>NC_057814.1:586815669-587162478 GCF_018294505.1 Triticum aestivum | reverse complement strand
ATTGAAATATCTGGCGGCCCCAATTCCAGCCCTGCAAAATCTCTCTTCTCCACCGTCCCCTTCCGCGCCCAGATTGCTCAAATCCCTAATTCGCCGCCAACCCTCGAATCGCCCCTCGTCTCGTCTCTTTCCCCACCGTTCCCCACCTCTATGACAGACGACAAAGACAACAGTCGCGCTTCACCACCGCACCGGAGCTACCTCATCTACGCCCTCGTCCACCGCACCGGGTGGTCCACCGACAACGTCGGCTGCCGCAACCGACGTGCCTCACAGACACCGAGTTCCACCGCATCAGGTGCGCTTCACCGACGCCGTCTCCCAGCTCACCGGGGCTACTTCACCGAGCACATCATCGCACCTCCGCCCCCCCCGAGGCCGTTGGGGCTTCACCAACGGTCTCGTCCACCGCATCGTAGCGCTCCGTTGCCACTCAAGATCTGCATCCGTGCGCGGCCAGCCAGCGCATCACCCTCAACGGCTCTGAAGTGACCCACACTCTAGCTAGGCGAGCATGCCCAAACGCCGGCCCAAACTAGGTATCCACACATCACTCCCTTGTGCACTGTTCCAATGATGTTTGGATATCCTTTCACTGCTCTCTTAGCTTACACGACTATGCAACTCTTACTTTAACTCTTATTTCTTCTGGAGATATCATCAGAAACAAGCAAATCCATTTTTTAGCGAAGCATGACGGCGCTACGGGATCTGGTGCACATCCTGCACACCCGTATAACCTTGTAAGTATCTGTCCTCCGGTACAACATCAAGGTCGATTCCTCTTATTTGATCAACCATTCGCCGTGTCAAAAATGTAGAGGGGGATGCAAGGAGCACAAGGCCTGCACATCCAAGCAAGTGGTAACATGGACTTGTACATGGAACATCCCAAGCGCAAGCAGAGCTGCAGTGAGCCTGTACAACGAGCTAGCATAAGTCCCTCCATTTCATTTAATTCATACTGGCATTCGTGTATGATTTGTGTGCAGTGGCTGATCCACGAATTCAAGTTACCAGGGGCGAATATTTAACTTAAAAAATACGAAGGCACTTGCACTCCGGAAATCAACATAACTTGAGAAATGTGAAGCTACATGCACTTTGAAAACCAGCTAATGATCCAAAGTAGTTCAGATTATAAACACTAAATGATGCAAGCACCAAAAAACACAAAATGCAACATGGTGTACAAGGACTACAAACATGGTCTGTACCTGCTTGAATTATTCGTTCTCTGGCTGAAAATATCGAAGTGTAATTGCATGTATAACCAGTGCGCAAACTGCATATCAATATATCTATCCTGCACAAGTATGGCAATAGTTTCAAACAACAGATTAGAAAAGTATTTACGCTATGTTGTCATGATACGAGGACTTTCTGGTAGATGGCCTCGACGTTTCCTCAAGCTATGAAAATGCACTATAATTTGCTTGTCATCAATGCCTGCAAATCTCTGTCTCTCTCAACATAGTAGATCATCATTAGACACTAAATCCTTCAATGAGCTTGCAAAATGCTTGCATTAGATCCCTCATTAGACACTATATGTTCATCACCAGGAGTATGTAAAATGTTTGCATCAAATCCTTCATTAGCAGTCTGTTCATTAGACACTTTAGGCTCAAGAACAACATGAGCTTGTATGTTTGCACCGGAAACTTGATTAGATACATCAGATTCAGTCAGTTCAGTATTGGTTGGGGGAGTTATAAAATAAGTAGAAATTGGTTTCATTTTCTCATAGATTCCCTACATACAAGCATTTTTACAACACCGTCAGGTTTAACTATTGGCCAGAAATTGAAGAGTTGAATTAGATATAATCAGGGATGTGATGTACCTGCTCGTTGCGCATGCTACTCTTGCAAGCGGCGACTGTCCGTTTGCGCAAGCTCGATGCCATGCCCGTGCTGCCGCCGCTACCTCCCACGCAGGCTACACCCAGGGTTGGATCTTCATCTTCTTGTCCTTCCGTTCGCTTGAAGACCGGCGACCGCCCTCCAACGAGGGCGCGAGGAAGTGCTGTGTAGGTCTGTCCAGCGGCGGCTAGGTTAGGAGCGAACCAGACTGGAGGCTGGAGCGAATGAATTGGGAGTTTTCCTGCTGTCGATCGATATGGGAGGCGCTCGTTTGGGCCGCGAGCCTGCTATAGGGCCTGCCTTGCACTTATGTTATTGGCCCATCCAAATTGAAACATTTTTCTTCATTTTTTACATTGCCTGCTCGTGCGTTGGGACGAACAAAACTAGCATGGGCCAACCTGGACGACTCAAACTAGGTGCACACTTTCCAGCCACCTGAGGCGGCCGCCCATACCAGCCCCTATGGTGGCGTCGCCCCTTTTTGCGTGTATGATTGGATAGTGAAAAATATTCTAGTGGCGCTTTTGATTTACCCACAGAATGGTTGAATTGCTTGTTTCTATGAACTGAGTTCGCCAATAATGTGAAGGATGCCAGTCTTTTCATCCTATTGTAGATTGCTTAGATCTCGATATGCCAAAAGTAATCGCATGAAATATACAGTAAAAGCCAGTGTGATGTGTTTGGCTACAACTAGTCTGACTACACGTCCTCATATAACATATCAAGGACGCACCATCTTACCAGATTAACCATTCGACTTACCCATGCAGTGTGGGAAGAAAGAAGTATTGGGACTGCGTATCCAAGCAATTGATGCCATGGACTCCTTCGTAAAACCTTGTAAACGAAAAAGAAGTTGCAATGTGCCTACAAAGAACTAGCGTAAGTTCAGTTACCTGCTTCTCGGAATTTTAGTTAGCCACTTATTGCAAAATTGTTCAATTATGTTGCTTGGCTTAATTTAGTTTGCTACTGATTACATAATGGCACAGCCTGTTAATCATATTGTAGACTGCGCCTATCTATGTGTTTGATACTTACTGTTAAGAATTACCTGTTTGCCTTAACTTAAATATCTACTTGTTTGTTTAACTGCTTTGCTGCTGCAACAGCGGGTTACAATGATGTTAATAACTACTTTTCAGCATCCAATTGGAACTCTTTAATTCCTTGTTTGTTTAACTGGTTTGCTGTTATAACTCCCAGTTAAGATGTTTTGCTAACTTCAACTTTTCTGAATCCAATCGGAACTTTAATGGCAAAACAGGTTAGCCCAAGATCAAAGAGCGAGGTCCCCATGGACGTTGCATCATCCCACAGCAGTGGCACGGGCCCAATCGTGCATTATGAATTGCCAACTGCTGATGCTCTAGAGGCTAAACTCGTGGTAGAAAGAGATTCTGCTTCTGCACTTAGAGATGAAGTTGACATGTTGAGGAAGCAAACAGCACAATCACAAACAGTACTCAAGACAACCATTAAATATTTGGTGGATTTCAAAACGAAGCAAGCTGAGACTGACCAGATTGTTAAGGTCCTGAAGGAAAAAAGGAAATTAAATTCCTACTTGGTAAATCATAGGTGAAATGTTCTTTCCATAGTTGAATAACCTTTGTGTTGTCTGTTCATGTAATCAATCAAACCATTTGTTTTAGAGATCATGTAATAATTGTTTTTTTTGTTTGTAATTTTATTTGAGCACAAGTCTGTATTAATTGATAAGACTCGGAGACATTTCATTTGGATTGTTGTGCCAGACCTACAAATATGCCAATCGGGCTGAATGTGCATTCAGCAATAGTAGTAGTATAGATGGACCATAAGTGGCACACATCGGAAAGGGCCAAGATGCTGGCTAAAAAAAGGATGTTGTTGTAGCCAAAAAAAAGTACAGCGGCCTGGCTTATGTATGTTAGTTGATATTATTGATCCATATACTCTATAAGTGTTTATATGTCTGTTAGTTCTGTACATTCTTGGTTGATTGACTCGGTATTTGAATCTTGATACATCGCTTGTGTACATCTCTAAATGGGAGTACACATTATGCTGCGTGTGACATTTGAGTTGGACATGAAGTGTTCCAAATATTCGAATTCACCTTAAACTGGATTCTAGTTTCTGAATTTGAGTATTGGCATTTGTAAACCATATTCATATATGACAGTCGAATACATCTTTGTCGTCCTTTTGAAGATATATAAAAACACATAGAATGATTTATAAAGATTCATATAGGAATACAAAATGGATTCGAATTTAGTTGCCAGGGTAAACGTGGATGCTTATTGTCCCAAAATTCGAAAGAAGCAGCAAAATGTCCACTCCCATGTCGGCTGCCCGAAGCCAAGTGTTTGGGAGATGGAAATTACTGTCTACCCGTTACACGGACAATCCATCGGCCCAATTTCCACTGCTCTAAATAGAGGTAGGTTAGTAACTTCAATTAGACGTGACATGACCGCCTCTGAGCCCATTCCGACACGGTGGGCGTCAAATATGGGCGGCAAAACTAATTTGATTCAAGCTCGTCCGAAAGACCTCTATTTCTCCCTCCATTCCCCATTCATACATGGTGGGCAGCAAAACAAACTCGACTCGGCCGAAATTGATGTAGGCAAATATTTTCAATAGGGGCAGGTTTGTAACCTCACTCAGACGTGACACAACCGCCCTACCTGTCAGCCCCGTTCATACACCGTGGGTGCCAACCATGGGCGCCAACCACCCTCTCCTCGCCCGAAATCGCTCTGGGCAAATATTGGCTAGATGCGAGATTACCGTCCTATCCCCAACCGACGAGACGTCCAAATTTTAAACGGGGGCTAAGTTCGTAACTTTCCCATATTTCAGACAGGCGCGTCCCAAAAACATGGTTCCCCGTACCTCTCCCTCCATTTTCCCATTCATACACCGTCCGCGCTAGAACACCCCATCCCCACACCAGCCTCCGTCCTCCACCCCATCCATCGCCGCCGTCCTCCACCACATCCATCGCCACCGTCCTCCACCATGCCGGAGCGCCTACCAAGACCGCGTCGTCCACTTCTAGAGATTGACGTTTCTCATCCACGGCGACGGACCAATAGCCTTGCATCGCATCCTCTCGCTTCATCGGCGCCGTCGTCCTCTTTGTCGGGGCCGCTCACACGACCTTCTCTTGCACCGCAACGGGACTTATCCCCCGATGCACCCGTCTACCGTCGTAGATCTGCTTCAATGCCACCGACAGCCATCGCACCCCCGATGCCTACACGGCGCCGCAAGAGAGGTGGTACTTCATATCTCCTCAACTTTTTGATCTCAACCAGAAAATAGATCTTAACTTGGTTACTCTACTTTCTTTTCAGCTCTTAGAATTTATTTCTTAGTTCGAAGCAAACAATGGATGCTAAATATCATTTCTCCGGTTTGCAGCTTCAAATCTGCCATGGCACAGCCATAATACAGTTTAATTGATCATGCTTAGGGTTTAATTGATCATGTTGGTTCCGTGGTGGTTTCTTTAATAGAAATCGGAGGGGAAACCCTCTTTTGCTAAAAAAAATATGCTTAGAGTTTCCCCCTTTTATGATCACTATACGATCAGAATGCGTGCTTCGTGTCATAATAACACTGCTCCACCCATCAAGCTAAACAAGCTTAGTTGTTCAAATACGAATCTGATATTATTAAAACAAAGTTGTTTAATTGGTCAGCTAAATGTTCCTAAATTAGTTTCGAAAATGAATGTTCGCCACTCGGGTGTGTATCTCTACAGGGTGCCCACGGTGGGCCGGCCCACCCTGGGATTTTGGGTCGTCCCAGGCCCTGATTCCCCTCTGTTCTACTGCGCGCTTCCAATATCTACTCGCCCCCAGCCGCCTGCCTCGCCGGCGACTTGCCGTCACCGGACGGCATGACTCTAGGAGGAGACACCGGACTAACAGGAGGCCATGAGCCGCTCGCCCAACAGCGTCACCGCTGCCCGGGCACGGCACCGTGCCTACCTTCCCAGTCCGTTCAGGGCTCAGGCGTGCAACACCCACCAAGCCAACCCGATTTATCCTGACATACGTCCTCAACACTCAGCAGCCACTCCTCATCACCCATTTTCTAATTGATTCATTACTCATTAGGCAGGACTGTCATTAGGGTTTGTTGTGTGCTTAGTGCTACCTACACTTAGTGGTTCAGATGTATTTCGGTAATCTTTAGTACCTCTAAAGTTCACAGGGTTTTCAAAATTCCGGCCCTCGGAACAGAAACTAGTCATTTTGGATTGTTGGTCGTAGTGACATTGACCCAGATTACTACTGCAAGCCAGGTTTGTTGAAAATTTTACTTGTCTTTCTTACTCATTCGATATAATATCCAATTATTCACATCGATTAGTTGCAAACAATAAGTGCTAGACAAACTTCTTCATTCAGATTTTGGACGGTCTCTTACTGCAGTTACAATTCTGCATACTTGTCCTAGTAAGCTCACAAGTAAATGATTTATTCACTACATCTATGCTTGCCTTGTCATATTTGTTGTCAATATTCTTTTAGGGTGGACCACCCTGTTTCTAAATACTGGAACCGTAGACATGAGTGAATAGTATTTCTCTATGTGATCTCTTCCATCATGTGTGGGTAACGAACACTGCATTGTATAGAAAGAAAGTGTCATTTCCAGCTTTTACATAGGTTTCGATCTTTTACATGGAATACAATCTCCCTACTTGCTTTGTGTCGCACTACCAACACTCCACCCTTGAAGCTAAACATTACGCCACTCATAACTGCTTAGTTTATTTGTTCAAATACGAATTTCATATGATTCTAATGTTCCTACTTCAGTTTTGAAATGTGTGCCTGCCTGTTATAGAGACATAAGGGGTTTGTATTTCTGTGTGTGGTCTGGTCAGCACGGTTGGGGAGGTGAACTTTGCATATGCAGGGGTTTAAAGGGAGACACTCTCCGAGTTGAATCCGCAATGCATTCCATAGATAATCTGACTACTTTTTATGTTTTCATGAATCTCAGATTCTAAACAGCATCATAATGATTATGAGCTTGCGCGCATGAAAAGAATAAAGCAGAACAATGCCATGGCTGTCAAACTTGGCATTAAGGGACTGAAATCAAGTCTGGATGCAATGCAATGCAAACGCTCTCCACCTACAGATTCATGCTCAGAATATGATCCTAACAGTGATTCTGAGCTAGAGGGAGACCTAAGTCAATGTAGCTCCCTAGTGGAGGAGTCAGAGGAAGATGCCATATCTTATTCACCCATCAAGGTACTTGCTCTAACTTTCCAAGGTTACATTGCTCGCGCATATCTTGCAACTGATGCTTTGCATTGCTTCTACTTTGTTGAACTGCCATTAGCTTAGTTTACACATCGTGTATGTGAATACGCCCTGCCTATCCATTTTCAGTACATATTCCATCTGTCATCATACCATATTTATCCATTCAAATGTTGTTCTTGTGTATCATACATTCAAAAGGAAGAGGGCGATTGCTGATCGTGGAGGAGCACAAGCAAAGTATTTGGAAAAGGTAGTGGCACCTGATAAATCAAATAGCCCATTAGGTGTAGTTGCAATATCACCTGACCCACAAAATACCCCAACTCTAGCAGACTCTAGCCCTACTACACTGGTCATTTCTGATGCCCCAACTCAGCAGACCCCAACTGCAGCAAACAGTATGATTATGCCAGTTGACATAGCACCAGCTGTACGACGCAAAACCCCCATTCCAGCAAAGAGTACACCAAATCCAGTAGCCAAATCCCTTTTCGAACCAGAGAGAGCCCCAATTGCAGCAAATAGGACCCCTGTTCCATTTCTTCCCAGTTTACAAGATATGATGAAGCTTATGTTGTTGTCAGGAACTTTGTGCGCATCTTTCCTTCATGGAAAGATTATACCGCAGACACAGAACAATTTCCAGTCTTGCTCCGCAACTTACGCGTAAGTAATGTACTAATGTTATTCATGGTCATTACTGCATATGTTTCTGCTGACAGAAGACACAGGATTTCATTCTTTTAAATAGGCGAGGAGCAAACTGGATTGTGATGACGAGCAAGGGTTGGTTGCGCTTTTCAAGCACTCATTGATGAAGTATCGTTCCTACCTGAGGCAAGCGCACTTCGATGGCAAGCCTCTGAACGAAATTTCTGTAAAGTCTCCGGTGCTACATTTATCCGATGGTGACTGGAATAATATTGTTACACATTGGTCTCGGCTGCAGCGTAAGGTACTGTCTATGATATCACATCACAATTTGAACTACATTTCTGCATTTGCCTTAATGTCTCACTTGTACGAAAACTGTTAGCAGAAGAACATTCGTTCTGAAGGGACCACAGAATCTCGCAACTATACTACACACTGCATTGCTCTTGTGAGTACCTCTTGCCCTGTATGACCATACTTACTTCATAGCTGTTTGATTATGTAGCATCACTGCACATGTTAGCCTCGTAGTCGTCCATTTGGTGGACATTATAAGATCTGTATGGACTCTTACATAAATTTAGAATCAACCCAATGCTTTTGAAGAGGTTTAGCTCTGCAGTCCTCTTGTAAGGACTGAACGTGGTCTATCACTGTACTTACATTAACAGCTACTCCCTCCGTCCCATAATATAAGAACATTTTGTACAGTACACCAGTGTTCAAAACACTCTTGTATTATGGGAAGAGGGATTGGTTCATTTTGTAGCATTCTGCATCTTATCTCCCTCGCCCACCATTTACTAAAAAAGATCAGATCTATATTTAATCTTACCAACAAGTAGAATACACAGACAATGCCAGTGCAGAAGTGTAGCCTATTTCTCTTGTCAGTACATTTTGTCCTGTAACGCTTGTACTTCCAGGGATTGGTAGTTGATTATGTAGCATCAATCTGCATCTTATCTTCATTATCCTCTATCCCTTCTAGTATTATCATATCTATAATTACTCTCTACAAAATGTAGAGTACAGGCAATGCTTATGAAGAAGATTTTGTGCTGAAATTCTTGAGTTATCCTTCCCTTGACATGGAGAAGGGCATTATAAAGCCGGTGTTAACTGTTAATGTAAGTCAGTCCTTCTAAAGCCTTTATCCTCAACTGTTGTTTAATTTGCTCATACTCCCTATCGTTTACTGCTGTTTAGTTTGTTGTTTCTACCAAAATGCATGTTCGTAAGAACCGTAAGTTCTAAGTTTTACTTGTAAAACCAAATTCCTTATTCATACCATGCACATTACTTAATACTCCCTATATGTATGCTTCTTTTTGTGGATCTATAATCCAGTGTGTGGTGAAGCAGCCCACGTTTGCACCTTGTCATCTCCTGTTTTATCTTACTGATGTGGCTGATGATATGAACAACATGCCATGCACATTATCCAAAATAGATACAATGATTTTCTTTGTCCTTCATCTATGCTTGTTATGTTGACATGGTAATCCAGTAGTGTGGTGAAGCTCCCCGCATTATGAACAATGCCAAATTATGCTATTGAGATTTTGAACTTACTCTTTATTTTCTAATTTGAAATTGGATAGAATTGACAGAACAGTTATCATCTTTGTTTATACACGTGCAAAACCTGTCCTCTCTCTTCTTTGTTTTAGGGTGATATGTCTGATGGCATGCACAAGTCTGCTGAAGACTGTGAGACAAACCCAACATATATTGCAGCAAAGAAGGCAAAACATCTTGAAGATAGCGAGACAACCCCAAAGTCTTGTCTTGATGCAGTGTTCAAGTTACTTGAGACTAACAGTCAGACAAGCTCACAGAATTCGTTGTCTGAATCAGTTCGACTTCTTTAGTCCCAAGTTCTAGCAGAAAGGCATTCTGCAACTCAACTTCGACTTGAAGTCCTATCTCTAAGAAAGATTGCGGAGAACACCAATGAGAACCTCATCGCTAAACAGCTACACCTGGAAGCTATGACCGACATGCTAGGCCGGTCTCACAGCCTTGCTCAGCAGCTTGCGCAGCAGTTCCCCCGCAAGGCTAACCTTTCTTGAACTGTCTTGGAAGTGGTCTCGGTTCAGTATTATTTTGTTACGCTGCAATGGTGCCCAGTTTTTGTAATCTGCTTTTTCGTCATGCTTTATGATCACTGGTGGCGAACTTCGATGCCTAGTGGATGTAATATACCTTAAATCCTTTATTGTATAGTGTAGGTTTATTCTTAGTTACTATGCCGTAATTTCTTTATTGTATAGAGTAGGTTTGTTCTTAATTCCTACTAGTTACTGCCATCATTTGCTATCTAAAAAATCAGATGTAGTCGACCGGACCGAGACATTCGACTCTAACGGGCCAGGTTTTTAGCGGGCCACAATTGGGCCAGCCTGCGTCTTTCTTGGGCCCGAATGATTGGGGCCTTCACACATTGCGCCAGGCCCAAACTTACAACGGCCTATATTTTAGTTGGGCCTTTTGTCGACCCAGCGCTTAGTTTGGCCCAAGTAGCATTGGGCCATTAACAGGCTGAATATTGTACTGGCCTGATATGGCCGAGATGAAACCACGGGCCTTTAGCAGGCCAAAATGCATGTTGGGCCTCAATTTTCACTAGTCGTCGACGGGCCTTCAGCAGGCCGAAATGTAGACCGGGCCGTTTTGGGCCCAGTTAGCTCACGGGCCGTTACCAGGCCGAAACATATCTCGGGCCTTAGTTGGCCCACTGATATCATGGGCCTTTAAGACCGAAAGCTTAGCACAGGCATCAACGGGCCAAATTACGCGACATGCCTTTAACAGGCCCAAAGTCACGTTGGGCTTAAATGTTGCCACATTTAGCACGGGCCGTTAGTGGGCCCGATGTCCCGTCGGACCATATATGGCCCATGGGCAGCACGGGCCATTCCCAGGCCGAAAGTCACACCGGGCTGAAATGGGCCCATGTCTACATCAGGCCTCTAACAGGCCGAAAGTCACTGGGCTGTAGTTGGGCCCAAATATTCAGCGAACAATTAACGGGCCCACAAAAATCTTGTGGGCCTTTACCTGGGTCGGCCCATTATGGCCCGCGAAATCTTGTGGGCCTTTACCTGGGCCAGCCCATTATGGTCCGCAAAATCTCATGGGCCTTTAGCTGGGCCGGCCCATTATGGTCACAAAATCTTGTGGGCCTTTAGTTGGGCCGGCCCATTTAAACTTGATGGGCCGTGCCACGTGTCGACGTATCATAGGCGTCTTCTGTCCAATGAGTGGATGACATATGTCCCAACGATGAGCCGACACGTGTTTTCCTCCAGCCAATGATGATTTTACACGTGGAAAATCCCCATTGGTCGCGGCTGTTAACGGGTTATCGGATCCAAAACCCGACCCGATAGCTTAACGGCGTTCCGTTACGGTGGATGCCACGTGTCGGTCACCCTTGACGAAAGCACTTCTGTGACGCGCGATTTATAGTCATGGAAGTGGACACTTCCGTGATGATAATTTTGGTAATGTCATGGAACACTTCTACGACAGCACAGGTATGACTATCTTGATCCTGTCATAAAATCATCATGGATGTACATGCATGACAGAAAATGCGACCTACTGTGACAAACATGTATCATCACGGAAGTGTATTTTTTTGTAGTTTCGAGACGTAAAGATCGATATATTGGACGACTATATTCGGACATCGGAAAGGTTCCGAGTGGTTCGGGTATTTTTCAGAGTACCGGGGAGTTACGGGAATACGGGGGAAGAAGTATATGGGCCTTATTGGGCTTTAGGGGAGAGAGATAGACAGGCCGCACGCCCCCCCAATAACTAGTCCGAATTGGACTAGGGGGAGGGGCGGCGCCCCCTCCTTCCTTGTTTCCTACTCCTACTACTTGGAAGGGGAGGAATCCTACTCCCGGTGGGAGTAAGACTCTTCCAGGGCGCGCCATAGGGGCCGGCCCTCTCCCCCTCCTCCACTCCTTTATATACGTGGCCAGGGGGCACCCCATAGACACACAAGTTGATCTGTTGATCTCTCCCAGCCGTGTGCGATGCCCCCTCCACCATAATCAACCTCGGTCATATCGTAGCGGTGCTTAGGCGAAGCCCTGCGTCGGTAGCAACATCATCACCGTCATCACGCCGTCGTGCTGACGGAACTCTCCCTCGAAGCTCTGCTATATCGGAGTTCGTGGGACGTCATCGAGCTGAATGTGTGCTGAACTCGGAGGTGCCGTATGTTCGGTACTTCGATCGGTCGGATCGTGAAGACGTACGACTACATCAACCGCGTTGTGCTAACGCTTCCGCTTTCGGTCTACGAGGGTACGTGCACACACTCTCCCCTCTTGTTGCTATGCATCACCATGATATTGTGTGTGCGTAGGAAAAAAATTGGAATTACTACGTTCCCCAACAGTGGCATCCGAGCCTGGTTTTATGCGTAGATGTTATATGCACGAGTAGAACACAAGTGAGTTGTGGGTGATACAAGTCATACTGCTTACCAGCATGTCACACTTTGGTTCGGCGGTATTGTTGGATGAAGCGGCCCGGACCAACATTATGCATACGCTTATGCGAGACTGGTTCTACCGACATGCTTTGCACACAGGTGGCTGGCGGGTGTCAGTTCTCTAACTTTAGTTGAACCGAGTGTGGCTACGCCCGGTCCTTGAGAAGGTTAAAACAGCACTAACTTGACAAACTATCGTTGTGGTTTTGATGCGTAGGTAAGAACGGTTCTTCCTCAGCCCATAGCAGCCACGTAAAACTTGCAACAACAAAGTAGAGGACGTCTAACTTGTTTTTGCAGGGCATGTTGTGATGTGATATGGTCAAGGCATGATGCTGTATTTATTGTATGAGATGATCATGTTTTGTAACCGAGTTATCGGCAACTGGCAGGAGCCATATGGTTGTCGCTTTATTGTATGCAATGCAATCACCCTGTAATTGCTTTACTTTATCACTAAGCGGTAGCGATAGTCGTAGAAGCAATAGTTGGCGAGACGACAACGATGCTACGATGGAGATCAAGGTGTCGCACCAGTGACGATGGTGATCATGACGGTGCTTTGGAGATGGAGATCACAAGCACAAGATGATGATGGCCATATCATATCACTTATATTGATTGCATGTGATGTTTATCTTTTATGCATCTTATTTTGCTTAGATCGACGGTAGCATTATAAGATGATCTCTCACTAAATTTCAAGGTATAAGTGTTCTCCCTGAGTATGCACCATTGCAAAAGTTCTTCGTGCTGAGACACCACGTGATGACCGGGTGTGATAAGCTCTACGTTCAAATACAACGGGTGCAAAACAGTTGCACACGCGGAATACTCCGGTTAAACTTGACAAGCCTAGCATATGCAGATATGGCCTCGGAACACTAAGACCGAAAGGTCGAGCATGAATCATATAGTAGATATGATCAACATAGTGATGTTCACCATTGAAAACTACTCCATCTCATGTGATGATCGGACATGGTTTAGTTGATTTGGATCACGTGATCACTTAGATGATTAGAGGGATGTCTATCTAAGTGGGAGTTCTTAAGTAATATGATTAATTGAACTTTAATTTATCATGAACTTAGTCCTGGTAGTATTAGCATATCTATGTTGTAGATCAATAGCTCGCGTTTAGCTCCTCTGTTTTATTTTGATATGTTCCTAGAGAAAACTAAGTTGAAAGATGTTAGTAGCAATGATGCGGATTGGATCCGTGATCTGAGGATTATCCTCATTGCTGCACAGAAGAATTATGTCCTTGATGCACCGCTAGGTAAAAGACCTATTGCAGGAGCAGATGCAGACGTTATGAACGTTTGGCTAGCTCAATATGATGACTACTTGATAGTTTAGTGCACCATGCTTAACGGCTTAGAGTCGAGACTTCAAAAATGTTTTGAATGACAAGGAGCATATAAGATGTTCCGAGAGTTGAAATTGGTATTTCATACTCATGCCCATGTCGAGAGGTATGAGACCTCTGACGGTACTTTGCCTACAAGATGGAGGAGAATTGCTCAGCTAGTGAGCATGTGCTCAGAATGTCTGAGTACTACAATCACTTGAATCAAGTGGGAGTTAATCTTCCAGATAAGATAGTGATTGACAAAGTTCTCTAGTCACTATCACCAAGTTACTAGAACTTTGTAATGAACTATAATATGCAAGGGATAACGGAAACGATTCCCAAGCTCTTCGTGATGCTGAAATTGACGAAGGTAGAAATCAAGAAAAGCATCAAGTGTTGATGGTTGACAAGACCACTAGTTTCAAGAAAAGGGCAAAGGGAAGAAAGGGAACTTCAAGAAGAATAGCAAGCAAGTTGCTGCTCAAGTGAAGAAGCCCAAGTCTAGACCTAAGCCTGAGACTAAGTGCTTCTACTGCAAAGGGACTGGTCACTGGAAGCGGAACTGCCCCAAGTATTTGGCGGGTAAGAAGGATGGCAAAGTAAAAAAAGGTATATTGAATATACAGATTATTGATGTGTACTATACTAGTGTTTATAGCAACCCCTCAGTATTTGATACTAGTTCAGTTGCTAAGATTAGTAACTCGAAACGGGAGTTGCAGAATGAACAGAGACTAGTTAAGGGTGAAGTGACGATGTGTGTTGGAAGTGGTTCCAAGATTGATATGATCATCATCGCACACTACCTATAGTTTCGGGATTAGTGTTGAACCTAAATAAATGTTATTTGGCGTTTGCGTTGAGCATGAATATGATTTGATCATGTTTATTGCAATACGGTTATTCATTTAAAGTCAGAGAATAATTGTTGTTCTGTTTACATGAATAAAACCTTCGATGGTCATACACCCAATGAAAATAGTTTGTTGGATCTCGATCGTAGTGATACACATATTCATAATATTGAAGCCAAAAGATGCAAAGTTAATAATGATAGTGCAACTTATTTGTGGCACTGCCGTTTAGGTCATATTGGTGTAAAGCGCATGAAGAAAATCCATGCTGATGGGCTTTTGGAATCACTTGATTATGAATCAGTTGATGCTTGCGAACCATGCCACATGGGCAAGATGATTAAGACTCCGTTCTCCGGAACAATGGAGCAAGCAACAGACTTGTTGGAAATAATACATACTGATGTATGCAGTCCGATGAGTGTTGAGGCTCATGGCAGGTATCATTGTTTTCTGACCTTCACAGATGATTTGAGCAGATATGGTATATCCACTTGATGAAACATAAGTCTGAAACATTTGAAAAGTTCAAAGAATTTCAGAGTGAAGTAGAGAATCGTCGTAACAAGAAAATAAAGTTTCTACGATCTGATCGTAGAGGCAAATATTTGAGTTACGAGTTTGGCCTTCAATTAAAACAATGTGGAATAGTTTCACAAACTCATGCCACCTGGAACACCACAACATAATGGTGTGTCTGGACGTCATAACCGTACTTTATTGGATAGTGCAATCTATGATGTTTCTTACTGATTTACCACTATCGTTTTGGGGTTATGCATTAGTGACAGTTGCATTCACGTTAAAAGGGCACCATCTAAATCTGTTGAGACGACACCGTATGAACTGTGGTTTGGCAAGAAACCAAAGTTGTCGTTTCTTAAAGTTTCTGGTTGTGATGCTTATGTGAAAAAGTTTCATCCTGATAAGCTCAAACCCAACTCGGAGAAGTGCGTCTTCATAGGATACCCAAAGGAGACAGTTGGGTACACCTTCTATCACAGATCCGAAGGCAAGACATTCGTTGCTAAGAATGAATCCTTTCTAGAGAAGGAGTTTCCCTCAACAGAAGTGAGTGGGAGGAAAGTAGAACTTGATGAGGTAACTGTACCTGCTCCCTTATTGGAAAGTAGTTCATCACAGAAATCTGTTCTTGTGACTCCTACACCAATTAGTGAGGAAGCTAATGATGATGATCATGTAACTTCAGATAAAGTTACTACCGAACCTCGTAGGTAACCCAGAGTGAGATCCGCACCAGAGTGGTACGGTAATCCTTTGGTGGAGGTCATGTTACTTGACCATGACGAACCTACGAACTATGAGGAAGCGATGATGAGCCCAGATTCCGCGAAATGGCTTGAGGCCATGAAATCTGAGATGGGATCCATGTATGAGAACAAAGTGTGGACTTTGGTTGACTTGCCCGATGATCGGTAAGCCATAGAAAATAAATGGATCTTCAAGAGGAAGACGGACGCTGATAGTAGTGTTACTATCTACAAAGCTAGACTTGTCGAAAAAGGTTTTGACAAAGTTCAAGGTGTTGATTACGATGAGATTTTCTCACTCGTAGCGATGCTTAAGTCTGTCCAAATCATGTTAGCAAATTGCCACATTTTCTGAAATCTGGCAAATGGATGTTAAAACTACATTCCTTAATGGATTTCTTAAAGAAGAGTTCTTTATGATGCAACCAGAAGGTTTTGTCGATCCTAAAGGTACTAACAAAATGTGCAAGCTCCAGCGATCCATCTATGGAATGGTGCAAGCATCTCGGAGTTGGAATATACGCTTTGATGAATTGATCAAAGCATATAGTTTTATACAAACTTATGGTGAAGCTTGTATTTACAAGAAAGTGAGTGGGAGCACTACAGCCTTTCTGATAAGTATATGTGAATGACATATTGTCGATCGGAAATGATGTAGAATTTTCTGTAAAGCATAAAGGAGTGTTTGAAAGGAGTTTTTCAAAGAAAGACCTCGGTGAAGCTGCTTACATATTGAGCATCAAGATCTATAGAGATAGATCAAAACGTTTGATAAATTTTTCAATGAGTACATACCTTGACAAAATTTTGAATTAGTTCAAGATGGAACAGTCAAAGAAGGAGTTCTTGCCTGTGTTACAAAGGTGTGAAGTTGAGTAAAGACTCAAAACCCGACCACAGCAGAAAATAGAAAGAGAATGAAAAGTCATTCCCTATGCCTCAGTCATAGGTTCTATAAAGTATGCTATGCTGTATACCAGACCTATTGTGTACCTCACCAAGAGTTTGGCAAGAGGGTACAATAGTGATCTAGGAGTACATCAGTGGACAGCGGTCAAAATTATCCTTAGTGGAATAAGGATATGTTTCTCGGTTATGGAGGTGATAAAGAGTTTGTCGTAAACAGTTATGTCGATGCAAGCTTTGACACCGATCTGGATGACTCTAAGTCTCGATCTAGATACATATTGAAAGTGGGAGCTATTAGCTAGAGTAGCTCCGTGCAGAGCATTGTAGACATAGAAATTTGCAAAATACTTATAGATCTGAATGTGACAGACCCGTTGACTAAAATTATCTCACAAGCAAAACATGATCACACCTTAGTACTCTTTGGGTGTTAATCACATAGCGATGTGAACTAGATTACTGACTCTAGTAAACCCTTTGGGTGTTGATCACATATCGATGTGAACTATGGGTGTAAACCACATAAAGATGTGAATTATTGATGTTAAATCACATGGCGATGTGAACTAGATTATTAACTCTAGTGCAAGTGGGAGACTGAAGGAAATATGCCCTAGAGGCAATAATAAAGTTATTATTTATTTCCTTATTTCATGATAAATGTTTATTATTCATGCTAGAATTGTATTAACCGAAAACATAATACATGTGTGAATACATAGACAAACATAGTGTCACTAGTATACCTCTACTTGACTAGCTCGTTAATCAAAGATGGTTAAGTTTCCTAACCATAGAAATGAGTTGTCATTTGATTAACGGGATCACATCATTAGGAGAATGATGTGATTGACTTGAACCATTCCGTTAGCTTAGCACTTGATCGTTTAGTATGTTGCTATTGCTTTCTTCATGACTTATACATGTTCCTATGACTATGAGATTATGCAACTCCCATTTACCGGAGGAACACTTTGTGTGCTACCAAACGTCACAACGTAACTGGGTGATTATAAAGGTGCTCTACAGGTGTCTCCAAAGGTACTTGTTGAGTTGGCGTATTTCGAGATTAGGATTTCTCACTCCGATTGCCGGAGAGGTATCTCTGGGCCCTCTCGGTAATGCACATCACTATAAGCCTTGCAAGCAATGTGACTAATGAGTTAGTTGCGGGATGATGCATTACGGAACGAGTAAAGAGACTTGCCGGTGACGAGATTGAACTAGGTATTGAGATACCAACGATCGAATCTCGAGCAAGTAACATACCGATGACAAAGGGAACAGCGTATGTTGTTATGCGGTTTGACCGATAAAGATCTTCATAGAATATGTGGGAGCCAATATGAGCATCCAGGTTCCTCTATTGGTTATTGACCGGAGACATGTCTCGGTCATGTCTACATAGTTCTCGAACCCGTAGGGTCCGCACGCTTAACGTTCGGTGACGATTTGTATTATGAGTTTATGCGATTTGATGTACCGAAGGTAGTTCGGAGTCACGGATGAGATCGGGGACATGACGAGGAGTCTCAAAATGGTCGAGCCGTAAAGATTGATATATTGGACGACTATATTCGGACATCGAAAGGTTCCGAGTGGTTCGGGTATTTTTCGGAGTACCGGGGAGTTACGGGAATACGGGGGAAGAAGTATATGGGCCTTATTGGGCTTTAGGGGAGAGAGAGAGGCAGGCCGCGCGCCCCCCCCCAATAACTAGTCCGAATTGGACTAGGGGGAGGGGCGGCGCCCCCTGCTTCCTTCTCTTCCCTCTTCCCCTTCCTTGTCTCCTACTCCTACTACTTGGAAGGGGAGGAATCCTACTCCCGGTGAGAGTAGGACTCCTCCAGGGCGCGCCATAGGGGCCGGCCCTCTCCCCCTCCTCCACTCCTTTATATACGTGGCCAGGGGGCACCCCATAGACACACAAGTTGATCTGTTGATCTCTCCCAGCCGTGTGCGGTGCCCCCCTCCACCATAATCCACCTCGGTCATATCGTAGCGGTGCTTAGGCGAAGCCCTACGTCAGTAGCAACATCATCACCGTCATCACGCCGTCGTGCTGACGGAACTCTCCCTCGAATCTCTGCTGGATCAGAGTTCGTGGGACGTCATCGAGCTGAACGTGTACTGAACTCGGAGGTGTTGTACGTTCGGTACTTGGATCGGTCGGATCGTGAAGACGTACGACTACATCAACCGCGTTGTGCTAACGCTTCCGCTTTCGGTCTACGAGGGTACGTGGACACACTCTCCCCTCTCGTTGCTATGCATCACCATGATATTGTGTGTGTGTAGGAAAAATTTTGGAATTACTACGTTCCCCAACACCAAGTTGACAGAAATCCTGTGTTTACAAATGCTCTGTTTACCATGTGCATTCCTATCCTATTCCGGTGTTTTCCCTATCCCTGCGTTTTTTGAATCATGCAAGCCAAATGAGCCCTTACAAAATCACTTCAGTTACAGGTAGGTGTCGAAGGAAACTTTGTGTGGTTTGTCCTGCTACTGCCGTGACGTCGTCCACTTCACCTGAGCTGCTCCATCGACAGAAGCATCCACCAAACCAGACATCACGACTCCTGACCGTCTTTCGCCGCCTCAAATCTCCTTCCCTGCCGCCGGCACCCACCACAACGGCATCTCCATCATCAACTCGGTAGATGAACCTGAGGAGTACACGGGTCCACAAGAGAGGTCGCACTCTTTTGTTTCTGCTGATGTTATGCATTGCTTAAAATTACCTGCTACTTTATCGTCCTGTTCACCTCTTAGACTCCAAGTCAAGTCCAAATTAATGTTCAAACTTGAGTTCTAAATTAGTTGTGGGGCACATATTGAGGCAGCAATGAATAGTATCTCTGTCCAATATCTGGTTCACCTAGGGTATACCTATGTTGTTCATCTTGGGTGGGAAACAAGTAGTAAAGCAATCATCATCTGTCTTTTTATTAAATTAAAGCAGTCATCAGCCTGCTATCATTATTTTTGGATCCATCCATTGGTTGTTACCATCACTCTAGATTTCTGCATGCTCTCCTTACATAATCTCACCATATTTTTTTGTATGCATGTCAGATATTGTACACAGTCATGCTAAACATGTAGAGAAAAAAGAGAAGAGTTTTCCGTGGCAATACAATGTCATGCAGACATCGCTCCATGGTGGGTTCAATGGCAAACCCTCCTCCCCCCCCTCTCTCCAGATTGTAATCCAAAGGAAGATATCTATTCTAAGGCGGATTCAGACGCAGCTGACCACTCCTATTTACCCCCCCCCCCCCAAGGTGTTTGTTCTACCTTGGCATGATGATGTTAGTCATATCATGCATATGTTGCCTTGCAGTGCCTACTTTTGACATCATATATGTCATCTGCTTAGTTTAGACATGTTTTGTAATGCCACCTGTTTAGTTTCTATATCATATATGGGAATTATGCAGTCTCATGTCTTTTAGCCAGCCATAATATATGTGAAATGTGCAATGCCATCTTGTTTAACCAGGCATCATATATTTGAATGCTATCTTGCCCATCCTTTTCTTCATTACATTTCCATTTGTCGACAATGTTTGTACATTAAACTACTCTTATTGTGAATCAGCCATTTGGGTGGGAGATGGAAAAATCTGGAGTGAAAACAAGGCCTTCAGAACAGACAGTGCTACCTATCGAAGCAGATCTCTTGTTGGGTCCCGATGGCTCCTCGGAGATGGATTCAGAGACAGATGACCGGTCCTATTCCCCCACCGAGGTGTATGCTCTAACTTGGCACGGTTATACTACTCATATCATGCATATGGTGTCTTGCATTGCATAGTTTAGACATCATATACACAATATTCAACACCATGTTCTTAGTTCAGACATCATATATGTGAATGCCCTCTTTTTAGCATATAAATCACATATGTGAATTAAATCATGCGATCCTGATTACTTAGATAACATGCATGTGAATTATGTCATGCGATCATGTTTAGTTATTCATCATCTCTTTGAATTATGTTATGCTATGCTATCCAGTTTAGATAGACACCATATATGTGGAATTATGTCATGCTATCCATTTTAGTTAAACAATATACATGTCAACTATTTCATGCCCTCTTTTTTCCACACTATCTATTGCATCTGTCTCTCATACAATGTCTGTACATTCAACTATGTTTCCTGTTTATCAACCATTTGAATTGGAGCGGGTGATGCCAGTATCTAGCAGGGTAAAAACACGGTCTTCAAATAAAACAGTGCTACCTCTTGGTGGAGATAGCACCCCGGTTGTACATGCACGAGAACCAGCCCTACCACACATAACCCAGACTCCCACAGATTGTACCCCTACTACGATGGACAGAGAACCAGCTTCACCCAATCTAACCCCAACTGTTGGGGATATAACTACTGAGTATAAACCGCCCAGGAGGGGCCGGATTATACCCATAATGAGTTATTCATATTGAAGCCCACGAAGACAAGGAGTATGGCGCTTTACGGAAGAGATCTAACATGAAGGCCCAAGGCCCAAAGGTGATTAGTGTAGGAGATATGCCCTAGAGGCAATAATAAATGTTATTGATTATCTCCTTGTTCATAATTACGTTTATGTTCCATGCTATAACTGTTGTGGTTCCCGAGCCCGTATATCCATAAAGGCTCTGGGGAGAACCCATATGCACGTGTGGAATAATAAACGGTAAAATGTATTCCTAGTCGTGCCTCTAAGACTAGCTCAAGTGTTGCATGATGATTATGTTTTCCCAATCATGGGCATGTCTATGCCAAGCAACTTTGAGGGCACAATGTCAGGAAGGACATTTGTGTTGAATCGACCCGAATTGATGTTATGCTATGAGATTCATTCGTCACAAGTTTATTGGTACATAACACAGAGATGGTTAACGTTTGCATGATTCCTTAGACCATGAGAGTATCGAGTTTCTTCATGCTTGCTTCATGAACTTTGGGGTTTGTTAAACGTCATCCGTAAATGGGTGGCTATTACGGCGGCTTACGGGTTCATGGAAAAGTGTGTCAAGTAACTTGATAGCTCAAGATTGGGATTTGCTCCTCCGACGATGGAGAGATATCTCTGGGCCCTCTCGGTGTTACGGTATCCATCATCGTCTGGCCAGACACTTTGTGATTTGATCACGGGGATGCCGGAATACGATAACGAGAAAAGAGAACAATACCGGTAACGAGGTAACTAGCATAGTGGACAAGTTGTTGATCCACGGGAATGCCAACATGTCTCACCTCGGGTATTTGTAACATATCGCGAAGCAACAGGAATAGCACACGGCAACTGGAGGTTCACTCGAATATTTATTCGTGTGGGTATAGGGGTCAATATGGGTGTCCACGGCTCCGATGTTGATCATTGATCGGAAGGGGTTCCGGGTCATGTCTATACTTCACCGAACCTATAGGGTCACACGCTTAAGGGTCATCTATCTGCTGAATACTAGACAGGGAGTCTGAGAGAAAATCACCGAAAAAGTTTCGGACAGCGGAATCGTATCGCAGAGAGAGGTCATCGGATAAGTTTCTATGATACCGAAAAGTTGTTTCGGGATACACCATTAAGTCAAACTGGTTTCGGCACATGCCTGATAATTCTTGGAGGATGCCAGAATCATTCTGGAAGCTTTTTGGAATTTTCTGAGATAAAAACCGGAAATGTTCCGGAGCTGCCGGAGCCACTTCAGATGCGTTTCGCAGATGAAAATCACTAAAACCGGAATTGTTTCGGAACGCGTTGAAAATCATTTTAGTGGGTACTGGAAATGTTCTTAGCTCACATAAATATTTTCAGTTCGATCAAACGCTGAAAAATGTCGTCGTGGATAGTGAAAATCAGCTTTATGGTTACTTTATGGAAAGCCACCTTTTGGGGCTTTGCTCCAAAAGATCTTGGGGATGACATGGATGGATAGGAGCCATTTTTTGGGCCCCTCATGGGGGTGTGGCCGTCCACATGGGGTATCCCCCCTTGGGGACCCTCTTGTTCCTTGGTTTCACTCCTAGGTCCTTGTGGAAGGACTTCATTCATGTGCATTTTGGGTTTTTTGTGAAACTACCCTACCCCCTTGGGATTTCCTATAAATAGAGGTGGAGGGGCAGCCCTCCACACTCATCCCTTGCTCTCATACACATGCCATGCATTATCTGGCTTCTTCTCTCCCTCCCACGAAAAGAGTTTCGTAGAGCCGTAAGGCTGTCTGGGTTCCGGCAGGAACTAGTTCTGGACGGCGAAGCCCTGCCGGATAGATGACACCGTATGTGTGCAACTCTGTAGAGAGATCGTAGTTTCGGTCTTAGTTCGTGAGTGCCTCCCGAAGGGCTGTCCGTGTGACCGTCCGAGTTTCGAAGGTCCTCCCGAAGGGCTGTCCGAGTGACCGTTCGAGTTTCGAAGGTCCTCCCGAAGGGCTGTCCGCGACACCGTCCGGGGGGGCTGTTCGACCGCCTCCCGGAGGGCTGTCTGAGGAGCAGATGAGGGTATACATCCTCGCGGTTGGGAGGTTGTAAATCCTAGCTGCGGGGATCTGCACCGCCGATCGTCATCGACTCTACTTCCCGCTGCGCTACGAGTCGGTAACGAAAAAGATCAAACCATGTATGCAGTCTCCATAGTGGTCCTGGGCTGGTGCGTAGGTCGGAATATTTTTGTTTTCTGTCGCGTTCCCCTTCAGTGGCATCAAGAGCCGTGCTATGCGTAGATGCAGGTTTTGATCTAGAATACATGGAGATGTATGGGTATTGCATAATATAATTAGGTAGTAGATGAGATCTATTGCTGAAAATTATTTATGCGGGTGACAGATGAAATCTGTTACCCGAGGTTCTTGTTGCTTCCCTAGAATTTGCGTTTGCTCAATCTCGAGACAGCATGGTGGAATTTGACAAAGTTCTGGCAATCCGTGATCCTGATTGATCATGGAAGTGCTATCAGTTCTTTGGGTTCTGCCGTAGTCAAAAGAAAGATGAAATTCGCAGATGAAAGGGCATTGCAGATATGATCTGCACGGGGGTCATGCGTATGACGAATTTTAGTATGGGGCTCGAGATTTAATTATCCCGTGTTTCATACACCCCGAGATGTTAATCTAGCAACTTGAATAATCATACTTGATGATAAAACGTTGGTCGCTGCGGTTTAAGTCAAAACCTTAGAAGCCACGTAAAATAAATTTTGCATAAACCGATTAGAGGCGTCTAACTTGGTTTTGCAGGATGTGCATATGATGTGGTATAGCAGTGCTCATACTAATTCGATTATGTATGAGATGACTATACGATGTAATTTGATTAACATGACCTGCATGTCATGATTCGGCATGATGGTTGGAGCCATATGATTGCACTTTAATGACCTGCGTGTCAACCATGTTGTAATGCATTATTTTGTTAGCTATAGAGATAGCAATATTATCTGGTGCATCGACAAGGTGGTGGCAATCTTCGCGAAGGTGAACACCGACGCGAATGCCGAAGACGAAGAAATGAAAGACTTCTCCGTCAGAAAGGGCTATACCATATCATGCTATTATGAATTGCCTGAGATGTTTATCCCTTATGATGCACCCTTCTTGATTGCGCGGTAGTTGCTTTTATTAGGGTGATCTCTCACTTAAAATACCAAGTAGTTAGTGTTCTCCCAAGTGTAGCACCGTCACGGCACCTATCTTTTCGGGGTGCGCCGTGTCACACGGGTACGAACGATTAGAGAAGTGTGAGGCGGGTGAGTTGAGACCTCGCAGCGAGATCACTTGGTTGTCTTGATGTTCAGGCATGACCGTCATGAGCTCGGAACACACGCATCGAAAGATGAACAAGAGTCACATAGAGATGTGATTGGCAAGTTGGCCTACCGGTTGAGATTTTTCGTCATCAGTGGTGTTACACCAATGGCGAACAATTGAAATGTGGGTCTTGTATCACTCACAATCAATTTTGAGAGATATTGATTTGAGTGGGAGCGCACTGTTGAATTAACATGTTTAATTCTTAGTGCAATTAATTATGAACATTGTGTATGTGTTATATGCAAAATAGTTGTAGAATAATGGCTCGCGTTTCCACCTTCCCTGTTAAAATTGAATAGCTGTTAAATATTTGGTTAAAACTTTACGATTGGTACCGTAATATGAGGATTGTCCTCAAAAGTGCCGAGAAGGACTTTGTCCTATCGCATGCTTTCCGTATCCTCCCGCTAATGCTATGGATCATGTAACTCTTGTCCTTTGATCCAAAAGCTATAATTCCGTTTCAGTCAAGTGCAATATGTTTGCTTCCATGAAACCCAAACTTCGAAAGTTGGGATAGTTATATGATATTCATGGAACTGAAAATTATTTTCAGATACAAACAAAGCAATGTTTGTTTGCAAGTATTAGTAAAAGTGTTTACTATGCATTTGACTGTTGGGAAAGGGATCCAGAAGAACGCCTGTCATATAATGAAAGGTGAATAAAACAACAACTTAAAGAGAAAGGAAGTGTCCAAAGGGTGTTAGTATGACTTACACGCCTAGGAAGTCCGGGGCTAACGCCACTCTTAAGTTGGGTGCTTCTTTTGCGAGTAGGAGAAATACTAAAAGTTAAACTGTTAGAAGTATAAAGGCAGAAAGAAAGATGACTAGAATATCCAGCTCATGTATGAATGTCATACAAGTTTTTGATGTATAGTAGGCTGTTCAAAGATATAGTTCTTGGGAATTATGGTTAAACATGTTAATCACTAATTCTTGGGTATTGTGAGTTAATCACAAAGATACCCGCTCGATTGCATTCAATTGCGAATCACTGTAAGAGCTACTGTGGCCTAAAAAGACTAGCCAGAAATGAGGTTAAGGTATACACAGGGAACATAGTAAATGTTACAATACCTTCCATCGGTGTATTGCCGTCTGTATTTATTTTCATAATTCATTTAGAGTTTTACAAACTCTAGCCCATTGCATAAGGTATCTTGCAAGAAGGTTGTTCATAAGAGAACCTTTTATGTTCGATGTTATGAATAACACAAGGGCCATACTTTCATTATGAATGAGATGTATGTTATGAATATTGATAATAATACAATACCTCTGGGTTTACTTTCATAATTCATTTTAGAGTTTCATACACTCTAGCCCATTGCACAATGTTTGTTGCAAAAGAGTTGTTCATAAAAACAACAATTGTTGTTAAGTATTATGAATAACATGAAGGGCCATGCTTCCATCCAAGATGGGACGTATGTTATGAATATTGAGGGTAATATGATACATCCATAACACTGACGCTAAATGTCGCAAGACTAAAAGAATACCACACAAGTGTGGCACTACATTTGGTCACATTGGAGAAACCCGCATGGAAAATTCCATTATGATGGATTTTGAAGTCTTTTTGATTTTGAATCATCTGACACTTGCAACTTTCCTCCGAAAAGTGAAGTGACTAAAATACCGTTCACAGGTCATAAGGAACGAACAACAAACTTATTAGTGATCATACATTTGATGTGTGTAGTCCGATAAGTGTTGTTAGTGGTGGATTTATTTATCTTCAGAAATGACTCAAGTAGATATATGGATATTTACTTGATGAGACGTAAGTCTGGATCTTTTGAAATCATTCGAAAGGTTCTCAAAAATGAAGTAGAAGTTATTGTAACAAGAAAAATATGTTTCTGCAATTTGATTGCACAAAGGAATATTTGAGTTACATGTTTAGCGAATGTCTGATGAGTTGTGAAAGGGGTTTCATAAACTTGCACCTCCCGGGACACCACTGCAAGTGGAAAGTCCGTGGAGATGTAATCAAACCATTTATGACATGGTAAGGTCAAAGATGACATAAATAAATTTGCCATTATCCCTTTTAAAGTGATGCTTTAGAGACTGCGGCTCTTACACTGAAAAGAGCTACATCGGGTCTGTTGAAATGAAGCCATGGTATGGTACGCCCAACCATGTTGTATCTTTTCTTAACATTTGGAATATGGGGCTTGTGTAAAAGGTTACAAACCTATTCCAAATCAGACAAGTGCTACTTTGTAGGTTATCCCAAGTCATTGGGTATTCCTCCCTCACTATACCGAGGCAAATAGGTTTGCCACAAAGAACGGTATGCTTTTAAAGAGAATGGTTCTTTCTAAAAGGTGAGTGGGAGAATAGTGCAACTCGACGAGATAAACAGTATCTTCATCAGATCAAAGGAAAGAGACCTTGGAAGTAATTCCAGAGTTTCCTACTGCGACTGATACGGAAGTCTCTACAATAAAATGTATGAACTTCGGTCGAACTTGCAGCTGAACCACGTAGGCAAGGCTCGTGCAAACCTCTCAGGTGCGCAAACGAGATAATGTTGTTAGAAAACATTATACCTACGATACACAAGGAAGCGTTGATGGGCCCTGACTCCAGAATTGGCTAAATGCCAATACAATCCGAGTTAGTTTCAACATAAGTGATTCAAGATTAAAACCTTGATACACCTTTCGGAAGACTTAGAGTCTAACGAATATTTATGGAACTTAAAACTGATACGGATGAAAATGTTTTATCCATAAAGCTCGACTTGTTGAAATAACAAGTTCAAGAGTTGACTACGATGAGGTTGTTTTCATCGTAGCGATGCTTAAAGTCGGTTCGGGTTGAACTAGCAATTAATACATATTTCAATCATGAGATATGAAACATGGATGATAAAAGGATTTCCATCTGATGGAAATGAAAGCTAGGACTTGTATATGATACAGTCCAAAGTAATTTGTCGATCCAGAGGATGCTAGTAGGTATGCAAACTTCAGAGTTCCAGCAATGGACAGAAGAGAGCAAAATGGAGTTGGAATCTTCGTGTTTTGATGAAATGGTCAAAGGGGTTTTGACTTCATCAATGGGTAACGAAGATGCTTGTAATTCAAGAAAGTAAGTGGGAGCGTAATAATATTTCTAAAAACCTTATGTGCTTGGCACATTGGTAATTGGAAATAAATTTCTTGACACAAATTAGGACTTCATTTGAAAATAGTTTTTCGATGAAGTTCTTAGGCTAAATAGCCTCAATATTAGGCATGATGATCTATGGAGATAGATTTACCTAATGGGGCTAAGCAATGAATACATATTGACAAGATGCTAAAACCTTTTAGCATTTAAAACGCCAAGGAGTGATTCTTGCCAAAGTCACATGGAAAGAGTTTTTGCAAGACTCGGTGTCCCAAAACACTGATGAGTAAAATACATGATGCAGATTCCACACACTTTTGTGTTTGGATTAATCATGTATTCCATGGTATGTAAAACAACCAGATATGTCCGATACTCCCAAGGTGTTGCGAGTATGGATACCAAAGTGATCAAATTACTGATCATGGGACAACAGTGAAAGATGTCACAGAGTACTAGAGTAAGTACTGATGACATGGTTTTCTCGCAAGCAGAGATCATGAAGAGTTCGTTGTAAAATGTTACATCGATACAGTCTTCATCTTTTCTCCATGCGATTTTCGATTTAAATTAAGGGTTTTGTGTAACACACAATGTGGTGGCACAGTTAGTTGGAATTTGTTCAAGCTAGTTACTGTGGCGAATTCTATAACAAGGGCTAAGTATGTTGACGCTTTAGAAGCGACAAAGAAGATGTTGAATCATATAGTTCATTCATGAACTTAGTATAGTTCCAAGATGGCTTTTGACAATGGGACACTACTGCAGGTAGTTGCTCCATAACTCAGTCTGAGGAATCCAGGTTCGACCTGTGATTCACATACATACAAAGCCAAGTCCATACAAAATATGAATTTTGTGAAAATGCGAGGACATGCAAAGATACACACGGAACTGAAGTCGTCAGATCCGTTGGACATCAGGCTATACCACAAGCGAAGCATATTTACACCGGTGTGCCACAGGTGTGAAGTGCATTAGCATAAGCTAGATTATTGTCTCTAGTGCAAGTGGGAGTCTGTAGGAGATATGCCCTAGAGGCAATAATAAATGTTATTGATTATCTCCTTGTTCATAATTATGTTTATGTTCCATGCTATAACTGTTGTGGTTCCCGAGCCCGTATATCCATAAAGGCTCTGGGGAGAACCCATATGCACGTGTGGAATAATAAACGGTAAAATGTATTCCTAGTCGTGCCTCTAAGACTAGCTCAAGTGTTGCATGATGATTATGTTTTCCCAATCATGGGCATGTCTATGCCAAGCAACTTTGAGGGCACAATGTCAGGAAGGACATTTGTGTTGAATCGACCCGAATTGATGTTATGCTATGAGATTCATTCGTCACAAGTTTATTGGTACATAACACAGAGATGGTTAACGTTTGCATGATTCCTTAGACCATGAGAGTATCGAGTTTCTTCATGCTTGCTTCATGAACTTTGGGGTTTGTTAAACGTCATCCGTAAATGGGTGGCTATTACGGCGGCTTACGGGTTCATGGAAAAGTGTGTCAAGTAACTTGATAGCTCAAGATTGGGATTTGCTCCTCCGACGATGGAGAGATATCTCTGGGCCCTCTCGGTGTTACGGTATCCATCATCGTCTGGCCAGACACTTTGTGATTTGATCACGGGGATGCCGGAATACGATAACGAGAAAAGAGAACAATACCGGTAACGAGGTAACTAGCATAGTGGACAAGTTGTTGATCCACGGGAATGCCAACATGTCTCACCTCGGGTATTTGTAACATATCGCGAAGCAACAGGAATAGCACACGGCAACTGGAGGTTCACTCGAATATTTATTCGTGTGGGTATAGGGGTCAATATGGGTGTCCACGGCTCCGATGTTGATCATTGATCGGAAGGGGTTCCGGGTCATGTCTATACTTCACCGAACCTATAGGGTCACACGCTTAAGGGTCATCTATCTGCTGAATACTAGACAGGGAGTCTGAGAGAAAATCACCGAAAAAGTTTCGGACAGCGGAATCGTACCGTAGAGAGAGGTCATCGGATAAGTTTCGATGATACCGAAAAGTTGTTTCGGGATACACCATTAAGTCAAATTGGTTTCGGCACATGCCTGATAATTCTTGGAGGATGCCAGAATCATTCTGGAAGCTTTTTGGAATTTTCTGAGATAAAAACCGGAAATGTTCCGGAGCTGCCGGAGCCACTTCAGATGCGTTTCGCAGATGAAAATCACTAAAACCGGAATTGTTTCGGAACGCGTTGAAAATCATTTTAGTGGGTACTGGAAATGTTCTTAGCCCACATAAATATTTTCAGTTCGATCAGACGCTGAAAAATGTCGTCGTGAATAGTGAAAATCAGCTTTATGGTTACTTTATGGAAAGCCACCTTTTGGGGCTTTGCTCCAAAAGATCTTGGGGATGACATGGATGGATAGGAGCCATTTTTTGGGCCCCTCATGGGGGTGTGGCCGGCCACATGGGGTATCCCCCCTTGGGGACCCTCTTGTTCCTTGGTTTCACTCCTAGGTCCTTGTGGAAGGACTTCATTCATGTGCATTTTGGGTTTTTTGTGAAACTACCCTACCCCCTTGGGATTTCCTATAAATAGAGGTGGAGGGGCAGCCCTCCACACTCATCCCTTGCTCTCATACACATGCCATGCATTATCTGGCTTCTTCTCTCCCTCCCACAAAAAGAGTTTCGTAGAGCCGTAAGGCTGTCTGGGTTCCGGCAGGAACTAGTTCTGGACGGCGAAGCCCTGCCGGATAGATGACACCGTATGTGTGCAACTCTGTAGAGAGATCGTAGTTTTGGTCTTAGTTCGTGAGTGCCTCCCGAAGGGCTGTCCGTGTGACCGTCCGAGTTTCGAAGGTCCTCCCGAAGGGCTGTCCGAGTGACCGTTCGAGTTTCGAAGGTCCTCCCGAAGGGCTGTCCGCGACACCGTCCGGGGGGGCTGTTCGACCGCCTCCCGGAGGGCTGTCTGAGGAGCAGATGAGGGTATACATCCTCGCGTTTGGGAGGTTGTAAATCCTAGCTGCGGGGATCTGCACCGCCGATCGTCATCGACTCTACTTCCCGCTGCGCTACGAGTCGGTAACGAAAAAGATCAAACCATGTATGCAGTCTCCATAGTGGTCCTGGGCTGGTGCGTAGGTCGGAAAATTTTTCTTTTCTGTCGCGTTCCCCTTCAATTAGGGCCCGTAAACATAAACCGCCATATGATGTGTAACTTGTATTGTAAGATAGGAAAGGGTAGAAACCGAGCCAGACACGTTTATTAGCCGGTCGGGATTCTGTGAACTGTCGGGCGTCAACCTGTGTATATAAAGGGACGACCCGGCGGCGGTTTAGGGACAAGAAACAACAGATCGACAGCCAGGCAAAGCGTATTCGCTCCCTGGTCATCGAAACCCTAGCAATTCCACATCAGCTGGATTAGGCTTTTACCTTCACCGCAAGGAGCCGAACCAGTATAAACTCCTTGTGTCCTTTGTCCTGCTTTAACCCCTTTAAGCTAACTACATTGCGATGGCTCCACGACTAAGTCCTCACACTAGGACATCTGCCACGACAAAACCACGACAGTTGGCGCCCACCGTGGGGCTATCGCACGATGGTTTTAAGTGCTTAGAGGGCAGCTTTGAAGGGCTCAAGGGATATGCTGTGGGCCGGATGACCAAGAGTCATCGCGGCAAGCTCTACATCGACGATGCAGGTTGGGGCCCCGAGGCCGGCTAAATTGAGTACGGGTACCGGGTCCCCTTCGGTGGTATTCACGTTTTCATTGGCAAGATCGGCGAACCGGGCCCTGAGCCGGACATCTGCACCGACGAAACGGCTCAGCGTGCGAGACCCGCCCGGTTTCAGCCTGCCATGAAGCGTGCCTTCGTGGGAGTCATCAACGGAGTGGAATCTGAGGATAGATCGGCATCTGGTGGAGAAACCGTCGTTTACTCTGATGACGAGTCATCTACCGGAGAGACCGAGTCATTGTACCAACTGCAAGATGGCCGGATTGGGGGCTATTCTGATGGCTACAGTATTCCGAACCCTTTCGATCCACCGAGCCGGGTTGCGATCTTCATGGCTGGTACACAAGCAGTGCAGCACTCTTCGACCGCATCGGCGATGGTCTCCGGATCAGCGGCGGCGACAGCAGCTGGGGCAGGAGGCCCTGCGCAACTGCCGGTTCAGGTTTTGTCCGATTTATTTGACACTTTGGCAACACTGCTGGCGGCGGAGGTTAACCCGGTGAAGCAGGATCAGCATAACGCGGAAGTTGCGAAAGTGAAGGATCAGATAGTTCAAGCCAAGGCAGACCTGGCAGCTGAGAACACCAGGATGGCTGCAGAGCGGGCCGAGTTGGATGCACAGGCTTACCGGCTTATGTTGGATCAGAACGCGTCAAATGATGTGATGAGGAGAAGGTACCGATCTCACCTGCCTCCGGTTTATGAGGCAAGGAATCTCTTTAACACGCCAGGAGCAGAAACCAGTAACCAGCCAGTGGTAAACTGGGTGGAAGCGCCTGGAACGGAGGCGCCGGTTCAGCCGCGCACGATGGATCTGCCTAGTCAGAATGTCCCGTCGCAGCACATATCAACACCTCCGGGTCATTACTCTAACCCTCTGGATAACATAGTCGTCGCCGCTTCGCGATTGGCGGCCCTCCCAGTCGAAGGCGAGTCCCCAGTAGCGGTTGAGACGCGACGGGCTAGAGAGCTCCTTCAGACAGCCTTGACTCAGCAGCAGGCTTATTCGTACAGCCGCGAGAGATTCATTCCACCCCCCGCCCAAGCCGGAGTTACAGGAGGCATATTGATGAACCGGCTGTGTCAAGCAGTGCGCGGAACCGTAACCCGCCTCGAGGGCATAACCCGGCGGGCGGTGGTGCTAATGCTCAGGACTTGGTAGATCACGGTAGAGCACGTCGAGAAGCCGAGTTAGCGGCGCGGTACGCGGCCCGTCAGCTTACTCCGGTTCGTCCAACAACTTCGGTGGAACCAGGTGTTGCTTTAAGTTCTTTGGGGGTGCCGTGTCTCACCCCGGCTCTACGTAATGTACGGTTGCCCAAGGATTTCAAAGGTCCTCGTAAAGTGCCCAATTACACTACCGACTTACCCCCCCCCCCCCCGAATCATGGGTTGAGAGCTATGAGATGGCGATGGAGATGCTGGATGCGGATGATGCGGCATGCGCTAAATACTTCACCATGATGTTGGAAGGAACAGCTCGTACTTCGCTGAAAAGTTTGCCAGCTAACTCCATTGGATCATGGGCTGAGTTAAAGGCCCGGTTTATCTAGAATTTCAAGGACACGTGCAAGCAGACCATGTCAATTGTGGATTTAGCCGCCTGTGTCCAAGAAGAAGGTGAATCGAAAAATCATTGGGTGTGCCGGGTTTTAGCAATCCTGCATTCGTCGGACCGCATCAACGCCGATACAGCAGTCTTAACATTGGAAGGCAATTGCCGGTTCACGCCATTGAAGCTGAAGTTGGGACAGCTCAAGCGTCACTGCAATGACATGGGGACGCTTATGGCAGCTTTGGTTAAGTATGCTGACTCTGATAGTACCAAGGACCCCAAGTCTAACGATGAGAAGCCGGGAAAGGGAAAGAAGAGCGGCAGCACCAAAGGGCAACAGCATAACCCGGCGGGCCATGGAAACAACGGTAAGCGCAAGGCGGATAACAGTTTGAATTTTGTGGCTAACACCAACACACAGAATAATGGTCAGCGTCATAAGGGTAAACCGCCCCCGCGGAGTGGAGGATCAGGTATCAATCTTGAGAACCTGTTAAACCAGCCTTGCCCAAGACACGGGATGCGAGAAAGGCCAGCTATGCACCTCTGGAAGGATTGCTTTATTATGAGGGAGTTCAAAAACTCAAATCTTTTCCAAGATGGTCATGGACCGGGCGGCGGTTCAGGACCCGGTTCTCATGGGCCGGGTTATGGTGGAGGCAGTTCTGGCTCAGGATTTCAAGGCAATCAAGGCGGTCATGGCAATCAAGGCAGTCATGGCAACCAAGGTGGTTATAATCATCAGGGGAGTCAACAGCAGCAACAGTCGGGTTATCAGAGCAACCCGAAGCAGTTGAATAGTGGGCAGTATCATGTCTTCACCACTAGTCTATGCAAATGTGACCAGAAGCTTCATAAGAGAGCAGTGAACTCTGTTGAACCAGCCACTCCCCGTTATTTGCGATGGTCTGAGCAGCCCATCGTATGGAGTCGAGAAGATCACCCACCCTGGATTGATAATCCGGGTCACCTGGCACTGGTGGTGGCACCTCAGGTTGGATGGTATAAGTTTACCAAAGTACTCATGGATGGGGGGAGCAGCATCAATATTCTCTATTATGAAACCTTCCGTCGCATGGGGTTGACAGATAAAAATCTTAAACCGTCGAACACTGTTTTTCATGGTGTGGTGCCTGGTAAGTCGGCGTATCCAGTCGGTAAGATAGCCCTGGAGGTCGCTTTTGGAGATGATCACGACTCTAGATCAGAGACATTGACCTTTGAAGTGGTGAAAATCAAGAGCCCTTATCATGCCCTGTTTGGACGGCCGGCTTATGCTAAGTTCATGGCAAGGCCCTGTTATGTTTATCTGCAGCTCAAGATGCCGGGTCATAAGGGGACTATCACGATACATGGGAGCCGTAAGATAGCTTTGGAATGTGAAGAAGGTGATGCGGCTTATGCTGAGTCGGTTTGTGCAACAGAGGAGTTGAAGTTTTATAAGGACAATGTTGATCCGGCGGATATGACTTCTTTGAAAAAGCCAACTACAGAGCATGATCCGGCCTTGAAGTTTAAATCGGCTGATGAGAGTAAGCTAGTTGACTTCGTTCCTGGCGATTCATCCAAGCAGTTCAGCATCAGTGCTAATCTGGATCCAAAATAGGAAAGCGCGCTCATCGAGTTCATCCGTGAGAACTGGGACATCTTTGCATGGAAACCTTCTGACATGCCACCGAGCGAACTCGCTGAGCACACTCTTAATATCGATCCCAAGTTTAAATAGGTTAAGCAGTTTCTCCGCCGCTCCAATGAAGAAAGGCTCAAGGCTATTGGTGAGGAGGTAGCCCGGCTCTTGGCAGTAGGGTTCATTGTGGAGGTTTTTCACCCTGGATGGTTAGCTAACCCGGTGCTGGTGCTTAAGAAGAACGGTACTTGGCGTATGTGTGTGGACTACACAGATTTGAACAAAGCTTGTCCAGCTGATCCCTTTGCTCTCCCTCGTATTGATCATATTATTGATGCTACGGCGGGTTGTGAGCGTTTGAGTTTTCTGGATGCTTACTCTGGTTATCATCAGATCAAGATGGCAGTTAAGGACCAGGAGAAGACGGCTTTCATAACTCCGTTTGGAGCCTTCTGCTATGTATCTATGCCCTTTGGGCTCAAGAGTGCCCAGGCGACTTACCAGCGATGTGTGCAAAATTGCCTTCACAGTCAGATTGGGCGCAATGTTCATGCTTATGTAGATGACATTGTGGTGAAGTCAAGGAAAAAGGAAACCCTAATTGATGATTTGAAGGAGATGTTTGACAATCTTCGGGTCTACAAAATGATGCTTAATCCGGCAAAATGTGTCTTTCGCGTTCCAGCAGGCAAGCTCTTGGGTTTTTTGGTGTCTAACAGGGGCATCGAAGCTAATCCGGAGAAGATCAAAGTCGTTACTTCCCTGTCTAAACCGGCATGTGTCAATGACGTTCAGCGTCTGGCGGGCCGGATTGCAGCTTTGAGCCGGTTTATAAGACATCTTGGAGAAAAGGCCATCCCTCTGTATCAGATGATGAAAAAGACGGATAATTTTGTCTGGAGTGATGCTGCTAATGCGGCGTTTGAGGACTTGAAGAGGCAGTTAGCTGAGCCACCTGTCCTGGATGCTCCGGTCGATAAAGAGCTGCTGTTGTTATATGTGGCTGCCAATGCCCGGGCGGTTAGTGTAGCCATTGTGGTGGAACGTAAGGAGGCTGGCAAGGAATATCCGGTTCAACGGCTAGTTTATTATATCAGTGAGGTGCTTGTTGAGTCCAAGCAGAGGTACCCACATTGGCAGAAGCTGGTGTATGGAGTTTTCATGGCAAGCCGGAAGCTTAAGCAGTATTTTCAGGGTCATCCCATCACTGTGGTCAGTTCTGCTCCTTTGGGAGATATAATCCAAAACAGGGAAGCAACTGGCCGGGTTGCCAAGTGGGCCATTGAGCTTGGGCCTCACGGGTTAAAATATGTGCCTCGCACGACGGTCAAGTCCCAAGCACTTGTGAATTTTATCAATGACTGGACAGATTGCATGCCCCGGAGGAAAAGCCGGATAACACGTACTGGACTATTCACTTTGATGGGTCCAGGCAATTGGAGGGCTCGGGGGCTGGAGTTGTGCTAGCTTCCCCTCGAGGTGATAAATTTTGTTATGTTCTCCGTTTAATGTTTCCTTGCACTAACAATGCAGCTGAATATGAGGCCTTACTCCATGGTCTTCGAATGGCTAAGGAGATGAACTTAAGCCGGGTTAGGTGCTTTGGTGAGTCGGATTTGGTAGCTCAACAAGTATCTGGTACTTGGGATTCCAAAGATCCACTCATGGCAGCTTATCGACGAGAGGTGGATGTTATTGCTGGTCATTTCAAGGGTTATCAGGTTGAACATGTGGACCGGAGAAACAATGAAGCGGCAGACGCTTTAAGCCGTTTGGGTTCCCAACGTAAACCGGTGCCACCCAATGTTTTTCTGGATGTCTTGCATAACCCGTCGGTCAAGTTACCTACAGAGGAGGATTTGGCTATTCCTGACCCGAAGGCTCAGTTGGTGGCGGCTCTTCATGTTATCCCAGATTGGACAGTCCCATATTTGGCATACATGACCCGGGGCGAGTTACATGAGGATGAAACTTTGGCCAGGCAGATAATCCGGCGATCCAAGTCAATGACCATTGTCAATGGAGAATTGCATCATTGCAGTGTAACAGGGGCATTTCAGCGTTGCGTGTCTCCTGAAGAAGGCTGTGATATTTTGCGTGAGATCCAGGAAGGGGATTGTGGTCACCATGCCGGTTCAAAGTCCCTGGTAGCCAAGGCTTTTCGTCACGGCTTCTATTGGCTGATGGCTCATGCTGATGCTGAAGACTTAGTCAAAAAGTGTGATGGCTGTCAAAAATTCTCACGACGTGCTCATGTACCAGCTCAAGAAATGAGGATCATTCCAATTACTTGGACGTTTGTAGTCTGGGGGCTGGATATGGTTGGGCCCTTTAAAAGTTCCAAGGATAAGAAGACCCACCTTTTGGTGGTGGTTGATAAGTTCACTAAGTGGGTGGAAGCAGAGCCAGTCAGTAAGTGTGATGCAACCACGGCGGTTCAATTCATCAAGAAGGTGATTTTCCAGTTTGATTTTCCACACAGCATCATAACTGATAATGGCACTAATCTGTCCCAGGGTGCTATGAAAGAATTTTGTCAACGTGAGCACATCCGGCTTGACGGATCATCAGTGGCTCACCCCCAATCGAACGGTCAAGCGGAGAGAGCCAATCAAGAGATCCTGAGAGGCATCAAGCCCCGGCTTATGGTTCCTTTACAGAGGACGACGGGTTGTTGGGTGGAAGAGTTACCTTCTGTGTTATGGAGTATCAATACCACACCTAACAGGTCTACGGGTTACACACCTTTTTTCATGGTTTACGGAGCAGAGGCGGTTCTCCCTAGTGACATCCATCATGACTCGCCTCGTGTGGCGGCTTATGTTGGAGCTGACAATGAGAAAGCACGTCAGGAAGCACTTGACCTGTTAGATGAGGAGCGTGATATTGCAGCGGCTCGTTCGGCGATTTACCAGCAAGATCTGCGTCATTATCACAGCTGCCGGGTTAAAACCAGAACTTTTCAAGAAGGCGATGTGGTGCTCTGGCTCATCCAGGATCAGACTGATATGCACAAGTTATCCCCGCCTTGGGAAGTACCCTTTGTGGTCAGCAAGAATCTGAACAACGGGTCATACTACCTTATTGATGTTCGAGAGCACAAAGACTCATGTAAATCGGAGGAGGAGACCCACCGGCCGTGGAATATCGCTCATCTTCGGCCTTACTACACCTGAGCCATAGGCTCCTCTTATGTACATATTCTTGACAATGTATATATTATGATCAATATAATAAACCGGCATCCCTACTAAAGCGGGGCCTCTGCCATTCTTCCTTAAAAGCTTTTGGTTACATGGGGGCTTCTGTTTATAAAATGGAGTTCTGATTGCCCATTGATCCGGCTTATACCCAAAGTCAAAGGGGCCAAAGAGAGTGTTGCAAAAGCACAACTCAAACATAGGCACCCATTGAGCACAGCTCAAAATATTGCTTGGGGGCTTTTTTGTTCTACAAGAACAAAGAGTCTATAACCTTGTAATAGGCTATAAAAGCCAGGCTTGGAAGCCAGGTGTATTCACCTAAAACCCCGGGTTATCCTGCCTTTTTAAGTAAGTCACTCCGCCCAGGTAATCCTGGTAAGACCCGTCGAACGTTTGACAAGTCAATCTTATAAGACCCTGAACTTGTAATAGTTAAAATGACGATTGGTTAATGTGAGGTCCATCTTATAAGGCTTTGAAAAATGGTTTAACTCAGTGGCCTGGCAGCCCATGAAAAGCCTCGCTTCTTGCATGTTTTCTTTTGAAGTCTTTTTGCGGTTTATTTTGATGAGGTTTATAATAATCCGGTGTTTACTGACCCGGTCTGGCCTTTGACTATAAGTTGTCAGTACAAAATTACAAGATAACCGGTGTCTATTGACCCGGCTTGGCTTTCGACTATAAGTTGTCAGCGCACGATCAACTATAATCCGGTGTTTATTGACCCGGTCTGGCTTCGACTACAAGTCGCCAGTATGATACAAGGATAATCCGGTGTTTATTAAAACCGGTCTGGCTTTGCTATAAACTGGCAACACATAAGAGGACTTATCAATGTTCAAGATTTGGGTTATCACCCTTACCACAATAAGTTGGTAAACCAACGATGTGATTCAATATCACAGGTATGATATATTTCATATTTGAGTATTCTTAAGTACAGCCTTGGTTATAAACCCTGGCTATATGATGGGCATTATGACCCGTCCGGCGGTATTGTTGTATGCAGGAACAGATTGAATAAACTGCTAAGGATTATAAGCAGACATAGCATATCTTAAACATGGCGGATTAACAGTATCATGCAAAGCGAATATGCACGATGGCATAGCAGACCAAGCGTTTAAACTAGCCTATTACAAGGCGCTTTGATGCCCAAAAGGATAATTGTTTTCAACAAGTGTGGCAGTATGCAGAAGCTAAACCGGCCTCCGGTTCATGACTCTTCGCCGGGCTGACTTGACGGTTGAGGATCATCCTGCGCCGGTTCATCCTCCTCCTCTCCACCCAGTGGCTGGAAGTCAATGGTTGCCCAATCGATCCCAGTTAGGGCTTGGAATACACCTTCATCACTTATAAGCGTGGAGGGTTCAACATCAGGGGCATAGGTGTGCTTACGGATTGGCGGGATAAGATTTTGTGCATCATAAGTTGGTGCAGTAACCCGTTTGTTGTTGGCATCATAAATCGACTGATAGTGTGAAAGATCAGTTTCTTCAGCCAATTTGCTAGCCAGTGGACGCATTTCCCTTGTTATGGCTCGGAGGTCGTCGTTATCGAAATCTGAACCTTCCTCCTTTATGCTTGGATAGCCGTTTCCAATATCGGCCGGATCAAGATCAGGTATCCATGCTTTGGCCCGGGTTAATGCATTAAGAGCACCTGCCCTGGCAGCCGATTTCTTCAATTCTTCAAACCGGGCAGGTAACATTGACAGCCTTTCCAATGTCCCCTTGATTAAAGTTGGGGGCGTCTTGTTATGAGAGGCGGTACAGATGATCCGTTGCGCGCCGGTATATAATTGCTCTATAAGAGTATAGGCAGCCTTCAATTTCTTCCGCATATCAGAGCCCAGATGGGTAATGCGAGATCCTGCATCATTACGAACATCGATAAACCGGCAGTTTATGGGACAGTACATGTTAAACGTGTATAATAAGGATACTTACCAAACACAGTAGTGGTCATGGCATTTATTTGCCGCTTCAAGCCAATCAGCTCTTCTACCACCGGATTAAGGGCTGCTTCTGCATCCTCAGCCCTCTTTTGCAGTGTGGCTTTCTCTGTGTCCCAGTCTGCCCGTTCCTTCTTGAAGCTTTCCTTCAGTTTCTCCGTGGCTATTAAAGCACTGGTCAGCTCTTCTTTAGCCTTGGAAGTCTCTGATTGTTGGGACTTAATATTTTCTTGAAGGTCGGCGATTTGGGATTCTTTCTTGCTAAGATCAGCCTGCAAGTAATGTTCAATTTATGAGGTCGCAGCATATATATTCGAAGTCCCAAGCACATATCAAGATATGCACTTGGCACTTGGGGGCTAATGCCTATTTGCTTTTTATTAAAAAGTTTTTATAAGTCCCAAGCTCAATACAAGTATTATTCTTGGCACTTGGGGGCTAATGCATATTTGCTCAAGTTAACACTATGGATGTTATTCTATCAATCAGCCTGGTGGTCAATTGGTATACAAAAATGTTCAACAAGAGTTTGCACCTTATAGGCTAAAGTCCCGGTAAATCTTGAAAAGATAAACCGGCCCTTGGGGGCTAGGCAAGCAAGGTTGAAGTATTACACAGTCCCGGTTTATATGGACATGATAAACCGGCCCTTGGGGGCTACTGGAGTTGATATTATAAAGTGGATATAAAGGAAGAATAGTTATGCAGAGTTAACAGCATTTACCTCATATCGCTCCTTCATCGTGCTCACTAAACCGGCTTCATAGTCACGGCTTGTGTACAGGCGGTTTAAAAATCCAGAATGAAGGTCTTGGGCGTTGAGGTGGGCATAGCTTGACAAAACTGTTTTCCACTTGCCCTTATCCATAGCAGAAAGTTCTTCCTTGGCACTATGCTTTGATAAAGCAACAGGATTGCCAGGGGTGGAATGGCCGACGCCGGTAATCATAATGTCATCCATGTTGTCATCACCAGCTTTGAGTGGGCTTGGCGGTTTGCCAGTAGCTCCGACTGGGCTTGCCGGTTTATCAACATGGCCTTCTTCAGGATCAACTTCCATTTGTTCAGTTGTTAAGTCATGATCTTGCGGTGGCGGATCTTTGAGAATAGCGTCAGCATTGGTATCCTCCGGTTCAGTGGCTGTATTATCATCAGCCGGTTTATTCAGTTTGGCCTTTTTGGTGGGCCTGGCCTTGGCTCTGAAAAGAATGAACATAAAGGTTAGTATGAGAAGCAAACACAAGGTATAAAGGGTTAGTTTAATATACTTACCCAGGAACAGTTTTTAGAGGTGGAAGTTGTGTCCCTGTTGACTCGCCAGAGGATGAATGAGATGTTCCCTGATAGTTTGAATCAGACGGATTAAGAAGTTGTCGGAAATAACCTGCCTTGTGATAAGATGTGTCAGGAATAGGTGAAACCTCTGGGCGGCGTTTACGAACCGGCGTGTTCGGTAAACTGGATGAGGTAACCACCTGGCCACTATGCCAGGTTGTGCGGCGAGATTCCTGTTGCTGCTTCTTCAAAAGAAAGTTTGGATCCAAGTGAGCTAGGGGGTGAGAAAATCTTACTTTCCGGTTTGCTTGACGGGTTTTCTGTGTTGGCAGAGGATCTGAACCGGAGGAAAGAATAATTACCTCTACATCATCAGCATGGCTGGCTTCAGCGTCATCCTGATAATAGTCGTTGTCAATGAGGTGTATGAAAAAGGAGCCAAGAGAATCAAGTTCTACCTCTGATTCCGGGTTATCAAGATCATCATCAATGTGTAAATCGGTGGACTCAGCGGTTTTCTTCTTGGCATGTTTTTTGATAACCTTAGTCTTGGGGCGAGGTGTCTTGGCCGGTTTGTCCTATGGCTTCTTCTTCCAGAACGGATCATCACCCTGTCAAAGATTGACAAAATTATAAGGGAATATTTAAAAGGACCGGATTAAAACAAGAGTTATCTAATTCTTACAGCTGGCGGTTTATTGGAAGCGCAGAAGGGACTAAGCCCTATTTTGCTGCAGACAGCCACCGGTTCATCCAATATCTTCTTGACAGCTTCAGTGATTTCAGCTTCTGTTAACTGAATGTCAATATGCCGTTGAGGATCTTTCAAGTCCCCTGTGTACTCGCACATTAAACCAGGGCGACTGCTTAAAGGCAGAATGCTCCAGGAGATCCAGCAACGAACAAAATCAATGCATGTTAAACCGTTCGCAACAAAGGCTCGAAGCTTTGAAAGCTGTGGTGCATACTTGGCTCGTTCCTTGGCACTAAGTCGTTGGGGAAATGGATGTGCATTGGTAAGCCGGTGAGGACGATAACCCGGCAGAGGATTCTCGTCAGCTGGAGACGTATCTCGGCAATAGAACCAAGTCTGATTCTAGTCTTTGGGGTGACTATGATGCTTGGCATGCGGGAAGCTGACATCTTTCCTTTTTTGAATTGAAACCCCGCCAAGTTCAGTATTGGGCCCATCCATAAATTCAGTCTGGCGGTTTAAATAGAAGAAGTCTCTGATCAGTTCAACGGTGGGCTCTTCTTGCAGATAAGCCTCGCAAAACACTTCAAAATCACAAATATTGGACACAGAGTTAGGTCCAATATCTTGATGGCGGAGTTGGAAGCTAGCAAGCACGTCACGGAAAATTTTTGATCCGGGAGAGCTAAACCATCGACCCAGATGATCAACGAACACAATTACTTCTCCATCCTTGGGCTCAGGAGGATTTTCTGGACCGGGGACCCTCCAGTGGATAACTTCCTTTTTTGCTAAAGCGCCGGTTGCGACGCACCCGTTCAGTTGTTCTTCAGTAACCCGGGAAGGAACCCAATTGCAAGCATAAAAAGACTTGGCCATTTGTTCAACAACCTGAAGGAAGGTTTATGCCGGTTTAAGATTCATGATTGGCAAGCATAAAGTGTTACAGGTTAAGAGACAGAAGTTGTTAAAGCATGCAAGATTGTTAAACCGGAGGTTCATGTTATCAGAATTATAATAACAAGCGATTGGCGGTTTATGAAGGGACTAATGGTACCTGGCGGATTATCATCTTCTAAAAAGTTAAACCGCCTACGTTAGTATCGAAGGTACAGATCTGAAATAGCTAAGTGATGGAAAAACAGGTTTCACAAATTGGTATTACAAATCTGGATCTACCGCGTGTCAGAAAATGGAAAATATTCAGGGTTAATTATTCTGATACTTGAACAATTGAAGGATCCAGATGGGATTTTCTACTTGAAAGAGATGCACTAATGGAAAGAAGGGCTACGGGTATCATTATACGGGATAAAAGTCAAGGTTTGAATCAAAGAGCTATTGCACAGCGATGAACACCGACGAACCCCGATGAACACTGAAACCCTAATGGCAGATCTATGGTGGAAAGAAGGAAGGCTTACTGGTGCTGATGGAACAGCGGAGTGGCGCCGCGATTCTCTGGTACGATCAGGGTGATGCAGCGGCCGGAGTTGAGGTCGAGGACGAAAACTTGGCGGCGGCGGCTGAACTTCAGCGCTAGGTCGACGCGAGGAAGGAGATGAAGGTAAGAGGCACGAGGGGGAAAAGTGAAAATGACCCCCGGTCCTATTTATAAGGGGAATGGATAAGTGGCAAGCGCGGGAATCGAGGAGGTCGAAAAATGGATCTGTAGATATACAGACGCCTCAATTTTCGGAGATTCATTAAAGGAGAAGTATTAAAAGATTCAGGTTTTATCTAAAGTTAATGGCAGATGACGTCACGGCGAATTATCATGATCTTGGAAGATGACGTCACGGCGAGTTACAAGATTTTCATGAAGGTGTTGAAAAAGGAATTTTCCTAAGTATTGAAGATTGACATGAACAGGTTCAAATCAATCTGGGGCCTAATGTTGGGGATATAACTACTGAGTATAAACTACCCATAATGAGTTATTCATATTGAAGCCCACGAAGACAAGGAGTATGGCACTTTACGGAAGAGATCTAACACGAAGGCCCAAGGCCCAAAGGCGGATTAGGGCCCGTAAACATAAACCGCCATATGATGTGTAACTTGTGTTGTAAGATAGGAAAGGGTAGAAACCGAGCCGGACACGTTTATGGGCCGGACGGGATTCTGTGAACCGCCGGGCGTCAACCTGTGTATATAAAGGGATGACCCGGCGGCGGTTTAGGGACAAGAAACAACAGATCGAGAGCCAGGCAAAGCGTATTCGCTCCCTGGTCATTGAAACCCTAGCAATTCCGCATCAACTGGATTAGGCTTTTACCTTCACCGCAAGGGGCCGAACCAGTATAAACTCCTTGGGTCCTTTGTCCCGCTTTAACCCCTTTAAGCTAACTACGTTGCGATGACTCCACGACTAAGTCCTCACACTAGGACATCTGCCGTGACAAAACCACGACACCAACCCCAGCAGATAGTAACCCAGTTCCTGTTGACAGAGCACCATCTCCACCACAGAGCTCCCAAACAAGAGCAGTTAGTAAGGCAGCTCCAGGGCCCAAAGGGCCAGTACTACCATGGCGAACCCCAACTCCACCAGTTAGTACGCCAATTCCTGTGGAGGAAGCACAACCAGCCTGTCGTAATTTAGCATCTATCGCATTTGATGTTGTTAAATCCTATGTGCGTATCTTCCCATCTTGGAAATACTATACAAGATGAAGGAAAATGCCAGGTGCAGGTGTTTGTTCAGGAGTTATGTGTAAGTAATGTTATTCATGGCAATTACTTTGCTTTGTCCCATACATTCTACCTCCATGATGGTTATAATACAGCAAATTTTCCCATTTTTCTCTATAGAGAAGGACCGATTTGGAAACTCAGGATGAGGTAACCTGTGCTAATACCTCTGCTATCTTCAAGAATGCTTGGTGGCAGTATCGGAATTACCTAAAGAAAACGTACTTCACTGGCAAAGAAACTCATCAAATTCCCTTACGTTCTCCTGGGACACATTTACTGGACGATGACTGGAAACGCCTTGTTCTATATTGGTCCCGAACCAAGAATGTGGTAAGGTCTATGAGCTCATTTTCTATTTTTAAATAATATATTCTTGCGTCTTACTGTACTTTGTTCATGTAGAACAAGTGCCTAAACCTGAAGAACAACTGTTCTAATTTCAGATTCCATTGCTATCATGCATACTGCTTTGCTCTTGTATCACTGTAATTACTCATGCAAACTTATTTTTAAATTGAAGGATCCAATCGAAACTACAATGGCACAGCAGGTATGTTCACGCATGTTTCTTTAACAGGTTTGCTCTTATCAATAGCTCTGTTGATTTCAATTTCAATTGTGTATACAGTTGACTTCTCATATCATGCACATTACTAGCATCACAACAGAGCCAATAGTGTTGTTGTACATGTAGACCCATGGTACCCATCTGGAATCTTGTTGTGCCGTGTAGTTTTCCACGCTTTGTATTCTTTCACTGCTGCTTTGTCTTGAACTGATATGATTTGAACTGTGTCTCCATTTTGATTTGGCAAGACAATGCAGTGACCATAGGACATATATATATATATATATATATATATATATATATATATATATATATATATATATGTTTGTTTGATGCTTTTATTATGTACTACTTGGCAATAGAAGACTTGGTAGTTTAATCATGTCCACCTTACTAATGAACTGGTTCACCGAAATGAGTTTCATATACTAGTACATTCTAAACCTGTTATGTGTCTGCTTGTTTCTTCTTTTAGAATGCTGACAGAATATTGGGGAAGAGTGCCTTATTTAGCAATGGTAAAGGAAGTAATGCAGATAAGGTTCAGGATAGTGAGACATCCTTGTTGGTCTCCAACAAAGCTGATAAAGCAGCTAAGGAAGACTATCTTGAAGACAGTGAGACAACCCCAAAGTCCTGGCTTGGTTTAGTGTTCGAGTTACTGGCCACTACCACTTGCACAAGCTATACAAACTCACTGTCCGAATCAGTTTGGTTTCTTGAGTCTCAACTACAAGCTGAAAGACATCGATCAGCTGTTCTGCGACAAGAAGCGGAAGGACTGCGGAAGTCCCTGGAGCATTCAGATGCATACTTTCTGGTGCAACAACAAGCGTTGGAGGATTTTAGCGCCAAACAGGACAAAGCTAATAAGATTGCTAAGGTTATTGCCAGCATGGTGGATACCCAGGATAACGTTTCTTGAGCTCTTCTGAAGTTGTTTAAGTTATGGACTTGTTTTGCTGCCGCGTTTATTTGCACTGGTGGCCAATTTAGACGGCCAGTGTATGTAATATGTTGATTTGTTCCCTATATTTGCACTGGTGGCGAACTTTGATGCCCAGTGGATGTAATATGTGTAATAGCTGTAATAGCCTAGCGTTAGTTCCTTGCTTATTTATTTCCTTATTGTCTTGTTTAGTTGTTTGCTTGTAGTCACTATAGTTCTTTTTCCGCGTTTTTCTAGAGGCCACAATAAACTAGGCCACAATAACCATGGCAACACACAGACTGTTGTGACCATGGTCCTGCTACCTGCGTAGTGACCATGGCCCTCCACAGCCTGTACGACCCATGGGCCTTCCACGGGCGGTACGATCCATGGGCCTTCCATGGGCCGTAGGATCCATGGGCCTTCTACGGGCTGTAGGATCCATGGGCCTTCTACGGGCCGTAGGATCCATGGGCCTTCTACGGGCCGTCTCATCTATGGGCCTTCTACGGGCCGTAGGATCCATGGGCCTTCTACGGGCCGTCTCATCTATGGGCCTTCTACGAGCCGTATAATTGTTTTGCCAAACATGGGTTGTACTATTCGTGGACCAATGACGGACCGCAAAATGGATCGTAAACGGGCTAGAGTGGAAATCGTCCATAACGGGCCGTTAATAAGCCGTAATTGATGACGCTACGAAAACAACCCAATGTGTTAACGGGCCACAAGCAGGCCGACTGTAACCACGGGCTGAATTTGGCCCACAAGCTGAACAGGCCAGTAAAGCACCGTAAGTAATCGATTTCTGGAAATGAGCCCAAGAATAAATGGGCCCTTAGAAGGCCAAAAGTTAACATGGGTTGGAAACGGCCCAATGGAATAATGGGCCGTTAATGGGTATAAAGCGGGGCACTGTTCATTACAGGCCAGTTTCACCATGGGGCGTTAATGGTCCAAGAGTTACAAAGGGCCTCATATGGGCCGAAAGACATCATGGGCCATACATGGGCCGGAAGTTACAACGGGCTGGAATCATATTGGACGGCCCAGATGAAGCTACTGGGCTTAATTCCGATAGGCCGTAACGGGCCGTGAGTTAGCGGGCCGTAAATGGGCTATATACGAACAGGCCATTAACAGGCTTTTCATGGGCCGGCCCGTTACCTTTTGACCAAGTCAAACGGGCCGGCCTTTTAACCGGAATGGGCCTCTGTCAGACCATGCCACGTGTCGACATATCATAGGCGCCTCCTGTCCAGTGAGTGGATGACATCTGTCCCAACAGTGAGCCAACACGTGTTTCCTCCGGCCAATGAGAATTTTACACGTGGAAAATCCCCATTGGTCCGGGCTGTTAATGGGTTATCGAATCCAAAACCGGACCCGGTAGCTTAATGGCGACCCCCTTACGGTGGATGCCACATGTCGGTCACCCTTGATGAAAGCACTTCCATGACGCGCCTATCGTCATGGAAATGGACACTTCCGTGATGATAATTTTGGTAATGTTATGGAACACTTCTACGACAGCATAGGTATGCCTATCTTGATTGTGTCATAAAATCGTCATGGATGTACATGCATGACAGAAAACGACCTACTATGACAAACACGTATCATCATGGAAGTGTATTTTTTTGTAGTGTCCGACAGCGAAGATGGGTCGAATTGGTCAAGGATTATGATCTTGGAATAAATTAACATCCCGGTAAAGCCAATGTTGTTGCCGATGCCCTCAGCCGCAAGCCCGCCAATCTGAACGCCCTGATGGAGTCCTTACCTCCCGAACTCCAAGAAGAGATCGCTCAGCTTAACTTAGTTATTGTTGATGCTGGCCTTGCCAATATATTGGAAGTTACTCCAACCCTCGAGGATGAGATCCGCATGGCCCATCAAGATGACTCAGCCCTGCAACACCATGTCAAGCGTATACAAGAAGGCAAGACCCAGGATTTCTCCAAGGATGAGCAAGGTACTCTAAGGTTTCGAGGACGGATTTGCATACCTGAGCAAGCAGACCTGAAAAAGAAGATCTTGACAGAAGCGCACGAATATTCGTACTCGATCCATCCAGGAGGTACCAAGATGTATGAGGACCTTCGTCAAGCATTGGTGGGATGAAATGAAGAAGGACATCGCATATTTTTTCGCTTGTTGTGATATATGCAACAAAGTGAAGGCGGAGCACCAAAAACCTGCCGGACTTCTTCAACCTTTGCCCGTTCCGCAATGGAAGTGGGACGATGTCTGCATGGATTTTGTCACAGGTCTACCAAGGACTCACCGAGGCAATGATGCAATATGGGTTGTGGTGGACATGCTGACAAAGGTGGCTCACTTCATTCCCATCCGAACCACCTACCGAGCCGACCAACTCACCCAACTATATGTGTCCAGAATCGTTAGTTTGCATGGAGTGCCAAGAACTATCACTTCCGACAGAGGTTTTCTCTTTACCTTCACATTCTGGTCACATCTCCATCAAGCTTTGGGGACCGCACTAAAGTACAACATGGCCTATCAAATACTTGAAGATATGCTCCGAGCATGTGCTTTGGCCCAATGACCCAAGTGGGAAGATTCTCTGCCTTATGCTGAGTTCTCTTACAACAACAGTTCCCAGACCAGCCTCAAGATGTCAACATATGAAGCTCTGTACGGCCGTAAGTGCCGCACTCCGCTAAATTGGTCCCAAACCGGAGATAGCCGTATTTTCGGAACTGACTTAATGATGGAGGTTGAAAAGCAAGTCAAGGAGATCCGAGATAGACTGCAATTGGCTAAGTCCCGAAAAAAGAGTTACAATGACTCAAAGCACCGTCAGATAAGTTTTGAACCCGGAGAGTATGTATACCTCCGAGTCACACCCATGAAAGGGGTCAAGCGATTTCATACTTGAGGAAAACTTGCACCCAGACATATTGGTCTGTTCCCAGTTATGTGCAGAGTTGGTACCGTTGCTTATCAGTTCGAATTGCCACCGGAATTGTCAGAGGTGCACAATGTGTTCCATGTCTCTCAGCTGAGAAGGTGTATCTCACCACCGGAGAAAAGGACTGATATGGTAGAGATAGAGCTTGCTAAGGATTTAACATATGAGGAGAAACTGTTCCGAATATTGGATGAGACCGAAAGAGTCACTCGTAGTAAGGTGATAAAAATTTATAAGGTTCAGTGGGAGCATCACACCAAGGAAGAAGCAACCTGGGAAAGAGAGGGCTTTTTAAGGGCAGCCTATATAGAATTGTTTTCCCGAGCAACCGAATCTCAAGGACGACATTCAACCTAAGTGGGGGACGTTTGTGACAGCCTGGTCTTTGCTCTTTTTCTTTTTCTGGATTTCTTTGGCATTTGATTTTAATTTGGAGTTTTGAATCAACTCAGTTGGACTTAGTCACTTAGGCATGTCCTTGATTTTCACCCAAGTGACTCATCTCTCTCTCTCTCTCTCAAACCCATCATTTCCTCTCTGATATATCCCAAAATGGCCATAGGAATATTTTTCATAAATGAAAAATATTCAATTTCTTCTCTGAAAACCACTTCAGTAACATATGCTCCAAAGTAACCCTCATTTTTCTTGCCCACAAAAATCTGATAAAAATCCTGAATATTCCTTAGACCTTGGCACACCTCTCTATGCAAAAATATTTCATAGTTATTTGGAATATTTTTGCTACAGAAAATCTTTTCTGTTCTGGTCAAAAAATGCAGTTTCTACAGGAAGTGCATTTTTCCTTGATCAAATGAAGCTGAGATTTTTAGGGCTTCATTACCCTCCTAAGAAACTACTAACCACCAAAGATTAGCCCTAAACTCCTTCTAGATTTTTCTTAATTAACCTCACAAATTTCTGTCCATAAACTTGCCAGGAAGATACACTCACACACAGTCCACTTGTGATCAACTCAAAGCCTTGGCTCAACCCAAACCATCAAGGACTACACGCCAGACATGATTTCAATGCACTGCGCGGCGTGATGCCAGAGTTCACGCGGTGACCACGTTCGTCCAAGCGTGCTGGCATGCAGCCGACGCGCTCTATGTCGCGCCCGAGCCTTTGTTGAGCGTGTGCTCGCTTCCCCGCTCGCCGCACCTTGCCAAACCTCACCACAATCATCATCTCGACACCCTTAACTCTCCCCTGGCGCTCGCCGACGCCGGAGCTCGCCGCAGCGGGCACGGGCATGACGCGGCCAAGCATACAGTGTGCCCGTGCCACTGTGCTCGTCGCCGCCCACGCTCCTGTGCTCGTCTCCTCCCTCCCACAGTGGTCGTGTGAGCTACGTTTTCTTCTCCCCTCTCACGGGCGCCTCTCGTCGCCGGGCACCGTCTCCAGAGAACTTCGGCGGAGCCCGAGATCCTCTCCCTCGTCCTGCCTATAAATAGGACCCCCGAGCTCATTTCTCTCCACCACCGCACTTCTTTGGCACCCACACTTCCTCTAGATAGCCCCGGCCAGGCCAGGCGGGCCACTGGACGCCGTTCTGCTCCAGGGATCGCCGCCGACCCCGCCTCGGCATTCTGCTTCCTCCGGTGCTTCTCGCCTCCCCTCGACCTCTCCAAGGTGCTCGTGGTGCTCCACTGGTCACGATGTTGCTGTTGGAGCTGCTAGACCGGCCCTGCCTCGCCGGAATCACCAACTCCGACGAGCCCCCTCCGTCGACGCCTCTGGAGAAGACCACCGCAACCCACTCCGTCCACCCCTAGCCACGTTCCGGGTACGTACAGACTCATTGTAGTCTTGCGCGTCCATTCCCCCCTCCACAGTGGCGGCCGACCTCTCCTCGCCGGAGAATCGCCGGTGAACCACCGCCCCACCTCTGTTTCCCTCTCCCTCCCTCTAAACCTGACCGTGGGGGCCCACTGTCAGCCACTCAGCCGTGGCCGAAGCGGTATGAGTGGTGGCGCCCCGCAGAAATACGCCTTCGATGTCACCCCCTGGTTTTCTTTTTATTTGAATTTAATTCAAATATTGACCAGAAACTTTGACCAGCCATAACAGTTAAACCATAAGTCCAAATGAATTGATTCTTTTTGCATTGTGTTTGTATTGGAATATTCTAGCAGCACACAAATTTTGAGATTTTTCTCTGCTGCCTATAATTTCTGGTGAATTTCAGAAGTGTTCTTGATGTTTTCTTTTTGCTGTTTTAATTATTTTTTAGAAGGAGAAGCTTGCTTAGAGGAGAACCAGGAGGGGTGTGACCCTCCTCTGTGCTAAGGCAAGCCACACAAATATTTGCATGGTGTCATTTCAATATTATGATTTTTCCAACTTGAATGTGATTTATTTCATGCATTTAATCATTAAATGAATATTGCTTATGTTAGTTACTTTGCCATGCTTGATGTGCTTAGTTTACAATAGTGTTGAATGCATGGACTAGTATGAGGCAGTAGAAGTATTTTGGTAGTATGGTTATGGTTTGGTTATGACCGGTAGCATTTTCATATGTGAGTTATTGATTTCAATATGTTAATGGCATAACTAAAAATGATGAGATTCAAAACCAGTGGAGTTGAAACCAGTGAGTAAAGTGATGAGTAGTGCAAGTAGAATGATTATATGATGTTGATCCGTTTGTGTTAGTGCTATGTGGATATAATGCATGTTATATAGTGCATGTTCATGGCATACTATGACTCGAGTTATTTTATTTCAAATTAAACCTGATGATAATTTAACTTAAACATAATGTTGATCGGTTCATGGTGCCACTGAATCGAGCTTCCCAAGTGCAACCACATTTGCCTTTATGGGAAGGCCTTTATTTGGTCTGTTGTCATGCCTCTGGTCGGTGCCTCCAACGAGGGAAGGTTATGGGCGTGCGGTACCCTGGCCCGGTAAGCAGACATAACCTTGTGTGCCCATTGTTGTTATGGTACCTTGTCCCCGTTTGGGACCGTTGATTTGTTTTGCCACAACGGTGGCCGTTGGATGTCTTTGGTACACATCGAGGCCACCCATGACTTAGCCCAGAGGGGAGTTGGTCGGAGTGGCCGAGAGAGTGTCATGGCAATGGGACGGTTCTGTCTGAATGCCATTGGTCCAACCGAATGGGAGTGCAAGGCCATGGGTTCCGTGGTGTGGGTACGGTGTACTAACCTCTGCAGAGTGTTTATTAAATCTATCGATAGCCGCGCCCTCGGTTACGACACAGCTTGTAAGTAGGTCACACCATGGATCAACATGATTAAATAACCTTGCACGCTAAAGGCATATGCTTGGCACTGGTTATGTGACGAGATTTGTGAAACTGTGAAGATGGTCGTTGTTGTGGGAACCAAAGTGTTGGTTTCGTTTGTGATCCGAGAATGATCACCGTTGTTGGTTACGAGGTAACCCGTTTGGTAAGAGAGTCCGAGAGACTCGGTGCACAAGTTTGATTCACTGCATGAGTAGTATGTTGAAGTATTGCATTTAACCTGCCTAATTGTGCATTAAAAAATGTCATCATATATTATAAAATGTTTGCAACACAGAAAACTATAAAAAACAAACAATAGAAGACAAACCCAGATAAAAAACTAAATCACAAGGAAGAGAAAAAGGGAAGCCAATCTCAAAGATAAAAACGAAATGAAGAAGAACATACTAATAGAAAACAAAAAAAACAGCACGAGAGAAAAAATGAAACACTGCACTTGCATTTTTTTAGCAGACCGAACAGTACCAAACAGCGATTGCAGGGAACAAACTGTACCGAACAGCCCCACTGGGCTGACCAAACTTAAGTTTCACGCCTGGCAGCAAATAGGATCCACCGGGGCATTTCCGATAGGCAACTCCTATTTGGCGCGCAGGTCGCCCGCGAGCGACCTGGCGCGACCTGGTGTTGGGGTATGGTATGGGCAGGCCCCTTTCCGGATTATCTCTACCGGTGTAGGAAGGTTCTAGAACCATCTCTCAAATGTTTTTTCCTTTGCTTTTTTATTTCTTATTCTTTTCTTTATTTTATGTTCTTTTATCCCCCTTTTTATTTTTCATTTCCTTTTTCTATTCAATTTGTGAACATCTTCCCATTTCTTGACAATCTTTCGAAATCATGAGCATTTTTTGAAATTGTGAATATTGTGCAAATATATTACCTTTTTTAAAATTCATGAACATCTTTTTACAAATACATGAACATTTTTTTGAAATGGCATACATTTGTCCGGAACACGTGAACAATTATTTTGAACCGGCGTATATTGTTTGAACTTTTGGAACATTTTTTTAATTCAGGAACAAAATCAATTCACGAACATATTTTTAAGTTCATGAATACTTCATGAATCGGCAAACATTTTTTTAACTTGTGCTAACATTTTTTGAAATTTTCGAATAATTTTGGAATTCAGAACATTTTTTCAATATTGTGAAGACTTTTAGTAATTCATGAATATTTTATGAAATGACAAACATTTTTTAATCCGTGGGCATTTATCATTTCCCGAATATTTTTTTACAAATCTGACATTTTTTTTACAGTTCACAACTTTTTAAAAAATCCTGAAAAAGAATTGAAAAAAGGAAAAAACTTAAAACAGAAAAAGGGCAAAAAAACGGGCTTCGCGTTTCCTGCCTTATGCTGAGTTCTCTTACAACAACAGTTCCCAGACCAGCCTCAAGATGTCAACATATGAAGCTCTGTACGGCCGTAAGTGCCGCACTCCGCTAAATTGGTCCCAAACCGGAGATAGCCGTATTTTCGGAACTGACTTAATGATGGAGGTTGAAAAGCAAGTCAAGGAGATCCGAGATAGACTGCAATTGGCTAAGTCCCGAAAAAAGAGTTACAATGACTCAAAGCACCGTCAGATAAGTTTTGAACCCGGAGAGTATGTATACCTCCGAGTCACACCCATGAAAGGGGTCAAGCGATTTCATACTTGAGGAAAACTTGCACCCAGACATATTGGTCTGTTCCCAGTTATGTGCAGAGTTGGTACCGTTGCTTATCAGTTCGAATTGCCACCGGAATTGTCAGAGGTGCACAATGTGTTCCATGTCTCTCAGCTGAGAAGGTGTATCTCACCACCGGAGAAAAGGACTGATATGGTAGAGATAGAGCTTGCTAAGGATTTAACATATGAGGAGAAACTGTTCCGAATATTGGATGAGACCGAAAGAGTCACTCGTAGTAAGGTGATAAAAATTTATAAGGTTCAGTGGGAGCATCACACCAAGGAAGAAGCAACCTGGGAAAGAGAGGGCTTTTTAAGGGCAGCCTATATAGAATTGTTTTCCCGAGCAACCGAATCTCAAGGACGACATTCAACCTAAGTGGGGGACGTTTGTGACAGCCTGGTCTTTGCTCTTTTTCTTTTTCTGGATTTCTTTGGCATTTGATTTTAATTTGGAGTTTTGAATCAACTCAGTTGGACTTAGTCACTTAGGCATGTCCTTGATTTTCACCCAAGTGACTCATCTCTCTCTCTCTCTCTCAAACCCATCATTTCCTCTCTGATATATCCCAAAATGGCCATAGGAATATTTTTCATAAATGAAAAATATTCAATTTCTTCTCTGAAAACCACTTCAGTAACATATGCTCCAAAGTAACCCTCATTTTTCTTGCCCACAAAAATCTGATAAAAATCCTGAATATTCCTTAGACCTTGGCACACCTCTCTATGCAAAATATTTCATAGTTATTTGGAATATTTTTGCTACAGAAAATCTTTTCTGTTCTGGTCAAAAAATGCAGTTTCTACAGGAAGTGCATTTTTCCTTGATCAAATGAAGCTGAGATTTTTAGGGCTTCATTACCCTCCTAAGAAACTACTAACCACCAAAGATTAGCCCTAAACTCCTTCTAGATTTTTCTTAATTAACCTCACAAATTTCTGTCCATAAACTTGCCAGGAAGATACACTCACACACAGTCCACTTGTGATCAACTCAAAGCCTTGGCTCAACCCAAACCATCAAGGACTACACGCCAGACATGATTTCAATGCACTGCGCGGCGTGATGCCAGAGTTCACGCGGTGACCACGTTCGTCCAAGCGTGCTGGCATGCAGCCGACGCGCTCTATGTCGCGCCCGAGCCTTTGTTGAGCGTGTGCTCGCTTCCCCGCTCGCCGCACCTTGCCAAACCTCACCACAATCATCATCTCGACACCCTTAACTCTCCCCTGGCGCTCGCCGACGCCGGAGCTCGCCGCAGCGGGCACGGGCATGACGCGGCCAAGCATACAGTGTGCCCGTGCCACTGTGCTCGTCGCCGCCCACGCTCCTGTGCTCGTCTCCTCCCTCCCACAGTGGTCGTGTGAGCTACGTTTTCTTCTCCCCTCTCACGGGCGCCTCTCGTCGCCGGGCACCGTCTCCAGAGAACTTCGGCGGAGCCCGAGATCCTCTCCCTCGTCCTGCCTATAAATAGGACCCCCGAGCTCATTTCTCTCCACCACCGCACTTCTTTGGCACCCACACTTCCTCTAGATAGCCCCGGCCAGGCCAGGCGGGCCACTGGACGCCGTTCTGCTCCAGGGATCGCCGCCGACCCCGCCTCGGCATTCTGCTTCCTCCGGTGCTTCTCGCCTCCCCTCGACCTCTCCAAGGTGCTCGTGGTGCTCCACTGGTCACGATGTTGCTGTTGGAGCTGCTAGACCGGCCCTGCCTCGCCGGAATCACCAACTCCGACGAGCCCCCCTCCGTCGACGCCTCTGGAGAAGACCACCGCAACCCACTCCGTCCACCCCTAGCCACGTTCCGGGTACGTACAGACTCATTGTAGTCTTGCGCGTCCATTCCCCCCTCCACAGTGGCGGCCGACCTCTCCTCGCCGGAGAATCGCCGGTGAACCACCGCCCCACCTCTGTTTCCCTCTCCCTCCCTCTAAACCTGACCGTGGGGGCCCACTGTCAGCCACTCAGCCGTGGCCGAAGCGGTATGAGTGGTGGCGCCCCGCAGAAATACGCCTTCGATGTCACCCCCTGGTTTTCTTTTTATTTGAATTTAATTCAAATATTGACCAGAAACTTTGACCAGCCATAACAGTTAAACCATAAGTCCAAATGAATTGATTCTTTTTGCATTGTGTTTGTATTGGAATATTCTAGCAGCACACAAATTTTGAGATTTTTCTCTGCTGCCTATAATTTCTGGTGAATTTCAGAAGTGTTCTTGATGTTTTCTTTTTGCTGTTTTTATTATTTTTTAGAAGGAGAAGCTTGCTTAGAGGAGAACCAGGAGGGTGTGACCCTCCTCTGTGCTAAGGCAAGCCACACAAATATTTGCATGGTGTCATTTCAATATTATGATTTTCCAACTTGAATGTGATTTATTTCATGCATTTAATCATTAAATGAATATTGCTTATGTTAGTTACTTTGCCATGCTTGATGTGCTTAGTTTACAATAGTGTTTGAATGCATGGACTAGTATGAGGCAGTAGAAGTATTTTGGTAGTATGGTTATGGTTTGGTTATGACCGGTAGCATTTTCATATGTGAGTTATTGATTTCAATATGTTAATGGCATAACTAAAAATGATGAGATTCAAAACCAGTGGAGTTGAAACCAGTGAGTAAAGTGATGAGTAGTGCAAGTAGAATGATTATATGATGTTGATCCGTTTGTGTTAGTGCTATGTGGATATAATGCATGTTATATAGTGCATGTTCATGGCATACTATGACTCGAGTTATTTTATTTCAAATTAAACCTGATGATAATTTAACTTAAACATAATGTTGATCGGTTCATGGTGCCACTGAATCGAGCTTCCCAAGTGCAACCACATTTGCCTTTATGGGAAGGCCTTTATTTGGTCTGTTGTCATGCCTCTGGTCGGTGCCTCCAACGAGGGAAGGTTATGGGCGTGCGGTACCCTGGCCCGGTAAGCAGACATAACCTTGTGTGCCCATTGTTGTTATGGTACCTTGTCCCCGTTTGGGACCGTTGATTTGTTTTGCCACAACGGTGGCCGTTGGATGTCTTTGGTACACATCGAGGCCACCCATGACTTAGCCCAGAGGGGAGTTGGTCGGAGTGGCCGAGAGAGTGTCATGGCAATGGGACGGTTCTGTCTGAATGCCATTGGTCCAACCGAATGGGAGTGCAAGGCCATGGGTTCCGTGGTGTGGGTACGGTGTACTAACCTCTGCAGAGTGTTTATTAAATCTATCGATAGCCGCGCCCTCGGTTACGACACAGCTTGTAAGTAGGTCACACCATGGATCAACATGATTAAATAACCTTGCACGCTAAAGGCATATGCTTGGCACTGGTTATGTGACGAGATTTGTGAAACTGTGAAGATGGTCGTTGTTGTGGGAACCAAAGTGTTGGTTTCGTTTGTGATCCGAGAATGATCACCGTTGTTGGTTACGAGGTAACCCGTTTGGTAAGAGAGTCCGAGAGACTCGGTGCACAAGTTTGATTCACTGCATGAGTAGTATGTTGAAGTATTGCATTTAACCTGCCTAATTGTGCATTAAAAAATGTCATCATATATTATAAAATGTTTGCAACACAGAAAACTATAAAAAAACAAACAATAGAAGACAAACCCAGATAAAAAACTAAATCACAAGGAAGAGAAAAAAGGGAAGCCAATCTCAAAGATAAAAACGAAATGAAGAAGAACATACTAATAGAAAACAAAAAAAACAGCACGAGAGAAAAAATGAAACACTGCACTTGCATTTTTTTAGCAGACCGAACAGTACCAAACAGCGATTGCAGGGAACAAACTGTACCGAACAGCCCCACTGGGCTGACCAAACTTAAGTTTCACGCCTGGCAGCAAATAGGATCCACCGGGGCATTTCCGATAGGCAACTCCTATTTGGCGCGCAGGTCGCCCGCGAGCGACCTGGCGCGACCTGGTGTTGGGGTATGGTATGGGCAGGCCCCTTTCCGGATTTATCTCTACCGGTGTAGGAAGGTTCTAGAACCATCTCTCAAATGTTTTTTCCTTTGCTTTTTTATTTCTTATTCTTTTTCTTTATTTTTATGTTCTTTTATCCCCCTTTTTATTTTTCATTTCCTTTTTCTATTCAATTTGTGAACATCTTCCCATTTCTTGACAATCTTTCGAAATCATGAGCATTTTTTGAAATTGTGAATATTGTGCAAATATATTACCTTTTTTAAAATTCATGAACATCTTTTTACAAATACATGAACATTTTTTTGAAATGGCATACATTTGTCCGGAACACGTGAACAATTATTTTGAACCGGCGTATATTGTTTGAACTTTTGGAACATTTTTTTAATTCAGGAACAAAATCAATTCACGAACATATTTTTAAGTTCATGAATACTTCATGAATCGGCAAACATTTTTTTAACTTGTGCTAACATTTTTTGAAATTTTCGAATAATTTTGGAATTCAGAACATTTTTTCAATATTGTGAAGACTTTTTAGTAATTCATGAATATTTTATGAAATGACAAACATTTTTTAATCCGTGGGCATTTATCATTTCCCGAATATTTTTTTACAAATCTGACATTTTTTTTACAGTTCACAACTTTTTAAAAAATCCTGAAAAAGAATTGAAAAAAGGAAAAAACTTAAAACAGAAAAAGGGCAAAAAAACGGGCTTCGCGTTTCCTGCCTTATGCTGAGTTCTCTTACAACAACAGTTCCCAGACCAGCCTCAAGATGTCAACATATGAAGCTCTGTACGGCCGTAAGTGCCGCACTCCGCTAAATTGGTCCCAAACCGGAGATAGCCGTATTTTCGGAACTGACTTAATGATGGAGGTTGAAAAGCAAGTCAAGGAGATCCGAGATAGACTGCAATTGGCTAAGTCCCGAAAAAAGAGTTACAATGACTCAAAGCACCGTCAGATAAGTTTTGAACCCGGAGAGTATGTATACCTCCGAGTCACACCCATGAAAGGGGTCAAGCGATTTCATACTTGAGGAAAACTTGCACCCAGACATATTGGTCTGTTCCCAGTTATGTGCAGAGTTGGTACCGTTGCTTATCAGTTCGAATTGCCACCGGAATTGTCAGAGGTGCACAATGTGTTCCATGTCTCTCAGCTGAGAAGGTGTATCTCACCACCGGAGAAAAGGACTGATATGGTAGAGATAGAGCTTGCTAAGGATTTAACATATGAGGAGAAACTGTTCCGAATATTGGATGAGACCGAAAGAGTCACTCGTAGTAAGGTGATAAAAATTTATAAGGTTCAGTGGGAGCATCACACCAAGGAAGAAGCAACCTGGGAAAGAGAGGGCTTTTTGAAGAATGGGAGCTTAAGGCGCCCATTAGGAGCTCCCATCCCCCGGTATCCATGGTGTTTCAATTAGATGTACATGGGCTATTGCCAATGGTACTCTGGGCCAGTTGAGTCTCTTGCTAATAGGGTAAAAAAACAAATTCCTTGCTGATTAATATACTTGAAGGGCATCTAAAAAAGATGTACTTGAAGGGCTAGGTAGTACTCCCTCCATTCCATAATGTAGTGTGTATAGCTTTTCTGAAAAGTCAAACCAAATAAACTTTGACCATGTTTACAAATAAAACTATTTATATATACAAATCCAAACATATACGACATGAAAATCTAATGGATGATATATCCAATGATATGAATTTGGTATTTTAAATATTCATATATTTGTCTATAAAAACTGTCAAAATTTGTATTGTTTGACTTTTGAAAAAAAATACGCACTACATTATGACAGAGGGAGTATCCTGGAATGGATTTCTCATACACGTTCATGTACTATGCATTTAATCATTAGCTTATTAATTGATGGTGATCTACAGAAGATATGCATATCTGAAAACCAGATTCCCTTTAATAAATACCGTATACAAAAATGGATTCGACCGTACATATATATAGCCTCACAATTTCCACAACTCTTGCATCTCATTCCATACAAGCTAGCACCATCGATCCATACTTCATGGGGCCCAAATTACTTCTAGCACTAACCATCCTCGGCGTCCTCGTGCCATGCCTTTTTTCAACCTACTCAAGTCCAAACCGTTGGGGCCCCTTAGAGGTTCTAACCATGGAGCACGAAGGTCCCAAAAACGCATAGTTTCTCCTCCAAAGATAACCTCCCCAGTTGGGAAACGCATTAGATATTTACCTAAACTTGCGGGTCCTTGAGCAGATCCCACATTAGCTCCAAGACGCTGGTCTCTAACTAGAAAAGTAAATGCTTGAGCTTGAGAAGCTTCTGGCCCGGTGGGTCCATAAAACTCACTCGGATAAGCTGTATTATTGAACCATACAAAACAACAAGCGATAAAACCAAAGATTATTCCATGGCGTCACGGCCTTGATGTCATTGCCGCCCCTCAACAGCAGCAATGGTGGCTTCAGCCTCCGGCTCGTCTCCAACCACCAGCGGACGCACAACGACTTGGCAAGCCTCCAGCGTGCCATAGACCATGTAAAGTGTCGGATCACCAACCATCTCCTCCCGCCAAGCACCGTCACCAACATCACCGTCAACACCATAAGGCCTCTCATGTGCCCAGCAACAGACATGGTGTACGCCGTCATGGTGGGCGTCGGCACGGGGCAGGGGTCCAAGAGCTACCAGCTCGCGCTGGACATGGCCACCGAGCTGACTTGGATGCAGTGCACCTCGTGCCACCCCTGCCTGCGCCAATACAACCCGGTGTTCGACCCAACCCAGTCCCCGACCTTCCACCATGTTTCGGCGAGCGATAGCGGTTTGTGTCGTGCACCGTACAAACGACGTCAAGACCATATGCGCGGTTTCGAAATCAGCTACTCGAGCAACTGTGTGTCGGTTTGGGGAGTCCTCCCCAAGGAAACCTTTTTCTTTCTCAAAAGTGGCCACAAAGTTTAGTTTGAGCAGTTGCATGGCATGGTCTTTGGTTGTGCCCACCACACGGAGCACTTCTACACGCATGAAGTCCTTGCCGGTGTCCTTGGCCTGGGGATGTGGAGGGTTACCAAGCCACCTACCTTCTTCACGAAGCAGATATATCATGGCCAAGGTGTGCGCTTCTCTTACTGCCCGTTCCCACCAGGGACGATCGCGTACAACTTTCTCCGGTTCGGCGACAACATTCCTAGCCATCCATTGTTGAACGTGCATCGCCAGAGCACACCCATCCTCCTGCCGGCCCAGGCCAACGATGGGTACTACGTCAAGCTCACTGGGGTCGGTGTGGGCGGCATCTGGGTGCCTGGCGTCACGCCGAGATGTTCCGGCGCGGCCCGGGAGGGAAAGGCGGGTGTGTGATCGACATTGGCACGAAGATGAGTGTGTTTGTGAACAAGGCATACATCCACATCGAGTGGGCAGTGCGGTGCTACCTGCAGCTCCATGGGGCAGAGCCGGTGCACCTGCAGGGCCACCACCTATGTGTCCGCAAGCTATCGGGCCACCGTGACGTCCTCCCGAGCATGACATTGCATTTCGATAATGGCGCGGGGCTCCACGTCATGCCAGAGCATGTGTTTCTCGAGATTGTCCACGCTAACATCCACTATATGTGCCTCGCCGTCTTCCCGTCTTCAGAGCTGACGGTCATTGGCGCCAGGCAACAGATCAACCATCGCTTCATCTTCGACCTTCATGCTAGGACACCCTCTATTAGCTTCAATTAGGAAGATTGCCACCTCGACGCTGGCACCCCAAGCTAAATCTCAACATCTTGTATTGTAGCGCTGCTTCGAATAAATTTGTTGCAATAAACTCTTAGGTTTTCGACATTGCAGCTGATTTGTTTTGCCTTTTAGGTGTGGGAAATGTTTGGACCACTAGATGAAGATTTGGTGGCCTAGATTAGCCCTCTCCTAGTTCGGTTATTAGAATACTCCCTCCTCCTCCTCCTCCTCCTTTAAACCTAGGCACCAGTTAATAGGATCAAGTTGGTGGCTCTGAAGGTCATTCGGCCAATGCAAAAAATGACCTCTTTTGCCGAGAGCTAGGAAACGAGGGAGGTGTTTTATACAAAACCGTTCAGGAGCTATACACCAAGAAATAGGGGGGAATTGTTTTCAAAATCGGTTTTGATTAAACTTATATCATGCAAATTTATATAAGTGTGCTGCAAAGGGCTAGTCGGACACCAAGCGTCAATAGCATAATAGATCACACATGTGAAGGTAAATTGTTATAAACGTAAAAAATACCACGTATTAGCATTTGCATACATTTCCTTTACAAGTAGCAATAACACATTGATGGACACCATGGATCTTGTCCTTGACCATCTGGACGATCTTGTGAATCTTAAAATGCATGAGCAGTCATTGTGGGGTGGGAGGGGAGCTATGATAGAACAAGACCAGGTCGTGGCCCACCATTGCAAGCAGCCAAGCATTGAAAAGTGGAGGCAAGGCATGGCCCTTTTTTTTCTCTTTTGCGGGTTAGGCAAGGCATGGCCTTGAGAACAAAAATTATGTACTAATCCGTACTTTTTCCTTTAAAGCAGAGGCAGCGCAGCGAGCAGCAGCTGCTCCGACTTGGTCCGAGTCTTTGAGCGTCTCAGGACCGGCGCCTCACACCGTCCAGGACGCAACTACACGGTGGCGACTTTGCTGTGCCGTGTAAAAGTAAACGGATGATGTACCGTACCGTACTACTACGACCCAACGCGCACGTCCGACCCGCAGCCTACTCCTCGATCGTCTGAGGTCCAGAGGAGGCTCACACGCACCCCGGCCAAAACCAAGACTCAACCGTGGGTCTCGAGACTGACGACTCAACACGTACCCCATCTCACGACTTCCGAGCCCAACAAAAGTCTCGAGTCGAGTCGCGCTCTGTTTTCCTGACTCGGCTTAACTCGATTGTCGATTCCGTCTCATATACTTTTTGCTTCCAGCAGGAAAAAGGTGCGCCTCTCCTTTCGCGCTCCTACCCCGAATATGCATCCGCCACCAGCAGCTGGCCGCCCCGCTCCCACGCACACTGACGGACGGGCAGACAGACACACGACCCTCCTCCGCCCCCCTGTCGCCTTCCTTCCTTCCCGCCTCTCTTTCCCTTCCCTTGCACGTCACTTAACCCAAGCAAGCAGCCAGCTGACACCAAACGCCCGCCGCGCGACCTCCATCAGCCTCCTCCACGGCAGCAGTACACTCCAAGCAACGCCCCCGCCCCGCCCCCCCTCCCGTCGTCATCATCCCAACCCCGCGCGCCTCCCTCGCGACGCACGAGCAGTAGGAGCCCGGCAAGAACCGAACCATTTCTTTTCTCCCCTCCGAGCCCACCTAACCTCGCTCTCTCCCTACCAAACGCCCCCTCGGCCAATTCCCCCACTCTCTCGACAGCCGCGGCGCGGAAATGGGCGGCGGCGGCGGCGCGAGGCCGTTCTTGGCCGTCGTCATGGCGGTGGCCGTGTTGGCGGCGATGGTGGCGCCGGCGCGGGGGCGGTTCGTGGTGGAGAAGAGCAGCGTGAGGGTGCTGGCGCCGGAGCACATCCGGGGGCACCACGACGCCGCCATCGGCAACTTCGGGGTGCCCGACTACGGCGGCACGCTCACCGGCGTCGTGCTCTACCCGGCCAAGAAGGCCACCGGATGCGCCGAGTTCCCCGCCAAGTTCAAGTCCAAGTCCGGCCGCCCCGTCGTCCTCCTGCTCGACCGCGGAGGTACACACACGCCACACGCTCGCTCAGCAATTATCCTCAGCCATTAACCCTGCTGATTGATTTGATTGATTCATTCCTGGCTTCGGCTAGCAATTCTCACGGGGAAGCCATTGACATTGCTGATGCGTGACTGTGCGAGCTTGAGTTGTCCGACGATTACGTACACATGCTAATTAATTTAGTGCTAGTAGTATTACTTTAATCCTGTTGATGTAGATATATCTCCAACTCAGATATGAGAGATTTTCGGAAGCTTTTTAATCTGCCATGAGGAAAGGGACTTTACAAGTGGAGATAAAATTTGCCGTGTTCCATTCAGTCAGTTGTTTTGTACTAAAAGGTAGAAGAATCGGGACTTTTCTTGGTTGAATGCCATGTACGTGGCCTAAAGTTCGAATTCAAACGAAATTTACAAAAAAAAAAGGTACCAAATTCAAACGCAAATCGTCCTACTGCTCGACCGTGGAGGTACATACACACTTTTGATGATGCTACTCTTTTATTTGCCTTATTATAAGCGGTTTTTGGCTAATCTCATGAGGAATGAACTGTTGAAGTTCATGTCGAAATGAAATTACTCAAGTTTTAATTGCGTGAGCTCGATTGCCGATGATTTATGGCGAATTTGTGTCGATATCTTGGTAAGCGTCAGAGCTATGCTGTTGATGGGTTAAGTCAATGTGCTAATCTTAAATAGGCAAACATGCTGATTACTTTAGTGCCACTAGTCGTAGTTTTTTACTTGTTTTATGATGTGGATTGGTCTCCAACTTAGATAGATATACGAGAGACATTGTGATCACAACTTTTTAAAACTGCGGTAGGGGAAGGGAGTTCACAATTCTGATCTGCTAGTGGTCATTGAAAAGGTAGAATCAGGATACTTTTCTTGGTCGAGAATATCGTGTAACTAGTCAAAAAATTGAATACTGACGAAATCTATTAAAAAATAACAAAAATCAAATGTAAATCTTGTGGGGACGCGCCAAATTCAAATGTAATCTATAACGCACCAAACTAATATTTTCATGACGGATTATCTTCAGTTTGTTCCCCCTTTGTCTGCGTCAACACTTTCAGATAACTGCTAGCCTGCCAACTCTGAACCCAGACAGCCAGAAGAGTAGATTCAGACATGCATGCAGTATACAGCCATATCATTTGTTGGTGCCCATTTCATTTGATCCAACCATCGCAACGCACCTGATCACAACACTTCCACTACCAACTCCAATCAGTTGGTGCCGCAAGCAATTCCTTCAAGCCAAAGACAGAATCAGACAGACCAACGATCTGTCTCATCCTTCCTTGATTAATTTGCAAGCAAAGAAAGAAACAATTCCACACTTTCATTTCAAGAAACATAAAAGATGAACGAATTACTCTGTAGCTGTAAACTGACGGCGTGTTAATGTTTGTACTGTCTCCCAGAGTGCTATTTCGCGCTCAAGTCGTGGAACGCGCAGCAGGCGGGCGCGGCGGCGGTGCTGATCGCGGACACGGTGGACGAGCAGCTGCTGACCATGGACACGCCGGAGGCGTCCCCCGACACTCGGTACCTCGACAAGCTCAACATCCCGTCGGCGCTGGTGAACCGCGCCTTCGGGGAGTCGCTGAAGCGCATGGCGGAGAAGGCCGACGCCGAGGGGGAGGTGGTGGTGAAGCTGGACTGGCGCGAGTCGATGCCGCACCCGGACGAGCGCGTGGAGTACGAGCTATGGACCAACAGCAACGACGAGTGCGGCCCCCGGTGCGACGAGCAGGCGGCGTTCGTCAAGAGCTTCCGGGGCCACGCCCAGATCCTGGAGCGCGGCGGCTACGCGCGCTTCACCCCGCACTACATCACCTGGTACTGCCCCGAGGCGTTCCGGCTGACGCGGCAGTGCCAGTCGCAGTGCATCAACCACGGCAGGTACGTAGTACATGCAGACGCCATTGCCGGTCTAGGAAGCTTTCTCTGGTACCTGCCATGGCAAGGATTTGGAATGATGTTGCTGGGTGTGCAGGTACTGCGCGCCGGACCCGGAGGAGGACTTCGGGGAGGGGTACGAGGGGAAGCAGGTGGTGGTGGAGAACCTGCGGCAGCTGTGCGTGCACCGGGTGGCCAACGAGAGCGGGCGGCCGTGGGCGTGGTGGGACTTCGCCATGGACTACAAGCTGCGGTGCTCCATGAAGGAGAAGAAGTACAGCAAGGCGTGCGCCGAGGAGGTGGTGGCGTCGCTGGGGCTGCCGCTGGAGAAGGTGCTGGCGTGCATGGGCGACCCCGACGCCGACGCCGACAACGCCGTGCTGTCCAAGGAGCAGGAGGACCAGATCGGGCGCGGGTCGAGGGGGGACGTGACCATCCTGCCCACGCTCGTCATCAACGACGTCCAGTACAGAGGTTGGTTGGCTGTCGCTGCGCCGTCTCTTTGATTTCTCCGGCGACGACAGAACTGACATGATTGTGTGGTGTGGGCGTGCAGGGAAGCTGGAGAGGACGGCGGTGCTCAAGGCCGTGTGCGCCGGCTTCAAGGAGGGCACCGAGCCGCAAGTCTGCCTCAGCCATGGTAGGCACCACCAAGGCCTTCATTTCCATTCCAACTGCCGGTCAGACAAGACGGCGAAACGACGATGAACTTCTGACGAGCTTTTGTCCGCAGACATGGAGACGAACGAGTGCCTGCACCGGAACGGCGGGTGCTGGCGGGACGAGGCGACCAACGTGACGGCGTGCAGGGACACGTACCGGGGCAGGGTGTGCGAGTGCCCCGTGGTGAACGGCGTCCGCTACGACGGCGACGGGTACACCCACTGCAAAGGTACCTACCCCCACTTTTCTCTTCATTCACACGACGGCGCTAGGAAAATACTACCGGTGTGCTCATGTTTCTCCCCTGTTTGTTCGTCTCAGCTGTTGGTCCGGGCAGGTGCGCGCTGAACCACGGCGGGTGCTGGTCGGAGACCAAGGGGGAGCGCACCTTCTCCGCCTGCTCGGTACAGCCTCCTCCCTTCCATACTTCTAGCCTTCAGAGTTTCACTTAGGAAACCTCTGAAACTCATCGTCTACCTACCGATCCATGATCTCTGCTAACCTACGAACTCTGAACCAGGACACGGCTCTATCCGGATGTCGGTGCCCGGCAGGCTTCCAAGGCGACGGCCACAAATGCGAAGGTAAGTCCTCGCTCCACCGATTCCTCGCCGAGACTGACACGAGACATGATCGAGAGAGGGTACTAACAGAGCCGAGTTTCAGACCTGGACGAGTGCAAGGATAAGCTGGCGTGCACCTGCCCGGACTGCCACTGCAAGAACACCTGGGGCAGCTACGAGTGCGGCTGCAGGGGCAACCAGGTGTACATCCGAGGGGAGGACGTCTGCGTGGCCAACAGCATGTCCAGGTTCGGCTGGCTCGTCGCCCTCCTCGCCGTCTCCTGCGCCGCCGGCCTAGGGGTCGCCGGCTTCGTCTTCTACAAGTACAGGCTCAGGGTATGTATGTATGTTCAGCACCGTCCTTCTCCCCAGAGCAAATGGTTAACCAAGAAGACATCTAGTGCAACAAAAACTGACTGTATTGTGTTTCATTTCCTACTAGTCATACATGGACTCGGAGATCATGGCCATCATGTCCCAGTACATGCCGCTCGACAGCCAGAACAACGAGCACCAGCCGCTCCGGCAGCATGCTCCAGACGCCTAAAGGTAATAATCCTTCAGCCAAATGTGTCCTAGTAGGTAACCAATGCAAGAGATGGTTATTTTTTGCACTAAACCGCCCCTGAAAATGGCTGCATCTTATGAACAGGGAGCACATGGAGATGGGTTTGGGTATGGAAGCTTGCAGAGTCTTCAACCATACCCTGCAGATACTTTGCTATGATGCTTTTCAATGATTTTTTTTGTTACTACAACTTCCCTTTCTATATATAGAAGAAACAAGAGAACCATGGTTTGTACAAAAGCAGGCCGCAGGGGTGAGCTGTAGATACATAGCTAGGTAGGCATTTCTGCTCCCCTTGTGGCTGTGGATCACAACACATTAGACAGCATACTTTCACTAAGAACATACAAAGTGTGATGTACAATGGATGATAACCAGTACCAGCACTGGTGTTTCTGTCATTTTTAAGGTCTGTTTTCTTGAATGCCCTCATCGGAACACCGGGGGCTCTACTGTGACATGTATCAATACTGTTGTAAGTGCTACAGTTTCAGAATCAATGGTACTATGGTAGGCATACAGGTGATAACTTGCTACTTTTCTAGTAGGTCCTCACTGGTAACCCGACTTTATTAGTAGCTGAGCTGCGTGAGTTACCATGCGTTGTCCTACAGTCCATTCCTTGGACAGTGGAGCATCACCAGGCTCTAGGTTTGTCCACGTCGATCAACGGGTGATTCTGATGATCCTATTTGGGCACAAGACTTGTGTACCCTGAAAACAGGACTCCATGCTGACTCCCTTGCCAAATAAATACCATTTCATTTCTAAAATGGTCAAAATATGTGATCCATAATAGAAGAGGAAAGAGACCACACCATGATCATTCAAGCATCCATTATATCATTAGTGCCTTAGAGAGGCAAGGGAGTTTCAGGGTTGTCCTAAACAAATGGCGACGACACTTCCAGAATCAAAATGACGATAGGAAAATCTCCCAAAAGAAATATCCACTTTCCCAGTGTTTTTATTTGTCCAACTACTAGCCCGTAGAAAGAAGACAGGCTGCATGGATTGAATATAACATTACACCTCTCAAAACAAGGAAAATCTGCTAAATCTTCTTAGGGGCTAAATGAGATCTTACAACAGTGCATCAGAAGCCTTTTACTTGTATTGCTCTGAAACTTCACGAACAAACTTGTCCATGAATTGACACTTCTTGTCAAAACCCCAGCCAGGATTATTCTGCAAAACACAAGAAGGCACAGCCGAATAGTAGCTAAGTAGCAAGCAGGAAGCAGGTTTTGTCTAAGAAAACAAAAGATACGAATACTGAAATACATTAAGTATTAACACATATATTATCCTTTTAAGGTACTATCTAGAACAGCACACTAAGATGTGAAATGCAAACGATTATCATCTTTTTCCTTCAAAAACTATGGAGACAAATGGCATTACATATTTTGAGTTTACGATGCTAGCTGCAAATATTTCAATATGTGATGCTCATATCCATCAGCAGTTTATAACAAGCTGACTTTTAGCATATGTGTTTAGCCAACTTCAAAGTTAGATAGTATCAGCCATTTGCTATCTTTGAGGAAGAAGTGCAAGCACTTATAGATGTATCTGACACCCATACAGACATACAGCTAGATAGGGGGTGTTCAAAGACCAGAGTTTTTTTTTCGGAAGAGATCACGGCCGTAGTTAAAATCATGTTTGGTATGCTAACAGAAGGCTGATCTATTTTTAAACAAGCTGACTATTAATGGTTATGTTAGAACCCACCAAATAAGACAAGAATCATGTTGCTTCCGTTACAACTAAACATTCAGCAGCTCAATTACTCAAAAGGCTAAATTGATTGACTCATGATACTATGCTGTCTAGAGCATCAATTGTAATAATAAGGCTAACCTTGAGAGAAAGTAAAGTTTTATCAGTAAACCGCTTTACTGAATTGGGTATGTTTTCTGGAAGAGTGTTGGCAACCCTTTGCAGCTCCCCTTCTTGCTGTATTGCAGTTACGACATCAGGCCCACTGTACATATCTATCAGCTCTTTCATATGGGGTGCCCTTAACATGATATCTTTCACGGCATCCTAAGAATGATACAGTAGATTGGTGGGTCAGTTGAAACCCTAAAAAGAACTCATATGGCAGCAAAGTGAATGCAAGTACACAACTGTGAATTGCTAATGTATATATGTAATTTGAAATTTAGGGTACACTAAAAGCTGAATTCTAAAATCAGAGATGCTTCTTTCTACAAATCTGGTCAGTATCGTGAAAGTATAACCGTCTTACCATATTAATGATGAAACTATTGAGACGTTCATGCCTTTCTGGAAACAAAACTTAAATCCAATGTATTTGGCAAACTACCTTTATTTGGAACAGGAAACTCATCTGATAGTTTAGCAGTTTAACCTTATCAGCCAGGTCGAACCAGAAAATTGACCTTGGAAAGTTAGATATTCTATGTAAACCTCATACTGACTCCAGATCATTTACAAAAATATGCATATCAGCTTATAACACTAGAATATTATCAAGTAGATCTGAGATTTAACAGCAAATCCACGAATACCTTTTCGACCACGATCTAGGTAGTTCTATATGTATACTACTGGACAAAGTTAGGGGAAGTTTGATTGCCAACATAACACAAGGATATAAATTGCAAACGGAAGCTGTACTATTTTGATATTATTCTCTGGTCCATAATTTATTTATCAAGTCTAACGCAAGCAGTCTCGTATCATCCAAATATAGATATGGACCCATTACGCAAGCTATAACAGCAAAGCAAGGTAAAAAAAACCTTGCCTGGTCAACTTACTCTGGCACACTCCGATGTATTTGGTGACTAGTTGCAAGAAATACAAGTATATCATACAGAAAACATCTACTTGCACAAACATTTCCAGGGTGAAACAGATATGGCATGAGGACAGTTAGACAAATCACCTCCCATTCTTCCTGGTCCTGGATGCCTTCATAAGCAACTATGAATGGCTTTACTTTCTGCAGCATCTCCTCCAATGACATAGGCGGCTTCTCCTCAATATCAGGATTAGCAAAGCTCACATTGTACTCTGGCTCAAACTCAATCTGCACATACAAACATCCAAAGATAAAAACCCATCAGGGATCCAACAAGCACACACAGATCTTATAATTTTGATAACTCTGATGCAGTGCAGAGCGCACCATGTTATTGGTATGAATAGCGTTGAGAAGCGCATCATCAATCGGCTCTGGCAGTGCCTCATCTGCTGCCTCATCGAACGCCTCGTCCCAAATCTTCATTTTCTCAGGCCCGAGCCGCTTCTCGAATTTCTCACCATCAGCGTTGTCACCCAAGAAGACCTTTTCCCGCTCGTTCACGTCAGCAGGCCGACCACGGCCACCGTCCCGGCCACCTCCGCGGCCCCCACGCCCCCCTCTGCCGCGTCCACCGCCAGTATCGCCACGGCCAAGGAGCTCCAAAGCACGCTTCACAGCCTCCTGTGGCGCCAATCTCGGCTGCCCGCTTGGAGCCGAAGGGGTCGGAGCTTTCCTTGCCTCGCGGCTTCGAACGAAGCGGTTCTCCTCGGGGGGCCTGTCCACCGGTGGCTGCACACGCGGCACGCCGCGGCCCGCGCCGGAGGTAGGGATCGAACGCGGCGGCTCGGATGAGGAGGAGGCAGCGGTGGCTGGCGGCTCCGGATCGGAGGGGGGAGGGACGGAGTCGAAGCGCTTTGCGAAGGTGGGTTGCTTGGGGGCATCTTCGTCGGATGGCGGCGGCGGCGGGGGCAGCGGGGATCCGCGACCGCGGCCGGCGCCGGAGAAGGACGAGAAGGACGGGGTGGTGGGGGAGGGCGGGATCACGGGCTCCCCGCGGCCACGGCCGGCAGAAGATGATGCGGCGAAGAGATCCACTCCATTGTCGTCCTCGGGGATGGGGCTCCCGGGAGCGCGCGGCGGCGCGGAGGCGGAGGGCGGTAGGCCGCGCCCGCGCCCGCGCCCAGCGCCACCGCTGCCCCCGATGCCGGAGAAGGAGGAGAACGCGGCGGCGTAGGAGGAGGGGAGGTGCGCGTGCCGCCGGGCGGCGGCGCCGATGCCTCGCATGGTGGTGGTGGGGATGGGTTTAGCGCGCGATGCAGGCTAGGGTTGGGGCTCGCGAGGTGTTCGACGAAATGGGCTGTGGAGTGGGGCCTGGAACGAATTTCGATCCGGCGTAAATTGTGGCCGTTAGATCTCGCTCGGTGGCTGTATTTTCGCCGTCCAATCTTCGTACTCGCTACAAGATTTGAGAGCAATATTTCACTTTCACGTATGGTCACTTGTCCTTGTAAAATCAGTACAGTTACTAAGCTCCCAGGAAATTGCGCTATTTGGTGCATCGACGGGTGTAGCAGGCATGTGGGACCAGTCTGTCAGCCGGCACGAAGAGCTTAACAGTCGGTTTGGTCCACCTCGCAGTTAATCAGTGTCGTATGTATGGGCATTCCTGGATTAGGTGCCATGTTGTCTCGAACGATCGAGCAATCAGCCAAGCACGCCAATGCCGTATCTATCAATTCTCATTGCCTCGATCTAATCTCCTCCGATCCCATCCCTTTGCATCCAAGCAAGAAAAATAGGCTCGTGATGCTTCTCTTCCAAGACGACATAAGAGCACATCATGATTTGGCTAAAAAACGAGGGACGTATGGAGGGGAAAGTGGAGGAAGAATAGTTGAGGTGGATTAGTGGGAGAGGGAGGCGTAGCAGGTGGCGTGAACCAGGAAGGAGTGTCCGTGAGCACTCGAAAATGATGTCGTCGGACTGAGAAGTGAGGAAGGAGAATCCGGTGAGCGGTGACCAAGGGTGGAGCTTGAGTGCTTGAACCAGCATGTGGGCTTGTGGAATAGTCGACGCTGGTGCCTGCTCTTTTAATTTTAGTGGTGTGACGAGCAGCTGAATGGTGGCTGGTGACTCACCGGGTCGACCCTGGTGAGGAAGGAGTTCATCACGCGGAGTGGGGTGAGCTCGAGACTACACGACGTCCCTAGATGGCCAGCTCCACTGGCAGTTCCCTTAGATCCGCCACTAGTGACGGCTGGGCGCGGCCATGTAACGCCCTCTTACGCCTGGCAGGGTCAAGACTGGCCCCACAGATCAACATGAGTCTTTCCCGCACACTTTGTCCTCACTCATGCGCACCCGGAACCAACTTTTGAAAGAGGGCCATCAATTGTTGGTTGTGATTTGTAAGGGCCTTGGAAGCATCAACTGATTGAAGTAAATGAACTGAAACTAACAAAGTAAAGCTTCTTTTGACACTAATAGATGAGTTCGTAATGGTAGAGTTTAGCTTTTTGTCTCTGATGTTTGGTGGAGTCTATTTTTGCAGTAGCAGTAAAGTCGCTCTTTTCTCTATTGATTTTGGGAGGAGTGGCGTGTGATGAAGGATGAAACAGAAGATTCTTGAGGATAGGTCTTTGGAGCTTCAGCTAAGACAACAGTAGCTAGAGTCCAGCTAAATGGTATATAATGCCAAATTGCCAATCACACAGGATATATACGTGATCTATGTTTGAGTCAAAGCTTCAGCTTGCATGCGGTAAGTAAACATGTACTCTATATCCAGAATTGTCTAATGCACTTATGAGATGCTCATAGTGGGCGTGGTTATTAGCGTTCCAAATGAAACATTCTTCTGGGTATCATCATGGTGAAAAATGGCGCAACAAAGCGCCCTACACCTTCTAGTAGAGAATTTTGCTATTTCTCACCTAGTTGAGGAATAAGTTCTTTCTCCCTCAGAACAAAACCCGGACTTAGCAAAGCAGGACCGGCGCCAGACAACCCCTCTTACAGTGTGCATGGTAGCCACACACCTTAAATCCAAACATTCAAATCATGCATATCCATGCACGCCCATTATACACATGAATGTCGCACGTAAATAACATTTGTTGATAAAGAAATATATAATTCAAACATAACTTTTCTTTAAGTGCACAATTTAAACTTTAGCTTTTTGGTTTTCATTGTGGGCCCACATATGCTCCACAAGATCGCTGAGTAGCTGCATGTGCACCTGATGCTCTCAAATATTCGGATGCATCTGCGGAAAATTCATAAATTGATCTGCATTTTATTGTTCTAGGATGTGGACTTGTTCTTCAGACTTGACAAAACATTGGTTTGCCCTATTGTGCAAAATGACACAACATGTCATCACCTGTCACAAAGTCTCTGATTTCCACGTCATTGCAGCTTCACAAACAATTCCTCAATGAGCTTGGAGCAATACTTTGAATGCCTTCTTCACATCCTTCCTATCTGCTTCTTGCATTGTGCAAAGTGGCTTTGTTTGTTGCCTTGGGGATCGACTATGGTCTTTACAAACGTTGCCCGCAGAGGATAGATGTCATCAGGATAATACCCCATATTGTAGTCGGGATCGTTGGCAGTGTAGTTGCACGGCGATGATTCCCCATTACAAATTCTCTTGAACACGGGAGATCGCTAGAACACATTGACGTAGTTGTGAGAACCAGACATTCCAAAGAAAGCATGCCAAATCCATGAGCCATGTGATCCCACCTCTTTCAATATGATAGTGGCTCTTTTGGTGTGGTATTGTCACTCATGTGTAAACCTTTGGGGGAAGTTCTTCCATTGCCAATGCATGCAATCAAATGAACCAGACATACTTGGAAAACCTCTTGCCTCTACAATAGCGATCAACTTTTCTATATCCTCCACATTTCATTCTCTCAAATTTTCTACTCCAAACACCTGCACCATGGTATCGGCAAACCTCACAGTGGTCTTTTGGCATGTGCTCTCCCACATCCGAACCATCTCACCAACGACATCGGCGATGGTACCAAGTGCAAGCATCCTCAGAGTAACCGTGCATTTCTTAGCGGAGAATGATAGTTGTCCGCAACTGATGATCTGGCAGGGTACATGGCTATTGCAATTCGCGGTAAGTAGGGTATGTCGATCCCACAGGGAGCGGTGTTGCACAGGTAACTATGAACCCGCAACTACTGTTGGGGAACGCAGTGATTTCAAAAAAATTCCTACGATCACGCAAGATCTATCTAGGTGATGCATAGCAATGAGAGGGGAGAGTGTTGTCTACGTACCCTCGTAGACCGAAAGCGGAAGCGTTATGACAACGCAGTTGATGTAGTCGTACGTCTTCACGATCCGACCGATCCTAGCACCGAAGATACGGCACCTCCGCGATCTGCACACGTTCAGCTCGGTGACGTCCCACAAACTCTAGATCCAGCTGAGGTCGAGGGAGAGTTTCGTCAGCACGACGGCGTGATGACGGTGATGATGAAGTTACCGACGCAAGGCTTCGCCTAAGCACTACAACGATATGACCGAGGAGGAAATCTGTGGAGGGGGCACCGCACACAGCTAAGACAACTGTCAACTTGTGTGTTCTAGGGTGCCCCCTGCCCCCGTATATAAAGGAGCAAGGGGGAGGCCGGCCGACCCTCATAGGGCGTACCCCAAGTAGGATTCCTACTAGGAATCCTATTCCTAGTAGGTTTCCAACAAGGGAAGAGAGGGGGAAGGAAGGAGAGGGAGAGGGAGAAGGAAAGGGGGGCGCCGCCCCCCTTCCCTAGTCCAATTCGGACCCAAGGGGGAGGGGGCGCGCGGCCTGCCCTAGCCGCCCCTCTCTCTCTCCACTAAGGCCCATGTGGCCCATTAGTTCCCCCGGGGGTTCCGGTAACCCTCCAGCACTCTGGTTTTATCCTAAACTTCTCCGGAACATTTCGGGTGTCCGAATATAGTCGTCCAATATATCAATCTTTATGTCTCGACCATTTTGAGACTCCTCGTCATGTCCATGATCACATCTGGGACTCCAAACTACCTTCGATACATCAAAACACATAAACTCATAATACCGATCGTCACCGAATGTTAAGCATGCGGACCCTACGGGTTAGAGAACTATGTAGACATGACCAAGACTCACTTCTGGTATATAACCAATAGCGGAACCTGGATGCTCATATTGGTTCCTACATATTCTACGAAGATCTTTATCGGTCAAACCGCATAACAACATATGTTGTTCCCTTTGTCATCGGTATGTTACTTGCCCAAGATTCGATCGTCGGTACGTTACCGGCAAGTCTCTTTACTCGTTCCGTAATGCATCATCCCGCAACTAACTCATTAGTCACATTGCTTGCAAGGCTTATAGTGATGTGCATTACTGACAGGGCCCAGAGGTACCTCTCCGAAACACGGAGTGACAAATCCTAATCTCGATCTATGCCAACCCAACAAACACCATCGGAGACACCTGTAGAGCATCTTTATAATCACCCAGTTACGGTGTGACGTTTGATAGCACCCTAAGTGTTCCTCCGGTATTGTAACACCCCAAAATGTTTACCTTGTTTTATTAATTAAAATTTTGCCAGGAAATTAAATTTTTATTTTCTGGATTTATCTTTTGATTTCAGAACCTCTCTTTTCTTTAATATTGTGGAGTTTTTACCCCAAGTGAAAACTTTCCAAAAATATTATTGGACTTGTATACCCTCTCAAGAAAACATTGCTTTTATCAGTGGATTTATTTGCATAATTATTTTTCCTGAGCTTTATTCTTTTACAAATGATTTTTATAAGCTTTAGAGCCTCATTTGCACTACAACCCTTTCAAATAATTCTTTAAAATTCCCACCAAAATTTGGAGATGTCATGTGATGTTCCCACATCACTTTTATGCAAAAATCTCTTTTAGTCATTTGGAGATTTTGAGCCCTACCTCAAGTTTTCAAATCTGGTCCAGTTTGTAATTTGCACTACAACCTATTTAAATATTCCTTTAAAACTTCCACCAAAATTAGGGGAGGTCAGTAGGAGTATATAATTCAACTTTATGCAAAAACCTATGAGTGTGCTTTGAAAAATTTGAGCAAATCATCCTCTTTTGCTCTCTGGATCAGTTTGGCATTTTCTACTGCAACCATATTTTAACTTGCCCCTTTACCCAGGACTCTTTTTCCTACTTATAGACCACCCTGCAAAACCCTTAAGCCCAGGAGAGTGGACCCATTGGAGTATGTTTGGTCCATGAAATGATGCCCTTTTCCTTCTGTCCAGTATTGGTTTTCTCAAAAACTTGCACTAACAAGTTTCTGTTTTTGCCAAACTAACCTTACCACCTTTTTTAGCATCTAAAGAGACTATGATCTGGAGTTTTTGGCCACCCCAAGAGATGCCTAGATGCCCATGACATTCTGTCGAGCACTTTGTGTGCATGGCCAAATTTGGCATGATTTTTAGTTGGCATTGTGAACTTGATCCTCTGACCTAACTAACTTGTCCACTAAGCTCCTAGCTAACCCTAACCCAGGCCTGTTAACTACCAGCATCATCCGAGCTCTCTAACACGCGCTGGCATTTCGTCGAGCACCTGGCGTGCATGCGCTGGGCGTGCCCAGAGCGCGCGTTTTGCACGTGCGTGCGCACGGGTCGCCGCGTCTGGCCCCTGGCCTTTGCTCACCCGCAGAGCCACGCCCGTCCTCATCCACTCACCAGCACCCTCCAGGCCGCCCCTGGAGCTCCACAGCGCCGCCGTCAGGTCGGCCGTGGTAGCTAGCGGCCGGCCACAGCAGGGCTTTGCCGCGGACGGCACCGCCCGAGCCACCCGCGCGCCAGCTCGCCCCCTTGAGCAGTGGGGAGCTCGTCGGAATGCGCCGACCAGCCCCAATCACCTCCACGTCGCCCTGCAGCAACAGAACGGCGGTTCGCCGTCGGTCTTATCCACGGCCGCCGCGGAACCGACCTTGGCCGCCTATAAGAGGAGCCCCGAGCTCGTCCAGTCACTCAGGCAAGCTCAAGCCATCCACCTAGCGCTCCCATAGCCTGCAATCGACCAAGGAAGGCCGTCTTCCCCCTCTCCAGTCAGCTCGGCCGCCGCCACGTTCCGGTCCCGCTCATCGCAACCAGAGCCTCCCCCGTCCTTCTGGAGCCACCGTTCAACTCCCATGAACCTTGCGGAGCCACCCCACCTCTCAAACACGATCGGGAACCACCGTAGCTCTAGTCCCCAAAACCTCCTGAAGCCACCTCCGCCACGGAGCTCGCCGCCGGCGACTCCCTCCACCCCCGCCAACCTAGCGACCACCGGGAGGACCGCCCTGGATTGGCGGATCCATCCCTGCCCCTAGGGCCCTGTGGGGAGCTGCCGTTCGCCGGCGTCGATCACCAGAGCCCGCCACCACTCGTACAGAGGAGGAGGGAGGCGCGGGCGATTGGTCAAACCTGACCAGTGGACCCCCTGGACCCACTGTCAGTGACCCCGAGCCGGCCCGCGTTGTTTTAAGTGGAGGCGTAAAGCCCGAAGTACGTGTCCCCCTCTCGAAAGCGTATTTCGACCGAAACGTTTTCTTTTCTGTTTTATTTTTAAAATCAGATTTTGACTGAAACTTTGACTGGCTATGTCTTTTTAAATAAAACTCCAAATGAATTAATTCTTTTTCCTACCTCTCTCAAATTCCACCTAGTTTATTTTAAGATTTATTTCAAAAATATCTAGGACAACTTTTTGCGCTATTTTTAAAGTATGTGTTATTTGAACATTTTTGAAAATAGGAATTTGGAGGGGAGATTATAACTTTCAAAAGTTTTGGAGTGCACCTCACCCCTCCACACCTTGAAGGCAAGCATCTTGAACTCAAATATGATACAAGTTGGGTGCTGTTTTGCTAGAATATTTTAGAACTCCATCATTTATGCTAATGTGGAATTGTGTTATTTTATGTGGAGTCATACTCATGCATATAAGCACATGGTGAAAATCTTTTCTGTTATGTATGTGACATTGGTGACAGTAGCTACTTCTCATGCCACATGTGCCTGATGATAGTTCGGAGGGAGTTCGAAAGGAGGTTATGTTCCGGTGAACACAACCCCGTGACTGACGTCTCGTTGTGGCGAGAATGTGCAGTAAGGCATGATGGGGCATGAGGGGTGGTGACCCTGTCGGGAAACTATGAAGAACATTGCTATGCTAACCATGCAGGGAATACTTAAACCTCCTGAGTCGGCCGTAGATCGAGTCTTGTTCCGGTAACCTCCCATACTTGTTTCGTACTACCACTTGTCCCTGCCATAGGTAGGGTACGGTTCAGTAAGTTGTCAACCCCTTTCTAGCACACACCGTACAGAGAGGCCATGGTGGAAGATACCGGCTGCATCCGGTAGGCATGCCACCCGGTCCGGGGGCATGGGTGTTTCCGGTTGGAGCCGAGGGGGTAGCTCCCCTAGTTTGCGCGCGGTATAAATTTTGTGATCCCATGCTAAGTCGAGTTGTAGCCTCCCCACTTAGAGTTTTGCTTAATGGGTGTCGTGGGTGATTCCAGACACCGGTAAGTTAGGCTGGTGTGTGCGGTTAGGTGTGTTTTCAATTAAAAGACCGTAGACGGAATTAGTCCCGATGGACTAAAGAAATCCGTTACCCGTGGGTAAAGAGTACACCCTCTGCAGAGATTATACACCTATTCGAATAACCGTGTCCATGGGTAAGGACTACAGTCTGGGATGGGTCAAGTGCGGTCTTAGTGTCGGTCTTCGGAGGAGAAAAACTGTTAAAGCAGAACTTGGATCATGACTTGTGACTTGTGATGATTATGATTATTATTATTATGGACTAACCATTTACATTATTTGAAATATTGAGTATCCCTGGGACGGTTCTACCTCCTGGATATTCACCATGCTTATTTACCTTATAAGCCCTTTATGTGGTGTCGCTGAGACGCCCGACTGTGGCATGCTTATTATTTATTTATGTTATAAGCCCTTTATGTGGTGTCGCTGAGACGCCCGACTGTGGCATGCTTGTTATTTATTTACCTTATAAGCCCTTTATGTGGTGTCGCTCAGACGCCTGACTGTGGCATGCTTGTTATTTATTTACCTTATGAGCCCTTTATGTGGTGTCGCTGAGACGCCCGACTGTGGCATGCTTGTTATTTATTTACCTTATAAGCCCTTTATGTGGTGTCGCTCAGACGCCCGACTGTGGCATGTTTGTTATTCTTTTATATAAGCCCTGTATGTGATGTCGCTCAGACGCCCGACTGAGGCACGCTTTATATTATTACCCATTCAAGGTGTCGCTTCAGACACCCGATCGGTGCATTTTTAATTTCCTGTTTACGTGCATCATGAGTTTTATTTTGGGACTGACTAAGTGATCGCGGATTATTTTAGTGCATGATTATCACCTGCTATGTTATACCTGTTTTCATGATGTTTGCGAGTACATTCAAAAGTACTCACTGGCTTGTCCCTGGCTATTCTCTTGGCCAGATTTCTTGCATGGAGAGGAGCGTTGCGACGACAGCCCCGGAACCCATGCAAAAGGTGATAGCAGCCTCGCGAAGATAGGAGTTATCCTGGTCAGCTGTTCCTGTGGGAAATGGAGTCCCATAGACGCAGATGAACCACAAACCGCTTCCGCCATCAACCACTAGAAACCAATTGTTGTACTCATAGGCCACAATGGTCCTGTACTACATATTTTGTACTTTGCTTGGAATTTCTGTATCAAGTTGGTGCCTCATCAGCTAACAGTAATCCTGGGGCTGGTGAGCACAAGGGCCATTTTCTGGGAATTTAATATCCCGAAAACCGGTCCTGACAGGTATTCGGGAGTTGCATAATCTCATAGTCATAGGAACATGTATAAGTTATGAAGAAAGCAATAGCAACAAACTAAACGATCATAGTGCTAAGCTAACGGATGGGTCAAGTCAATCACATCATTCTCTAATGATGTGATCCCGTTTATCAAATGACAACACATGTCTATGGCTAGGAAACTTAACCATCTTTGATTAACGAGCTAGTCAATGTAGAGGCATACTAGTGACACTCTGTTTGTCTATGTATTCACACATGTACTAAGTTTCCGATTAATACAATTCTAGCATGAATAATAAACATTTATCATGATATAAGGAAATATAAATAACAACTTTATTATTGCCTCTAGGGCATATTTCCTTCAGTCTCCCACTTGCACTAGAGTCAATAATCTAGATTACATTGTAATGATTCTAACACCCATGGAGTCTTGGTGCTGATCATGTTTTGCTCGTGAGAGAGGCTTAGTCAACGGGTCTGCAACATTCAGATCCGTATGTATCTTGCAAATCTCTATGTCCCCTTCTGACATTTGATGACTGATGGAATTGAAGCGTCTCTTGATGTGCTTGGTTCTCTTGTGAAATCTGGATTCCTTTGCCAAGGCAATTGCTCTAGTATTGTCACAAAAGATTTTCATTGGACCCGATGCACTAGGTATGACACCTAGATCGAATATGAACTCCTTCATCCAGACTCCTTCATTTGTTGCTTCCGAAGCAGCTATGTATTCCGCTTCACACGTAGATCCTGCCACGACGCTCTGCTTAGAACTGCACCAACTGACGCTCCACCGTTCAATATAAACACGTATCCGGTTTGCGACTTAGAGTCATCCGGACCAGTGTCAAAGCTTGCATCGATGTAACCATTTACGACGAGCTCTTTGTCACCTCCATAAACGAGAAACATATCCTTAGTCCGTTTCAGGTATTTCAGGATGTTCTTGACCGCCATCCAGTGATCCACTCCTGGATTACTTTGGTACCTTCCTACTAAACTTATAGCAAGGCACACATCAGGTCTGGTACACAGCATTGCATACATGATAGAACCTATGCTGAAGCATAGGGAATGACTTTCATTTTCTCTCTATCTTCTGCAGTGGTCGGGCATTGAGTCTCACTCAACTTCACACCTGCTACCTCTTGAGCACTGCGTTGGTTTTCCCTTGAAGAGGAAAGGGTGATGCAGTAAAGTAGCGTAAGTATTTCCCTCAGTTTTTGAGAACCAAGGTATCAATCCAGTAGGAGACTACGCTCGAGTCCCACGCACCTACACAAACAAATAAGAACCTCGCAACCAACGCAATAAAGGGGTTGTCAATCCCTTCACGGTCACTTACGAGAGTGAGATCTGATAGAGATGATAAGATAATATTTTTGGTATTTTTATGATAAAGAGTAAAAGTAAAGAAAGCAAGTAAACAGTAATGGAAATAACGGGAGATTAATATGATGGAAAATAGACCCGGGGGCCATAGGTTTCACTAGTGGCTTCTCTCAAGATAGCATAAGTATTACGGTGGGTGAATAAATTACTGCCGAGCAATTGATAGAATTGAGCATAGTTATGAGAATATCTAGGTATGATCATGTATATAGGCATCACGTCCGTGACAAGTAGACCAAAACGATTCTGCATCTACTACTATTACTCCACACATCGACCGCTATCCAGCATGCATCTAGAGTATTAAGTTCATAAGAACATAGTAACGCTTTAAGCAAGATGACATGATGTAGAGGGATAAACTCATGCAATATGATATAAACCCCATCTTTTTATCCTCGATGGCAACAATACAATGCGTGCCTTGCTGCCCCTGCTGTCACTGGGAAAGGACACCGCAAGATTGAACCCAAAGCTAAGCACTTCTCCCATTGCAAGAAAGATTAATCTAGTAGGCCAAACCAAACTGATAATTCGAAGAGACTTGCAAAGATAACCAATCATACATAAAAGAATTCAGAGAAGATTCAAATATTGTTCATAGATAATCTTGATCATAAACCCACAATTCATCGGATCTCGACAAACACAGCGCAAAAGAAGATTACATCAAATAGATCTCCAAGAGAATCGAGGAGAACTTTGTATTGAGATCCAAAGAGAGAGAAGAAGCCATCTAGCTAATAACTATGGACCCGAAGGTCTGAGGTAAACTACTCACACATCATCGGAGAGGCTATGGTGTTGATGTAGAAGCCCTCCGTGAGCAATGCCCCCTCCGGCAGGATGCCGGAAAAGGCCCCAAGATGGGATCTCACTGGTACAGAAGGTTGCGGCGGTGGAATTAGGTTTTTGTGGATGCCTCTGATGGTTTGGGGGTACGTAGGTATATATAGGAGGAAGAAGTAGGTCGGTGGAGCCACAAGGGGCCCATGAGGGTGGAGGGCACGCCTGGGGGAGGTGGGCGCGCCCCCCTACCTCGTGGCTTCCTCGTCTGTTGCTTGACGTCCACTCCAAGTCCTTTGGATCACGTTTGTTCCGAAAATCACGTTCCCGAAGGTTTCATTCCGTTTGGACTTCGTTTGATATTCTTTTTTTGCGAAACACAATAATATAAAAGTGTATAAATAAGCCCATTAAACATCCAAAACAGAATATATAATAGCATGGAACAATACAAAATTATAGATACGTTGGAGACGTAACAAGCATCCCCAAGCTTAATTCCTGCTCGTCCTCGAGTGGGTAAATGATAAAAACGGAATTTTTGATGTGGAATGCTTCTTAGCATAATTCTCAATGTAAATCTTTTTATTGTGGCATGAATATTTAGATCCGAGAGATTCAAGATAAAAGTTTAATGTTGACATAAAAACAATAATACTTCAAACATGCTAACCAAGCAATTATGTCTTATCAAAATAACATAGCCAAAGAAAGCTTATCCCTACAAAATCATATAGTTAGGCTACGTTTCAATATTGTCACACAAACGTTCTCATCATGCATAACCCCGATGACAAGCCGAGCAATTGGTTCATACTTTTTGACGCGCTTCAGCCTTTTCAACTCTTACGCAATACATGAGCGCAAGCCATGGATATAGCACTATGGGTGGAGTAAAGTATAATGATGGGGGTTATGAGAGAAGACAAAAAAGGTAGAAAGTCTCACATTGACGCGGCTAATCAATATGCTATGGAGATGCCCATCAATTGATGTCAATGAGAGGAGTAGGGATTGCCATGCAACGGATGCACTAGAGCTATAAATATATGAAAGCTCAACAAAAGAAACTAAGTGGGTGTGCATCCAACTTGCTTGCTCATGAAGACCTAGGGCATTTTGAGGAAGCCCATCATTGGAATATACAAGCCAAGTTCTATAATGAAAAATTCCCACTAGTATATGAAAGTGACAACATAGGAGACTCTCTATCATGAAGATCATGGTGCTACTTTGAAGCACAAGTGTGGAAAAAGGATAGTAACATTGTCCCTTCTCTCTTTTTCTCTCATTTTTTTCTTTCTTTTTTTATTTTTGTTGGGCCTTGTTTTTTTTCTTTGGCCTCTTTTTTTTATTTAGTCCGGAATCTCATCCCGACTTGTGGGGGAATCATAGTCTCCATCATCCTTTCCTCACATGGGACAATGCTCTAATAATGATGATCATCACACTTTTATTATTTACAACTCAACAATTACAACTCAATACTTAGAACAAAATATGACTCTATGCGAATGCCTCCGACGGTGTACCGGGATATGCGATGAGTCAAGAGCGACATGTATGAAAAAAATTATGAATAGTGGCTTTGCCACAAAATACGATGTCAACTACATGATCATGCAAAGCAATATGACAATGATGAAGCGTGTCATAATAAACGGAGCGGTGGAAAGTTGCATGGCAATATATCTCGGAATGGCTATGGAAATGCCATGATAGGTAGGTATGGTGGCTGTTTTGAGGAAGATATAAGGAGGTTTATGTGTGATAGAGCGTATCATATCACGGGGTTTGGATGCACCGGCGAAGTTTGCACCAACTCTCAAGGTGAGAAAGGGCAATGCGCGGTACCGTAGAGGCTAGAAAATTGTGGAAGGTTGAGAGTGCGTATAATCCATGGACTCACATTAGTCATAAAGAACTCATATACTTATTGCAAAAGTTTATTAGCCCTCGAAGCAAAGTACTACTACGCATGCCCCTAGAGGGATAGATTGGTAGGAAAAGACCATCGCTCGTCCCCGACCGCCACTCATAAGGAAAGCAATAAAAGAACACCTATGTGTCAAAATTGTCACACAACTTTTACCATACGTGTATGCTACGGGACTTGCCAACTTCAACACAAGTATTTTTCAATTTCACAATTACTCAACTAGCACACTCTAATATTACCACCTTTATATCTCAAAACACTTATCAAGTATCTAACTTCTCATAACATTCAATGAACTCAATATGGAAGATTAATTTCACAATTAAAGTAAATTACCATGCTGTTTAAGACTCTCAAAATAATATAAGTGAAGCATGAGAGATCAATAATTTCTATAAAATACAACCACCGCCATGCTCTAAAAGGTATAAGTGAAGCACTAGAGCAAAAACTATATAGCTCAAAAGATATAAGTGAAGCACATAGAGTATTCTATCAAATTCCGAATCATGTGTATATCTCTCAAAAGGTGTGTACAGCAAGGATGATTGTGGCAAACTAACAAACAAACACTCAAATCACACGAGACGCTCCAAGCAAAACACATATCATGTGGTGAACAAAAATATAGCTCCAAGTAAATTACCGATGGGTGAGGACGAAAGAGGGGATGCCTTCCGGGGCATCCCCAAGTTTTGGCTTTTTGGTGTCCTTGGATTTACCTTGGGGTGCCTTGGGCATCCCCAAGCTTAGGCTCTTGCTACTCCTTGTTCCATAATCCATCAAATCTTTTACCCAAAACTTGAAAACTTCACAACACAAAACTTAACAGAAAATCTCGTGAGCTCCGTTAGCGAAAGAAAACAAAATACCACTTCAAGGTACTGTATTGAACTCATTATTTATTTATATTGGTGTTAAACCTACTGTATTCCAACTTCTCTATGGTTTATAAACTATTTTACTAGCCATAGATTCATCAAAATAAGCAAACAACACACGAAAAACAGAATCTGTCAAAAACAGAACAGTCTGTAGTAATCTGTAACTAACGCAAACTTCTGGAACTCAGAAAAATCTACCAAAATAGGAAGACCTAGATAATTTGTTTATTGATCTGCTGCAATTGGAATCAGTATTTTGTCACGTTCTGGTGATTTTTAACAATTGTTTTCGTGAACAGAAAGTTTCTGGAATTTTCAGCAAGATCAAATAACTATCATCCAAGAAGATCCTATAGGTTTAACTTGGCACAAACACTAATTAAAACACAAATACAAAGCTAACCAGAGGCTAGATCAAAGATTTATTCCTCCACAGAACCAAAAAGCAAAAAAAAAAACTAAAAATAAAATTGGGTTGCCTCCCAACAAGCGCTATCGTTTAACGCCCCTAGCTAGGCATAAAAGGAAGGATAGATCTAGGTATTGCCATCTTTGGTAGGCAATCCATAAGTGGCTCTCATAATAGATTCATATGGTAATTTAATATTCTTTCTAGGGAAGTGTTCCATGCCTTTCCTTAAAGGAAATTGGAATCTAATATTCCCTTCCTTCATATCAATAATTGCACCGATTATTCTAAGGAAAGGTCTACCAAGAATAATAGGACATGAAGGATTGCAATCTATATCACGAACAATAAAATCTACGGACACATAATTCCTATTTGCAACAATAAGAACATCATTAATTATTCCCATATGTTTCTTATGTTGGAAATATGCCCTAGAGGCAATAATGAAATGGTTATTATTGTATTTCCTTGTTCATGATAATTGTCTGTTGTTCATGCTATAATTGTATTAACTGGAAACCGTAATACATGTGTGAATACATAGACCACAACATGTCCCTAGTAAGCCTCTAGTTGACTAGCTCGTTGATCAATAGATGGTTATGGTTTCCTGACCATGGACATTGGATGTCATTGATAACGGGATCACATCATTAGGAGAATGATGTGATGGACAAGACCCAATCCTAAGCATAGCACAAGATCGTGTAGTTCGTTTGCTAGAGCTTTTCTAATGTCAAGTATCATTTCCTTAGACCATGAGATTGTGCAACTCCCGGATACTGTAGGAATGCTTTGGGTGTACCAAACGTCACAACGTAACTGGGTGGCTATAAAGGTGCACTACAGGTATCTCCGAAAGTGTCTGTTGGGTTGGCACGAATCGAGACTGGGATTTGTCACTCCGTATGACGGAGAGGTATCTCTGGGCCCACTCGGTAATGCATCATCATAATGAGCTCAATGTGACTAAGGAGTTAGCCACGGGATCATGCGTTACAGTACGAGTAAAGTGACTTGCCGGTAACAAGATTGAACAAGGTATTGGGATACCGACGATCGAATCTCGGGCAAGTAACGTACCGATTGACAAAGGGAATTGTATACAGGATTGATTGAATCCTCGACATCGTGGTTCATCCGATGAGATCATCGTGGAACATGTGGGAGCCAACATGGGTATCCAGATCCCGCTGTTGGTTATTGACCAGAGAGTCGTCTCGGTCGTGTCTGCATGTCTCCCGAATCCGTAGGGTCTACACACTTAAGGTTCGGTGACGCTAGAGTTATAGAGATATTAGTATGCGGTTAACCGAAAGTTGTTCAGAGTCCCGGATGAGATCCCGGACGTCACGAGGAGTTCCGGAATGGTCCGGAGGTAAAGATTTATATATGGGAAGTCCTATTTTGGCCACCGGAAAATGTTCGGGATTTTTCGGTATTGTACCGGGAAGGTTCTAGAAGGTTCCAAAGTGGGGCCCACCTGCATGGGGGGACCCACATGAACGTGGGTAGTGGGGGCAAGGCCCCACACCCCTGGTCAAGGCGCGCCAAGATCCCACCTTAGAAGGAATAAGATCATATCCCGAAGGGATAAGATCAAGATCTCTAAAAAAGGGGGATAACAATCGGTGGGGAAGGGAAATGATGGGATTTCTTTCCCCCACCTTTGCCAACGCCCCAATGGACTTGGAGGGCAAGAAACCAGCCCCCTCCACCCCTATATATAGTGGGGAGGCGCATGGGAGCAGCACCCCAAGCCCTAGCGCCTCCCTCCCTCCCGTGACACCTCTTCCTCCCCGCTTGCGCTTGGCGAAGCCCTGCCGGGATCCCGCTACTTCCACCACCACGCCGTCGTGCTGCTGGATCTCCATCAACTTCTCCTCCCCCCTTGCTGGATCAAGAAGGAGGAGACGTCCCCGCTCCGTACGTGTGTTGAACACGGAGGTGCCGTCCGTTTGGCGCTAGGATCATCGGTGATTTGGATCACGACGAGTACGACTCCATCAACCCCGTTCTCTTGAACGCTTCCACGCGCGATCTACAAGGGTATGTAGATGCACTCCCCTCTCTCTTGTTGCTAGATGACTCCATAGATTGATCTTGGTGATACGTAGAAAATTTTAAATTTCTGCTACGTTCACCAACATCTTAATGGTGGAATCCGCAAGATGCAAATTTAGAGAACAATCATCAAATTCACGGAAACCTAGCAAATCACACAAAGTTTTTGGGATTGTGGAAACACTAGCACCCAAATCACACAAAGCATAGCATTCATGATCTTTAATTTTAATTTTAATAGTAGGCTCCCACTCATCATAAAGTTTTCTAGGGATAGAAACTTCCAACTCAAGTTTTTCTTCATATGATTACATTAAAGCATCAACGATATGTTTGGTAAAAGCTTTATTTTGACTATTAGCATGAGGAGAATTTAGCACAGATTGCAACAAGGAAATACAATCTATAAAAGAGCAATTATCATAATTAAATTCCTTGAAATCCAAGATAGTGGGTTCATTGATATCTAAAGTTTTGACCTCTTCAATCCCACTTTTACCAATTTTTGCATCAAGATCTAAAAACTCCGAATTTTTGGGACGCCTTCTAACTAAAGTTGACTCATCTCCAGTCCCATCATTATCAAGATTCATATTGCAAAACAAAGATTTAATTGGGGACACATCAATAACTTTTAGATCTTCATCTTTATTCTCATAAAAACTAGAAGAACATGCTTTTACAAAGCAATCTTTCTTAGCACGCATCCTAGCGGTTCTTTCTTTGCACTCATCAATGCAAATTCTCATAGCTTTGAGAGACTCATTGATATCATGCTTAGGTGGAATAGATCTAAGTTTCAAAGAATCAACATCAAGAGAAATTCTATCCACGTTCCTAGCCAATTCTTCAACTTTAAGCAATTTTTCTTCAAGCAAAGCATTGAAATTCTTTTGAGAAATCATAAATTCTTTAACACTAGTCTCAAATTCAGAGGGCATCTTATTAAAATTTCCATAAGAGTTGTTATAGGAATTACCATAATTATTAGAGGAATTACTAGGGAACGACCTAGGATTAAAGTTTCCTCTATACGCGTTGTTACCAAAATTATTCCTACCAACAAAATTCACATCCATAGATTCATTATTATTCTCAATCAAGGTAGACAAGGGCATATCATTAGGATCAGAAGAAACACTCTTATTAGCAAATAATTTCATAAGTTCATCCATCTTTCCATTCAAAACATTAATTTCTTCTATCGCATGCACCTTTTTACTAGTAGATCTTTTAGTGTGCCATTGAGAATAATTAACCATAATATTATCTAGGAGTTTAGTAGCTTCTCCTAAAGTGATTTCCACAAAAGTACCTCCCGCGGCCGAATCTAAAAGATTTCTAGAAGCAAAATTCAATCCGGCATAGAAATTTTGTATAATCATCCATAAATTCAAACCATGAGTAGGACAATTACGTATCATTAATTTCATCCTCTCCCAAGCTTGTGCAACATGTTCATGATCAAGTTGCTTAAAATTCAAAATATCGTTTCTAAGAGAGATGATTTTAGCGGGAGGAAAATACTTAGAGATAAAAGCATTTTTGCACTTATTCCAAGAACCAATACTATTTTTAGGCAAAGACGAAAACCAGGTTTTAGCACGATCTCTAAGAGAAAACGGAAATAGCTTCAGTTTAACAATATCATTGTCCACATCTTTCTTCTTTTGCATATCACACAAATCAACAAAGCTATTTAGATGGGTAGCGGCATCTTCACTAGGAAGGCGGCGAATTGATCTTCCATGACAAGATTCAGCAAAGCAGCATTAATTTCACAAGATTCAACATCGGTAAGAGGAGCAATCGGAGTGCTAAGAAAATCATTGTTGTTGGTATTGGCAAAGTCACACAATTTAGTGTTATCTTGAGCCATCGTGACAAGCAAGCAATCCAACACACGAGCAAACAAGAGGCAAGCGAAAAAGAGGCGAACGAAAAGAGAGGGCGAATAAAACGGCAAGGGTGAAGTGGGGGAGAGGAAAACGAGAGGCAAATGGCAAATAATGTAATGCGAGGAATAAGAGTTTGTGATGGGTACTTGGTATGTCTTGACTTGTGCGTAGACTCCCCGGCAACGGCGCCAGAAATCCTTCTTGCTACCTCTTGAGCACTGCGTTGGTTTTCCCTTGAAGAGGAAAGGGTGATGCAGTGAAGTAGTGTAAGTATTTCCCTCAGTTTTTGAGAACCAAGGTATCAATCCAGTAGGAGACTACGCTCGAGTCCCACGCACCTACACAAACAAATAAGAACCTCGCAACCAACACGATAAAGGGGTTGTCAATCCCTTCACGGTCACTTACGAGAGTGAGATCTGATAGAGATGATAAGATAATATTTTTGGTATTTTTATGATAAAGAGTAAAAGTAAAGAAAGCAAGTAAACAGTAATGGAAATAACGGGAGATTAATATGATGGAAAATAGACCCGGGGGCCATAGGTTTCACTAGTGGCTTCTCTCAAGATAGCATAAGTATTACGGTGGGTGAACAAATTACCGTCGAGCAATTGATAGAATTGAGCATAGTTATGAGAATATCTAGGCACGATCATGTATACAGGCATCACGTCCGTGACAAGTAGACCGAAACGATTCTGCATCTACTACGATTACTCCACACATCGACCGCTATCCAGCATGCATCTAGAGTATTATGTTCATAAGAACAGAGTAACGCTTTAAGCAAGATGACATGATGTAGAGGGATAAACTCATGCAATATGATATAAACCCCATCTTTTTATCCTCGATGGCAACAATACAATACGTGCCTTGCTGCCCCTGCTGTCACTGGGAAATGACACCGCAAGATTGAACCCAAAGCTAAGCACTTCTCCCATTGCAAGTAAGATCAATCTAGTAGGCCAAACCAAACTAATAATTTGAAGAGACTTGCAAAGCTAACCAATCATACATAAAAGAATTCAGAGAAGATTCAAATATTGTTCATAGATAATCTTGATCATAAACCCACAATTCATCAGATCTCGACAAACACACCGCAAAAGAAGATTACATCAAATAGATCTCCAAGAGAATCGAGGAGAACTTTGTATTGAGATCCAAAGAGGGAGAAGAAGCCATCTAGCTAATAACTATGGACCCGGAGGTCTGAGGTAAACTACTCACACATCATCGGAGAGGCTATGGTGTTGATGTAGAAGCCCTCCGTGATCAATGCCCCCTCCAGCAGGATGCCGGAAAAGGCCCCAAGATGGGATCTCACGGGTACAGAAGGTTGCGGCGGTGGAATTAGGTTTTCATGATAGAGAGTCTCTTGTTTTGTCACTTTCATATACTAGTGGGAATTTTTCATTATAGAACTTGGCTTGTATATTCCAACAATGGGCTTCCTCAAATGCCCTAGGTCTTCGTGAGCAAGCAAGTTGGATGCACACCCACTTAGTTTCTTTTGTTGAGCTTTCATGCACTTATAGCTCTAGTGCATCCGTTGCATGGCAATCCCCACTCCTTGCATTAACATCAATCGATGGGCATCTCCATAGCCCGTTGATTAGCCGCGTTGATGTGAGACTTTCTCCCTTTTTGTCTTCTCCACATAACCCCCATCATTATATTCTATTCCACCCATAGTGCTATATCCATGGCTCACGCTCATGTATTGCGTGAAGGTTGAAAAGTTTGAGATTACTAAAGTATGAAACAATTGCTTGGCTTGTCATTGGGGTTGTGCATGATGAGAGCATTCTTGTGTGACGAAAATGGAGCATGACTAAACTATATGATTTTGTAGGGATGAACTTTCTTTGGCCATGCTATTTTGAGAAGACATAATTTCTTAGTTAGTATGCTTGAAGTATTATTGCTTTTATGTCAACATTAAACTTTTATCTTGAATCTTTCGGATCTAAATATTCATACCACAATTAAGAGGGTTACATTAAAAAATTATGCCAAGTAGCATTCCGCATCAAAAATTCTGTTTTTATCATTTACCTACTCGAGGACGACGAGGAATTAAGCTTGGGGATGCTTGATACGTCTCCAACGTATCTATAATTTTTGATTGCTTCATGCTATATTATATTCTGTTTTGGATGATTAATGGGCTTTGTTATACACTTTTATATTATTTTTGGGACTAACCTATTAACCGGAGGCCCAGCCCAAATTGCTGTTTTTTGCCTATTTCAGAGTTTCGCAGAAAAAGAATATCAAACGGAGTCCAAACGGAATCAAACCTTCGGGAACGTGATTTTTGGAACAAACGTGATCCAGAGGACTTGGAGTCTACGTCAAGAAATCAACCAGGAGAGCACGAGGCAGGGGGCACGCCTACCCCCCTGGGCGCGCCCTGCACCCTCGTGGGGCCCACGTTGCTCCACGGACGTACTTCCTCCTCCTACATATACCTACGTACCCCCAAACCAACAGAGGCATCCACGAAAACCTAATTCCACCGCCGCAACCTTCTGTACCCACGAGATCCCATCTTGGGGCCTGTTCCGGAGCTCCGCCGGAGGGGGCATCTATCATGGAGGGCTTCTACATCAACACCATAGCCCCTCCGATGAAGTGTGAGTAGTTTACCTCAGACCTTTGGGTCCATAGTTATTAGCTAGATGGCTTCTTCTCTCTTTTTGGATCTCAATACAATGTTCTCCCCCTCTCTTGTGGAGATCTATTCGATGTAATCTTCTTTTTGCGGTGTGTTTGTTGAGACCGATGAATTGTGGGTTTATGATCAAGTTTATCTATGAACAATATTTGAATCTTCTCTGAATTCTTTTATGTATGATTGGTTATCTTTGCAAGTCTCTTGAATTATCAGTTTGGTTTGGCCTACTAGATTGATCTTTCTTGCAATGGGAGAAGTGCTTAGCTTTGGGTTCAATCTTGCGGTGTCCTTTCCCAGTGACAGTAGGGGCAGCAAGGCACGTATTGTATTGTTGCCATCGAGGATAACAAGATGGGGTTTATATCATATTGCATGAGTTTATCCCTCTACATCATGTCATCTTGCTTAAAGCGTTACTCTGTTCTTATGAACTTAATACTCTAGATGCATGCTGGATAGCGGTTGATGTGTGGAGTAATAGTAGTAGATGCAGGCAGGAGTTGGTCTACTTGTTTCGGACGTGATGCCTATATACATGATCATGCCTAGATATTCTGATAACTATGCTCAATTCTGTCAATTGCTCAACAGTAATTTGTTCACCCACCGTAAAATATTTATGCTCTTGAGAGAAGCCACTAGTGAAACCTATGGCCCCCGGGTCTATTTTCCATCATATTAATCTTCCAACACTTAGCTATTTTCGTTGCCTTTTATTTTACTTTTATTTTACTTTGCATCTTTATCACAAAAATACCAAAAATATTGTCTTATCATATCTATCAGATCTCACTCTCATAAGTGACCATGTAGGGATTGACAACCCCTTATCGCGTTGGTTGCGAGGATTTATTTGTTTGTGTAGGTGCGAGGGACTCGTGTGTGGCCTCTGTAGGAGATATGCCCTAGAGGCAATAATAAATGTTATTGATTATCCCCCTGTTCATAATTATGTTTATGTTCCATGCTATAACTACTGTGGTTCCCGAGCCCGTATATCCATGAAGGCTCTGGGGGGGAACCCATATGCACGTGTGGAATAATAAATGGTAAAATGTATTCCTAGTCGTGCCTCTAAGACTAGCTCAAGTCTTGCATGATGATTATGTTTTCCCAATCATTGGCATGTCTATGCCAAGCAACTTTGAGGGCACAATGTCAGGAAGGACATTTGTGTTGAATCGACCCGAATGGATGTTATGCTATGAGATACATTCGTCACAAGTTAATGGTTTATAACACAGAGATAGTTAATGTTTGCATAATTCCTTAGACCATGAGAGTATCGAGTTTCTTCATGCTTGCTTCATGAACTTTGGGGTTTGTTAAACGTCATCCGTAACTGGATGGCTATTACGGCGGCTTATGGGTTCATGGGAAAGTATGTTAAGTAACTTGATAGCTCGAGATTGGGATTTGCTCCTCCGACGATGGAGAGATATACTCGGGCCCTCTCGGTGTTACAGTGTCCATCATCGTCTGGCCAGACACCTTTGTGATTTGATCACGGGGATGCCGGAACACGGAAACGAGAAAAGAGACCAAAACCGGTAACGAGGTAACTTGCATGGTGGACAAATTGTTCGTCCACGGGGATGCAATAAATCTCACCTCAGGTGTTTGTGATATATCATGAAGCAACAGGAATAGCTCACCACAACTGGAGGTTCACTCGAATATTCATTCGTGTGGGTATAGGGGTCAATATGGGTGTCCACGGCTCCGATGTTGATCATTGATCGGAAGGGGTTCCAGGTCATGTCTATACTTCACCGAACCTATAGGGTCACATGCTTAAGGGTCATCTATCTACTGAATACTAGACAGGGAGTCTGAGAGAAAATCACCGAAAAAGTTTCGGACACCGGAAAAGTTCCGCAGAGAGAGGTCACTGGATGAGTTCAGGTGAAACTGAAAAGTAGTTTCAGGGGATACCATAAAGTCAAATTGGTTTCGGCACATGCCTGATAATTCTTGGAGGGTGCCAAAATCATTTTGGAAGCTTTCTGGAATTTTCCGGGATAATAACCGGATATGCTCCGGAGCTGCCGGAACCACTTCAGATGCTTTTCGCAGATGAAAATCACTAAACAGGAATTGTTTCGGAACGCCTTGAAAATAATTTTGGTGGGTACTGGAAATGTTCTAAGCCCACACAAATATTTTCAGTTCGAACGGACGTTGAAAAATATCATCGTGAATAGTGAAAATCAGCTTTATGGTTACTTTATGGAAAGCCACCTTTTGGGGCTTTGCTCCAAAAGATCTTGGGGATGACATGGATGGATAGGAGCCATTTTTTGGGCCCCTCATGGTGGTGTGGCCGGCCACATGGGGTATCCCCCCTTGGGGACCCTCTTGTTCATTGGTTTCACTCCTAGGTCCTTGTGGAAGGACTTCATTCATGTGCATTTTGGGTTTTTGTGTGAAACTACCCTACCCCTTGGGATTTACTATAAATAGAGGTGGAGGGGCAGCCCTCCACACTCACTCTTTCTCACATACATGCCATTGCAATGATCTGGCTTCTTCTCTCCCTCCCAGCGAAATAGTTTCGTAGAGCCGAAAGGCTGTCTGGGTTCCGGCAGGAACTAGTTCTGGACGGCGAAGCCCTGCCGAATAGCTGACACCGTATGTGTGCAACTCTGTAGAGAGGTCGTAGTTTCCATCTTAGTGCCCTGAGGGGCTGTTCGAGAGTGCCTCCCGAAGGGCTGTCCAAGTGACGGTCCGAGTTCTGTGGGTCCTCCCGGAGGGCTGTCCGAGTGACCGTTCGAGTTTCGAAGGTCCTCCCGAAGGCCTGTCCGCGACACCGTACGGGGGACTGTTCGACCGCCTGCTGGAGGGCTGTCCGTATGGCGGATGGGGGTATACATTCTCGCGGTTGGGAGGTTGTAAATCCTAGCTGCGGGGATCTGCACCGCCGATCGTCATCGACTCTACTTCCCGCTGCGCTACGAGTCGGTAACGAAAAAGATCAAACCATGTATGCAGTCTCCATAGTGGTCCTGGGCTGGTGCGTAGGTCGGATTTTTTTTTTGTTTTCTGCTGCGTTACCCTACAGTGGCATCATGAGCCGTGCTATGCGTAGATGCAGGTTGCGATCTAGAATACATGAGATGTATGGGTGTTGCACAATATAATTAGGTAGCAGATGAGTTCTATTACTGAAAATTATTCGTGCGGGTAGCAGATGAAATCTATTACCCGATGTTCTTGTTGCTTCCCTAGAATTTGCATATTTCTGATCTTGATAACAGTATGGTGGAGTTTCAATGTTCTGGCAATCCGCGATCCTGATTGATCAACGAAGTGCTAACAGTTCATTGAATTCCACCGTAGTTAAAAAGAAAGATGAAATTTCACAAATGAAAGGGCAATGCAGATATGATCTGCACGGGGGTCATGCGTATGACGAAGTTTAGTATGGGGCTCAAGATTTTATTATCTCGTGTTGCATACACCCTGGAACGTTAATCTAGCGACTTGAATTATCATACTTGATGATGGACGTTGGTAGCTTCGGTTTGTTTCGAAACCTTAGAAGCCACGTAAAACAAGTTTTTTGCATGAACCGATTAGAAACGTCTAACTTGGTTTTGCAGGAGGGTTTGCATGTGCATGTGATGTGGTATAGCAGTGCTCATAATAATTTGATTATGTATGAGATGACTATATAATGTAAATTAATTAACATGACCTGCGTGTCATGATTCGGCATGATGGCTGGAGCCATATGATTGCACTTTAATGACCTGCGTGTCAACCTTGTTGTAATGCATTATTTTGTTAGCTATAGAGATAGCAATATTATCTGGTGCATCGACAAGGTGGTGGCAATCTTCGCGAAGGTGAACACCGACGCGAATGCCGAAGACGAAGAAATGAAAGACTTCTCTGTCAGAAAGGGCTATACCATATCATGCTATTATGAATTGCCTGAGATGTTTATCCCTTATGATGCACCCTTCTTGATTGCGCGGCAGTCCCTTTTATTAGGGTGATCTCTCACTTAAAATACCAAGTAGTTAGTGTTCTCCCAAGTGTAGCACCGTCACGGCACCTATCTTTTCGGGGTGCGCCGTGTCACACGGGTACGAACGATTAGAGAAGTGTGAGGCGGGTGAGTTGAGACCTCGCAGCGAGATCACTTGGTTGTCTTGACGTTCAGGCATGACCGTCATGAGCTCGGAACACACGCATCGAAAGATGAACAAGAGTCACATAGAGATGTGATTGGCAAGTTGGCCTACCGGTTGAGATTTTTCGTCATCAGTGGTGTTACACCAATGGCGAACAATTGAAATGTGGGTCTTGTATCACTCACAATCAATTTTGAGAGATATTGATTTGAGTGGGAGCGCACTATTGAATTAACATGTTTAATTCTTAGTGCAATTAATTATGAACATTGTCTAAGTGTTATATGCAAAATGTTGTAGAATAATGGCTCGCATTTCCACCTTCCCTATTAAAATTGAATAGCTGTTAAATATCTAGTTAAAACTTTACGATTGGTAACGTAATATGAGGATTGTCCTCAAAAGTGCCGAGAAGGACTTTGTCCTATCGCATGCTTTCCGTATCCTCCCCCTAATGCTATGGATCATGTGACTCTCGTCCTTCGATCCAAAAGCTAGAATTCTGTTACGGTCAAGTGAAATATGTTCGCTTCCATGAAACTCGAACTTCGAAAGTTTGGGATAGTTATGTGATATTCATGGAACTGGAAATTAATTTTCAGATACAAACAAAGGCTGAAAGATATGAAATATCCAAATCAATGTTTGATTGAAAATTATTAGTGAAGTGTTTACTATGCATTAGACTGATAAGAGAGGGATCCAGAAGAACGCCTGTTATATAATGAAAGGTGAATAAAACAACAACTTAAAGAGAAAGGAAGTGTCCAAAGGGTGTTAGTATGACTTACACGCCTAGGAAGTCCGGGGCTAACGCCACTCTTAAGTTGGGTGCTTCTTTTGCGAGTAGGAGAAATACTAAAAGTTAAACTGTTAGAAGTATAAAGGCAGAAAGAAAGATGACTGGAATATCCAGCTCATGTATGAATGTCATACAAGTTTTTGATGTATAGTAGGCTGGTCAAAGATATAGTTCTTGGGAATTATGGTTAAACATGTTAATCACTAATTCTTGGGTATTGTGAGTTAATCACAAAGATACCCACTCGATTGCATTCTGTTACGAATCAATGTAAGAGCTACTATGGCCTAAAAGGCTAGCCAGAAATGAGGTTAAGGTATACACAGGGAACATAGTAAATGTTACTATACCTTCCATCGGTGTATTGCCGTCTGTATTTATTTTCATAATTCATTTAGAGTTTTACAAACTCTATCCCATTGCATAAGGTATCTTGCAAGAAGGTTGTTCATAAGAGAACTTTTTATGTTCGATGTTATGAATAACACAAGGGCCATACTTTCATTATGAATGAGATGTATGTTATGAATATTGATAATAATACAATACCTCTGGGTTTACTTTCATAATTCATTTTAGAGTTTCATACACTCTAGCCCATTGCACAATGTTTGTTGCAAAAGAGTTGTTCATAAAAACAACAATTGTTGTTAAGTATTATGAATAACATGAAGGGCCATGCTTCCATCCAAGATGGATGTATGTTATGAATATTGATGGTAATATAATACATCCATAACACTGACGCTAAATGTCGCAAGACTATGAGAATACCACACATGTGTGGCACTGTATTTGGTCACATTGGAGAAACCCGCATGGAAAATTCCATTGTGATGGATTTTGAAGTCGTTTGATTTTGAATCATCTGACACTTGCAACTTTTCTCCGAAAAGTGAAGTGACTGAAATACCGTTCACAGGCCATAAGGAACGAGCAACAAACTTATTGGTGATCATACATTTTGATGTGTGTAGTTCAATAAATGTTGTTGCAAGTAGTGGATTTATATATCTTCAGAAATGACTCAAGTAGATATATGGATATTTGCTTGATGAGACGTAAGTCTGGATCTTTTGAAATCATTTGAAAGGTTTTCAAAAATGAAGTAGAAGTTATTGTAACAAGAAAATTATGTTTCTGCAATTTGATTGCACAAAGGAATATTTGAGTTACATGTTTAGCGAATGTCTGATGAGTTGTGAAAGGGTTTCATAATTTGCACCTCCCGGAATACCACTGCAAGTGAAAAGTCCGTGGAGATGTAATCTAACCATTTATGACATGGTAAGGTCAAAGATGACAGAAATAAATTTGCCATTATCCTTTTTAAAGTGATGCTTTAGAGACTGCGGCTTTTACACTGAAAAGAGCTACATCGGGTCTGTTGAAATGAAGCCATGGTATGGTACGCCCAACCATGTTATATATTTTCTTAACATTTGGAATATGGGGCTTGTGTAAAAGGTTACAAACCTATTCCAAATCAGACAAGTGCTACTTTGTAGGTTATACTAAAATGTTGGGTATTCCTCCCTCACTATGCCGAGGCAAATAGTTTTGCCGCGAAACGGTGTGCTTTTAAAGAGAATGGTTCTTTCAAAAAGGTGAGTGGGAGAATAGTGCAACTCGACGAGATAAACAGTATCTTCGTCATCAGATCAAAGGAAAGAGACCTTGGAAGTAATTCCAGAGTTTCCTACTGCGACTGATACAGAAGTCTCTACAAGAAAATGTATGGACTTCGGTCGAACTTGCAGCTGAACCACGTAGGCAAAGCTCGTGCAAACCTCTCAGGTGCGCAAACGAGATATTGTTGTTAGACAACAATATACCTATGATACACAAGGAAGCGTTGATGGGCCCTGACTCCGGAATTGGCTAAATGTCAATACAACCCGAGTTAGTTTCCATATAAGTGATTCAAGATTAAAACCTTGATACACCTTTCGGAAGACTTAGAGTCTAACAAATATTTATGGAACTTAAAACTGATACGGATAAAAATGTTTTATCCATAAAGCTCGACTTGTTGAAATAACAAGTTCAAGGAGTTGACTACAATGAGGTGGTTTCACCGTAGCGATGCTTAAAGTCGGTTCGGGTTGAACTAGCAATTAATACATATTTCAATCATGAGATATGAAACATGGATGATAAAAGGATTTCCATCTGATGGAAATGAAAGCTAGGACCTGTATATGATACAGTCCAAAGTAATTTGTCGATCCAGAGGATGCTAGTTGGTATGCAAACTTCAGAGTTCCAGCAATGGACAGAAGAGAGCAAAATGGAGTTGGAATCTTCGTGTTTTGATGAAATGGTCAAAGGGGTTTTTGACTTCATCAATGGGTAACGAAGATGCTTATAATTCAAGAAAGTAAGTGGGAGCGTAATAATATTTCTAAAAACCTTATGTGCTTGGCACATTGGTAATTGGAAATAAATTTCTTGACACGAATTAGGACTTCATTTGAAAATAGTATTTCGATGAAGTGCTTAGGCTAAATAGCCTCAATATTAGGCATGATGATCTATGGAGATAGATTTACCTAATGGGGCTAAGCAATGAATACATATTGACAAGATGCTAAAACCTTTTAGCATTTAAAACGCCAAGGAATGATTCTTGCCGAAGTCACATGGAAAGAGTTTTTGCAAGACTCGGTGTCCCAAAACACTGATGAGTAAAATACATGATGGAGATTCCACACACTCTTGTGTTTGGATTAATCATGTATTCCATGTTATGTAAAACAACCAGATATGTCCAATACTCCCAAGGTGTTGCGAGTATGGATACCAAAGTGATCAAATTACTGATCATGGGACAACAGTGAAAGATGTCACAGAGTACTAGAGTAAGTACTGATGACATGGTTTTCTCGCAAGCAGAGATCATGAAGAGTTCGTTGTAAAATGTTACATCGATACAGTCTTCATCTTTTCTCCATGCGATTTTCGATTTAAATTAAGGGTTTTGTGTAACACACAATGTGGTGGCACAGTTAGTTGGAATTTGTTCAAACTAGTTACTGTGGCGAATTCTATAACAAGGGCTAAGTATGTTGACGCTTTAGAAGCGACAAAGAAGATGTTGAATCATAGAGTTCATTCATGAACTTAGTATGGTTCCAAGATGGCTTTTGACAATGAGACACTACTGCAGATAGTTGCTCCATAATTCAGTCTGAGGAATCTAGGTTCGACCTGTGATTCACATACATAACAAGCCAAGTCCACACAAAATATGAATTTTGTGAAAACGTGAAAACGCGAGGTCATGCAAAGATACACACGGAGCTGAAGTCGTCAGATCCGTTGGACATCAGGCTATACCACAAGCAAAGCATATTTACACCGGTGTGCCACAGGTGTGAAGTGCATTAGCATAAGCTAGATTATTGTCTCTAGTGCAAGTGGGAGTCTGTAGGAGATATGCCCTAGAGGCAATAATAAATGTTATTGGTTATCTCCCTGTTCATAATTATGTTTATGTTCCATGCTATAATTGCTGTGGTTCCCGAGCCCGTATATCCATAAAGGCTCTGGGGAGAACCCATATGCACGTGTGGAATAATAAATGGTAAAATGTATTCCTAGTCGTGCCTCTAAGACTAGCTCAAGTGTTGCATGATGATTATGTTTTCCCAATCATGGGCATGTCTATGCCAAGCAACTTTGAGGGCACAATGTCAAGAAGGACATTTGTGTTGAATCGACCCGAATGGATGTTATGCTATGAGATACATTCGTCACAAGTTAATGGTTTATAACACAGAGATAGTTAATGTTTGCATAATTCCTTAGACCATGAGAGTATCGAGTTTCTTCATGCTTGCTTCATGAACTTTGGGGTTTGTTAAACGTCATCCGTAACTGGATGGCTATTACGGCGGCTTACGGGTTCATGGGAAAGTATGTTAAGTAACTTGATAGCTCGAGATTGGGATTTGCTCCTCCGACGATGGAGAGATATACTCGGGCCCTCTCGGTGTTACGGTGTCCATCATCGTCTGGCCAGACACCTTTGTGATTTGATCACGGGGATGCCGGAACACGGAAACGAGAAAAGAGAACAAAACCGGTAACGAGGTAACTTGCATGGTGGACAAATTGTTCGTTCATGGGGATGCAATAAATCTCACCTCAGGTGTTTGTGATATATTGTGAAGCAACAGGAATAGCTCACCGCAACTGGAGGTTCACTCGAATATTCATTCGTGTGGGTATAGGGGTCAATATGGGTGTCCACGGCTCCGATGTTGATCATTGATCGGAAAGGGTTCCAGGTCATGTCTATACTTCACCGAACCTATAGGGTCACATGCTTAAGGGTCATCTATCTGCTGAATACTAGACAGGGAGTCTGGGAGAAAATCACCGAAAAAGTTTCGGACACCGGAAAAGTTTCGGACAGCAGAAAAGTTCCGCAGAGAGAGGTCACCGGATGAGTTCCGGTGAAACTGAAAAGTAGTTTCAGGTGATACCATGAAGTCAAATTGGTTTCGGCACATGCCTGATAATTCTTGGAGGGTGCCATAATCATTCTGGAAGGTTTCTGGAATTTTCCGGGATAATAACCGGATATGCTCCGGAGCTGCCGGAACCGGAATTGTTTCGGAACGCCTTGAAAATAATTTTGGTGGGTACTGGAAATGTTCTAAGCCCACACAAATATTTTCAGTTCGAACGGACGCTGAAAAATGTCGTCGTGAATAGTGCAGCTTTATGGTTACTTTATGGAAAGCCACCTTTTGGGGCTTTGCTCCAAAAGATCTTGGGGATGACATGGATGGATAGGAGCCATTTTTTGGGCCCCTCATGGTGGTGTGGCCGGCCACATGGGGTATCCCCCCTTGGGGACCCTCTTGTTCTTTGGTTTCACTCCTAGGTCCTTGTGGAAGGACTTCATTCATGTGCATTTTGGGTTTTTGTGTGAAACTACCCTACCCCTTGGGATTTCCTATAAATAGAGGTGGAGGGGCAGCCCTCTACACTCACTCTTTCTCACATACATGCCATTGCAATGATCTGGCTTCTTCTCTCCCTCCCAGCGAAATAGTTTCGTAGAGCCGAAAGGCTGTCTGGGTGCCGGCAGGAACTAGTTCTGGACGGCGAAGCCCTGCCGGATAGCTGACACCGTATGTGTGCAACTTTGTAGAGAGGTCATAGTTTCCATCTTAGTGCCCTGAGGGGCTGTTCGAGAGTGCCTCCCGAAGGGCTGCCCAAGTGACGGTCTGAGTTCTGTGGGTCCTCCCGGAGGGCTGTCTGAGTGACCGTTCGAGTTTTGAAGGTCCTCCCGAAGGGCTGTCCACGACACCGTCCGGGGGACTTTTCGACTGCCTCCCGAAGGGCTGTCCATATGGCGGATGAGGGTATACATCCTCGTGGTTGGGAGGTTGTAAATCCTAGCTGCGGGGATCTGCACCGCCGATAGTCATCGACTCTACTTCCCGCTGCGCTACGAGTCGGTAACGAAAAAGATCAAACCATGTATGCAGTCTCCATAGTGGTCCTGGGCTGGTGTGTAGGTCGGAACATTTTTGTTTTCTGCTGCGTTACCCTACAGCCTCCTATTGCATTGATACCTTGGTTCTCAAAAACTGAGGGAAATACTTACGCTACTTTGCTGCATCACCCTTTCCTCTTCAAGGGAAAACCAACGCAGTGCTCAAGAGGTAGCAAGAAGGATTTCTGGCACCGTTGCCGGGGAGGCTTACGTAAGGTCAAGTCAAGATTTGGACTCCCGACAACGAGCCATTTCTGGCGCCGTTGCCGGGGAGGTCTACGCAAAAGTCAACATACCAAGTACCCATCACAAACCCTTATCTCCCGCATTACATTATTTGCCATTTGCCTCTCGTTTTCCTCTCCCCCACTTCACCCTTGCCGTTTTATTCGCCCTCTCTTTTCCGTTCGCCTTCTTCTTTCCTTTTTGCCCCTCGCTCTTTCTGCCCTTATGTCTGAAATTGGGGAAATTATTGTCGATATGGACAATAATAATATCATGGAAAATTCTGATGCTCCTGTTGAAGAACCCCCTACCTTGCATAAAAAAAATTCGAATTGGTAGTGGTAATATTATTGGAAAAGGGGTTATTCAAGATTTCTTTACTTGTGCCGGTGCTTTGCCTTCTATGGGCAGTTCCATTCTTCATAGAACTAGTAGTCTTGCGGACGCTATTGCCATGCTTATAGTTGAACTTGAAAGGCAATTTATGCACTTGCACCCTTGGATACAAAGGATTTTCCTAGAATTTTCTAATATAGAGCATTCTTCTGTTAAGCGTGCCGCTACTATCTTTTTGGCTCATGAGTTCAGATTTATAATTAAAGAGGCCAAAGAAATCTTTGCACATTATAGGGTGGACGCTAGTCGTCCTCCCATAGAGGCTATCCTCTTTGATCAAGAAGAAATAATGCATTTTCAATCTCTAGACTATGTTGCTTTCAATGAAAACCTTAGAAAAAAGGTCCCTACCAATGTTCTAGTTGATAGAATTTCTGAACATAATGATGATTTGGCTATTCGAAATAATGAGCTAGAATATTCTCTCGAGTATAGGCTCACAAAGTTCTGTCAAAAGAATGCTTATAATGATGAATTGACTGTGCAATACGAAGGGCCGAAGGAGGAACCTATACCTCCTAAAATTGATATTGGGGACTTTTGTCCCATTAAATTTAGCCCATTTGATTACTTTTGCTTGCCTCAAAGGAAACTTGCTGCTGAACGTAGAGAATATGAAATGAGTTTTAATGATCTATCCTATTACTATGGCACTACCTAGATCTATCCTTGCTTTTATGCCTAGCTAGGGGCGTTAAACGATAGCGCTTGTTGGGAGGCAACCCAATTTTATTTTTTAGTTTTTTGCTTTTTTGCTTCTGTTCAGGAATAAATCTTTGATCTAGCCTCTGGTTAGATGTGTTTTTATGTTTTAATTAGTGTTTGTGCCAAGTTAAACCTATAGGATCTTCTTGGATGATAGTTATTTGATCTTGCAGAAAATTCCGGAAACTTTCTGTTCACGCAAATAATTGTTAAAAACCACCAGAACGTGATAAAATATTGAACCCAATTTCTGCTGATCAATAAAGAAATTTTCTAGGTCTTCCTATTTTGGCTGATTTTTTGGAGTTCCATAAGTTTGCGTTAGTTACAGATTACTACAGACTGTTCTGTTTTTGACAGATTCTGTTTTTCGTGTGTTGTTTGCTTATTTTGATGAATCTATGGCTAGTAAAATAGTTTATAAACCATAGAGAAGTTTGAATACAGTAGGTTTAACACCAATATAAATAAATAATGAGTTCATTACAGTACCTTGAAGTGGTCTTTTGTTTTCTTTCGCTAACGGAGCTCACGAGATTTTCTGCTGAGTTTTGTGTTGTGAAGTTTCCAAGTTTTGGGTGAAAGATTTGATGGATAATGGAACAAGGAGTGGCAAGAGCCTAAGCTTGGGGATGCCCATGGCACCCCAAGATAATCTAAGGACACGTAAAAGCCAAAGCTTGGGGATGCCCCGGAAGGCATCCCCTCTTTCGTCTACTTCCATCGGTAACTTTACTTGGAGCTATATTTTTATTCACCACATGATATGTGTTTTGCTTGGAGCGTCTTGTATGATTTGAGTCTTTACTTTTTAGTTTACCACAATCATCTTTGCTGTACACACCTTTTGAGAGAGACACACATGATTCGGAAATTATTAGAATACTCTATGTGCTTCACTTATATCTTTTGAGTTATATAGTTTTTGCTCTAGTACTTCACTTATATCTTTTAGAGCACGGTGGTGGATTTGTTTTATAGAAACTATTGATCTCTTATGCTTCACTTAGATTATTTTGAGAGTCTCAAATAGCATGGTAATTTGCTAAAATAATCCTAATATGCTAGGTATTCAAGATTAGTAAAAACTTTCTTATGAGTGTTTTGAATACTAAGAGAAGTTTGATGCTTGATGATTGTTTTGAGGCATGGAGTTAGTGATATTAAAGTCGTGCTAGTTGAGTAGTTGTGAATTTGAGAAATACTTGTGTTGAAGTTTGCAAGTCCCGTAGCATGCACGTATGGTAAATGTTATGTAACAAATTTGAAACATGAGGTGTTCTTTAATTGTCCTCCTTATGAGTGGCGGTCGGGGACGAGCGATGGTCTTTTCCTACCAATCTATCCCCCCAAGAGCATGCGCGTAGTGCTTGGTTTTTGATGACTTGTAGATTTTTGCAATAAGGATGTGAGTTCTTTATGACTAATGTTGAGTCCATGGATTATACGCACTCTCACCTTTCCATCATTGCTAGCCTCTTCGGTACCGTGCATTGCCCTTTCTCACATTGAGAGTTGGTGCAAACTTCGCCGGTGCATCGAAACCCCGTGATATGATACGCTCTTTCACACATAAACCTCCTTATATCTTCCTCAAAACAACCACCATACCTACCTATTATGGCATTTCCATAGCCATTCCGAGATATATTGCCAAGCAACTTTCCACCGTTCCGTTTATCATGACATGCTCATCATTGTCATATTGCTTTGCATGATCATGTAGTTGACATAGTATTTGTGGCAAAGCCACCGTTCATAATTCTTTCATACATGTCACTCTTGGTTCATTGCATATCCCGGTACACCGTCGGAGGCATTCATATAGAGTCATACTTTGTTCTAGTATCGAGTTGTAATCATTTAGTTGTAAATAAATAGAAGTGTGATGATCATCATTTTCTAGAGCATTGTCCGAAGTGAGGAATAAAAAAAAGAGAGAGAAAGGCCATAAAAAAAGAGAAAGCCCAAAAAATATGAGAGAAAAAGAGAGAAGTGACAATGTTACTATCCTTTTACCACACTTGTGCTTCAAAGTAGCACCATAGTCTTCATGATAGAGAGTCTCTTGTTTTGTCACTTTCATATACTAGTGGGAATTTTTCATTATAGAACTTGGCTTGTATATTCCAACAATGGGCCTCCTCAAGTGCCCTAGGTCTTCGTGAGCAAGCAAGTTGGATGCACACCCACTTAGTTTCTTTTGTTGAGCTTTCATATATTTATAGCTCTAGTGCATCCGTTGCATGTCAATCCCTACTCCTTGCATTAACATCAATCGATGGGCATCTCCATAGCTCATTGATTAGCCTCGTTGATGTGAGACTTTCTCCTTTTTTGTATTCTCCACATAACCCCAATCATCATATTCTATTCCACCCATAGTACTATATCCATGGCTCGCGCTCATGTATTGTGTGAAGGTTGAAAAAGTTTGAGATTACTAAAGTATGAAACAATTGCTTGGCTTGTCATCGGGGTTGTGCATGATGAGAGCATTCTTGTGTGACGAAAATGGAGCATGACTAAACTATATGATTTTGTAGGGATGAACTTTCTTTGGCCATGTTATTTTGAGAGGACATAATTGCTTAGTTAGTATGCTTGAAGTATTATTATTTTTATGTCAATATTGAACTTTTATCTTGAATCTTTGGGATCTGAATATTCATACCACAATTAAGAAGAATTACATTGAAATTATGCGAAGTAGCATTCCACATCAAAAATTCTATTTTTATCAATTACCTACTCGAGGACGAGCAGGAATTAAGCTTGGGGATGCTTGATACGTCTCCAACGTATCTATAATTTTTGATTGCTCCATGCTATATTATATTCTGTTTTGGACAATATTGGGTTTTATTATACAATTTTATATTATTTTTGGGACTAACCTATTAACCGGAGGCCCAGCCCAGAATTGCTGTTTTTTACCTATTTCAGAGTTTCACAGAAAAAGAATATCAAACGGAGTCCAAACGGAATGAAACCTTCGGGAACGTGATTTTCGGAATGAACATGATCCAGAGGACTTGGACCCTACGTCAAGAAAGCTACCAGGAAGCCACGAGGTAGGGGGCGCGCCTACCCCCCAGGCGCGCCCTCCACCCTCGTGGGCCCCATGTTGCTCCACCGACGTCCTCCTTCCTCCTATATCTACCTACGTACCCCCAAACGATCAGGGATGGAGCCAAGAACCTAATTCCACCGCCGCAACCTTCTGTACCCGTGAGATCGCATCTTGGGGCCTGTTCCGGAGCTCCGCCGGAGGGGGCATCGATCACGGAGGGCTTCTACATCAACACCATAGCCTCTCCGATGAAGTGTGAGTAGTTTACCTCAGACCTTCGGGTCCATAGTTATTAGCTAGATGGCTTCTTCTCTCTTTTTGGATCTCAGTACAATGTTCTCCCCCTCTCTCGTGGAGATCTATTCGATGTAATCTTCTTTGCAGTGTGTTTGTTGAGACCGATGAATTGTGGGTTTATGATCAAGTTTATCTATGAACAACATTTGAATCTTCCGAATTCTTTTATGTATGATTGGTTATCTTTGCAAGTCTCTTCGAATTATCAGTTTGGTTTGGCCTACTAGATCGATCTTTCTTGCAATGGGAGAAGTGCTTGGCTTTGGGTTCAATCTTGCGGTGTCCTTTCCCAGTGACAGTAGGGGCAGCAAGGCACATATTGTATTGTTGCCATCGAGGATAACAAGATGGGGTTTACATCATATTGCATGAGTTTATCCCTCTACATCATGTCATCTTGCTTAATGCGTTACTCTGTTCTTATGAACTTAATACTCTAGATGCATGCTGGATAGCGGTCGATGTGTGGAGTAATAGTAGTAGATGCAGGCAGGAGTCGGTCTACTTGTTTCAGACGTGATGCCTATATACATGATCATGCCTGGATACTCATAACTATGCTCAATTCTGTCAATTGCTCAACAGTAATTTGTTCACCCACCGTAAAATACTTACGCTCTTGAGAGAAGCCACTAGTGAAACCTATGCCCCCCAGGTCTATTTTCCATCATATTAATCTTCCAACACTTAGCTATTTCCGTTGCCTTTTATTTTGATTTTATTTTACTTTGCATCTTTATCACAAAAATACCAAAAATATTATCTTATCATATCTATCAGATCTCACTCTCGTAAGTGACCGTGTAGGGATTGACAACCCCTTATCGCGTTGGTTGCGAGGATTTATTTGTTTGTGTAGGTGCGAGGGACTCGTGCGTGGCCTCCTACTGGATTGATACCTTGGTTCTCAAAAACTGAGGGAAATACTTATGCTACTTTGCTGCATCACCCTTTCCTCTTCAAGGGAAAACCAACGCAGTGCTCAAGAGGTAGCAGTGAGCATCATTGAAATCATCATGGCTAGCTAAAAGGCATTAAGGAAAAGTGCTTGTTGGGAGACAACCCAATATTTACCCCTACTGTTTTTGTGTGTTCACATGATTATTCTACTGTAGTAATCATGTTTTATAGATTTTATTTCAATAAAGTGCCAAGTAAGACCTTTAGGATAGCTTACGGTGATAGTTGTGTTGATCCTGCTGAAAATCAGAAACTTTTGTGCCCAGTAAATTAGTTTTGATAATTCATAGAAATGTGCTTTTGATCTGATTCTTTTTGCTCTGGATTGGTACACAAATTTCTAAGGTTTTTATAATTTTGTAGAATTTTTGGAGTTACAGAAGTATGGAAAGTTACCAGATTACTACAGACTGTTATGTTTTTGACAGATTCTGTTTTCTATGTGTTGTTTGCTTATTTTGATGAATCTATGAGTAGTATCGGAGGGTATGAACCATAGAGAAGTTGGAATACAGTCGATATTACACCAATATGAATTTAGAATGAGTTCACAACAGTACCTAGGTGGTGATTTATTTTCTTATACTAACGGAGCTTACGAGTTTTCTGTTAAGTTTTGTGTTGTGAAGTTTTCAAGTTTTGGGTAAAGATTCGATGTACTATGAAATAAGGAGTGGCAAGAGCCTAATCATGGGGATGCCCAAGGCACCCCAAGGTAATATTCAAGGAAAACCAAGAGCGTAAGCTTGGGGATGCCCCGGATGGCATCCCCTCTTTCGTCTTCGTTCATTGGTAACTTTACTTGGAGCTATATATTTATTCACTACATGATATGTGTTTTGCTTGGAGCATCATTTTATTTTCTTTTGTTTTGCTTGCTGCTTAAATAAAATAGTAAGATCTAAAATATTTAAATGAGAGAGTGTCCTCACATAGCTAAATAATTATTTGACTACTCATTGATCTTCACTTATATCTTTTGGAGTGGTTTGTCATTTACTCACGTGCTTCACTTATATATCCCATGAGTAAATGGTTGAATGAATTGAATATCATAAATCTGAAATTATATATGTTTCATATGCTTATACCATGGGGAGTAATGACTTCACATGTAGGAAGTAGAGGTGGTAAATTTATTGAAAGCTAGCAAACATAGTATTGGTCACTTGAACAATTCATGAAAGAATATTGAAGGAAGAGAGGTTTCACATATAATATACTATCTTGGACATCTTCTACGATTGTGAGCCCCATTAATTATTTTCAAACTTGATCAAATTTGTTGAAGTTGGACAAGGAAGACAACTTAATGAGTTATGTTTGGGTATATTTGTATAGAAGTTATATTGCTGTAGATCCTCCAACATGTGGTGCTTGCTTTTTAGAATCTTTTGCTAGCCAAAATCTCTGTACTAAGCGGGAATACTGCTTGTGCATCCAAAATCCTTGAACCAAGTTTCTTCCATGAGTGTCCACCATATTTACCTATATGTGGTATTTACCTGCCGTTCCAAGTAAATTTGCATGTGCCAAACTCTAAACCTTCAAATAATAATCTGTTTTGTATGCCTGAATCGCTCATGTAGCGACTAGGGGCTGTCAGTATCTTCCATGCTAGGTGGGCTATTCTCACGATGAGTGGACTCCACTCATCATTCACGAGAAAATGTCTGGTAACTGGGATGCCCAGTCCTATGATCAAAAGATCAAAAACAAAATCGCAAATAATTTAAACAAAACTCCCCCAGGATTGTTGATAGTTGGATGACACCCGTTGTTTCGGACAAGCCGTGGAGTGTGATTGTTGGTGGAGGGGGAGTAAAATCTTTACCTTTCTGTTTGGGAACCGCCTATAATGTATCTAGTATGGAAGATATTGGGAACTCTTGGTCGTTATGTTGACAATGAAAGCATACCTCTCGAAATTATTTTCATCTCTGTTTTAAAGCTTCGAGCTCTGGCACCTCTACAAATCCCTGCTTCCCTCTATGAAGGGCCTATCTTTTACTTTTATGCAAGAGTCAGTAGTATTCCTTCTCATTCCAACCTACTTTTTAGTTGGCAAGCATCATGTGATGGGGAAAGATCTAAGCATATATGGCCATTCAAATATATTTGATCATGAATTATTATTGTTGACAATTATCTATATGATAAATAAGTTGGGAGGCGAAACATTAAGCCCCTATCTTTCTCTGTGTTCGATGGATGATATTTGTTCTAAAAATATGCTTTGAGTGGTAGCAATCATGGAAGACTATATGATAGTTGAGTATGTGGGATTTGCTAATTCAAAGCTCTTACATAGACCCTTCCTGAAAATGATATGAATTGCAATTGTTTGATGACTTAGAACGTAGTTTGTTAGTTTTCAAGGAAGTTTATGGTATATGCTTTAACATGGGATAGCTTGTTACTTGATCATGAAAAGTTTTATGAGATGAGCTACTGTTATGATATATAATGATGCTAGAAAAGGTGATTGAAATTATCATTGATTAAACTTGTGCACCTACTAGCATTCACACTTCATAAAGTATTTATTTTATCATTTACCTACTCGAGGACGAGCAGGAATTAAGCTTGGGGATGCTGATACGTCTCCAACATATCTATAATTTATGAAGTATTCATGCTTATATTATCCATCTAGGGTGTTTTATATGCATTTATATGCTATTTTATATGATTTTTGGGACTAACCTATTAACCTAGAGCCCAGTGCCAGTTTCTGTTTTTTCCTTGTTTCTGAGTATCGCAGAAAAGGAATACCAAACGGAGTCCAATTGACGTGCCAAATTTTGATGTTTTTTATGGACCAAAAGAAGCCCCCGGAGTAAAAGAGTTGGGCCAGAAGAGTCCCGGGCCGTCCACAAGGGTGGGGGGCGTGCCCACCCCCTGGGCGCGTCCCCCTATCTCATGGACGACTCGGAGACCCCCCTGACATGAGACCTACGCCAAAAATTCCTATAAATACAGAAACCTCCAGAACATAACCTAGATTGGGAGTTCCGCCGCCGCAAGCCTCTTTAGCCACCAAAAACCAATCGGGACCCTGTTCCGGCACCCTGCCGGAGGGGGGATCCATCACCGGTGGCCATCTTCATTATCCCGATGCTCTCCATGACGAGGAGGGAGTAGTTCACGGGGCTGAGGGTATGTACCAGTAGCTATGTGTTTGATCTCTCTCTCTCTCTCTCTCTCTCTCTCTCTCTCTCTCTCTCTCGTGTTCTTGATTTGGCACGATCTTGATGTACCGCGAGCTTTGCTATTATAGTTTTATCTTATGATGTTTCTCCCCCTCTACTCTCTTGTAATGGATTGAGTTTTCCCTTTGAAGTTATCTTATCGGATTGAGTCTTTAAGGATTTGAGAACACTTGATGTATGTCTTGCATGTGCTTATCTGTGGTGATAATGGGATATTCACGTGATCCACTTGATGTATGTTTTGGTGATCAACTTGCGAGTTCCGTAACCTCGTGAACTTATGCATAGGGGTTGGCACACGTTTTCGTCTTGAATCTCCGGTAGAAACTTTGGGGCACTCTTTGAAGTTCTTTGTGTTGGTTGAATCTAAGATTTTGTGATGCATATCGTATAATCATACCCACAGATACTTGAGGTGACATTGGAGTATCTAGTTGACATTAGGGTTTTGGTTGATTTGTGTCTTAAGGTGTTATTCTAGTACGAACTCTAGGATAGATCGAACGGAAAGAGTAGCTTCATGTTATTTTACTACGGACTCTTAATAGATCGATCAGAAAGGATAACTTTGAGGTGGTTTCGTACCCTACAATAATCTCTTCGTTTGTTCTCCGCTATTAGTGACTTTGGAGTGACTCTTTGTTGCATGTTGAGGGATAGTTATATGATCCAATTATGTTATTATTGTTGAGAGAAGTTGCACTAGTGAAAGTATGAACCCTAGGTCTTGTTTCCTAGCATTGCAATACCATTTACGCTCACTTTTATCGCTTGCTACCTTGCTGTTTTTATATTTTCAGATTACAAATACTCATATCTATCATCCATATTGAACTTGTATCACCATCTCTTCGCCGAACTAGTGCACCTATACAATTTACCATTGTATTGGGTGTGTTGGAGACACAAAAGACTCTTTGTTATTTGGTTGCAGGGTTGTTTGAGAGAGACCATCTTCAACCTACGCCTTCCACGGATTGATAAACCTTAGGTCATCCACTTGAGGGAAATTTGCTACTGTCCTACAAACCTCTGCACTTGGAGGCCCAACAACGTCTACAAGGAGAAGGTTGCGTAGTAGACATCACCGACAACTCTGTTACAAAACATGATCATCTCATATAATAAAATATAGCATCATGTCTTGACCATATCACATCACAACATGCCGTGCAAAAACAAGTTAGACGTCCTCTACTTTGTTGTTGCAAATTTTACGTGGCTGCTACGGGCTTAGCAAGAACCGTTACCTGCGCATCAAAAACCACAATGATTTTTTGTCAAGTGTGCTGTTTTAACCTTCAACAAGGACCGGGTGTAGCCACACTCGATTCAACTAAAGTTGGAGAAATAGACACCCACTAGCCACCTGTGTGCGAAGCACGTCAGTAGAACCAGTCTCGCATAAGCATACACGTAATGTCGGTCTGGGCCGCTTCATCCAACAATACCGCCGATCAAAGTATGACATGCTGGTAAGCAGTATGACTATTATCGCCCACAACTCTTTGTGTTCTACTCATGCATATAACATCTACGCATAGACCTGGCTCGGATGCCACTGTTTGGGAATAGAGTAATTTCAAAAAATTTCCTACGATCACGCAAGATCTATCTAGGTGATGCATAGCAACGAGAGGGGAGAGTGTTGTCTACGTACCCTCGTAGACCGAAAGCGGAAGCGTTATGACAACGCGGTTGATGTAGTCATACATCTTCATGATCCGACCGATCCTAGCACCAAAGATATGGCACCTCCGCGATCTGCACACGTTCAGCTTGGTGACGTCCCACGAACTCTAGATCCAGCTGAGGTCAAGGGAGAGTTTTGTCAGCATGACGACGTGATGATGGTGATGATGAAGTTACCGACGCAGGGCTTCGCCTAAGCACTACAACGATATGACCGAGGTGGAAATCTGTGGAGGGGGGCACCGCACACGGCTAAGACAACTGTCAACTTGTGTGTTCTAGGGTGCCCCTGCCCCCGTATATAAAGGAGCAAGGGGGAGGCTGGCCGGCCCTCATAGGGCGCGCCACAAGTAGGATTGCTACTAGGAATCCTATTCCTAGTAGGTTTCCAACAAGGGAAGAGAGGGGGAAGGAAGGAGAGGGAGAAGGAAAGGGGGGCGCCGTGCTACCTCTTGAGCACTGCGTTGGTTTTCCCTTGAAGAGGAAAGGGTGATGCAGCAAAGTAGCGTAAGTATTTCCCTCAGTTTTTGAGAACCAAGGTATCAATCCAGTAGGAGGCTACGCGTGAGTCCCTCGCACCTACACAAGCAAATAAATCCTCTCAACCAACGCGATAAGGGGTTGTCAATCCCTACACGGTCACATACGAGAGTGAGATCTGATAGACATGATAAGATAATATTTTTGGTATTTTTATGATAAAGATGCAAAGTAAAATAAAAGCAACGGAAATAACTAAGTGTTGGAAGATTAATATGATGGAGATAGACCCGGGGGCCATAGGTTTCACTAGTGGCTTCTCTCAAGAGCATAAGTATATTACGGTGGGTGAACAAATTACTGTTGAGCAATTGACAGAATTGAGCATAGTTATGAGAATATCTAGGTATGATCATGTACATAGGCATCACGTCCGAGACAAGTAGACCGACTCCTGCCTGCATCTACTACTATTACTCCACACATCGACCGCTATCCAGCATGCATCTAGAGTATTAAGTTCATAAGAACAGAGTAACGCCTTAAGCAAGATGACATGACGTAGAGGGATAAATTCAAGCAATATGATAAAAACCCCATCTTGTTATCCTCGATGGCAACAATACAATACGTGCCTTGCTGCCCCTACTGTCACTGGGAAAGGACACCGCAAGATTGAACCCAAAGCTAAACACTTCTCCCATTGCAAGAAAGATCAATATAGTAGGCCAAACCAAACTGATAATTCGAAGAGACTTGCAAATATAACCAATCATACATAAAAGAATTCAGAGAAGATTCAAATATTGTTCATAGATAAACTTGATCATAAACCCACAATTCATCAGCCTCAACACACACACCGCAAAAAGAAGATTACATCGAATAGATCTCCACGAGAGAGGGGGAGAACATTGTATTGAGATCCAAAAAGAGAGAAGAAGCCATCTAGCTAATAACTATGGACCCGAAGGTCTGAGGTAAACTACTCACACTTCATCGGAGGGGCTATGGTGTTGATGTAGAAGCCCTCCATGATCGATGCCCCCTCCGGCGGAGCTCCGGAACAGGCCCCAAGATGGGATCTCGTGGGTACAGAAGGTTGCGGCGGTGGAATTAGGTTTTTGGCTCCGTATCTGATCGTTTGGGGGTACGTAGGTATATATAGGAGGAAGGAGTACGTCGGTCGAGCAACGTGGGGCCCATGAGGGTGGAGGGCACGTCCAGGGGGTAGGCGCGCCCCCTGCCTCGTGGCTTCTTGCTTTGTTTCTTGACCTACGGTCCAAGTCCTTTGGATCATGTTCGTTCCGAAAATCACGTTCCCGAAGGTTTCATTCCGTTTGGACTCCGTTTGATATTCTTTTTCTGCGGAACTCTGAAATAGGCAAAAACAGCAATTCTGGGCTGGGCCTCCGGTTAATAGGTTAGTCCCAAAAATAATATAAAAGTGAATAATAAAGCCCAATAATGTCCAAAACAGAAGATAATATAGCATGGAGCGATCAAAAATTATAGATACGTTGGAGACGTATCAAGCATCCCCAAGCTTAATTCCTACTCGTCCTCGAGTAGGTAAATGATAAAAACAGAATTTTTGATGCGGAGTGCTACTTGGCATTATTTCAATGTAATTCTTCTTAATTGTGGTATGAATATTCAGATCCGAAAGATTCAAGATAAAAGTTCATATTGACATAAAAATAATAATACTTCAAGCATACTAACTAAGCAATTATGTCCTCTCAAAATAACATGGCCAAAGAAAGTTCATCCCTACAAAATCATATAGTTTAGTCATGCTCCATTTTCATCACACAAGAATACTCTCATCATGCACAACCCCAATGACAAGCCAAGCAATTGTTTCATACTTTAGTAATCTCAAACCTTTTCAACTTTCACGCAATACATGAGCGTGAGCCATGGACATAGAACTATGGGTGGAATAGAATATGATGATGGGGGTTATGTAGAGAAGCCAAAAAAGGAGAAGGTCTCACATCAACGAGGCTAATCAATGAGCTATGGAGATGCCCATCGATTGATGTTAATGCAAGGAGTAGGGATTGCCATGCAACGGATGCACTAGAGCTATAAATATATGAAAGCTCAACAAAAGAAACTAAGTGGGTGTGCATCCAACTTGCTTGCTCACGAAGACCTAGGGCACTTGAGGATGCCCATTGTTGGAATATACAAGCCAAGTTCTATAATGAAAAATTCCCACTAGTATATGAAAGTGACAAAACAAGAGACTCTCTATCATGAAGATTATGGTGCTACTTTGAAGCACATGTGTGGTAAAAGGATAGTAACATTGTCCCTTCTCTCTTTTTCTCTCATTTTTTGGGCCTTCTCTTTTTTTATGGACTTTCTGTCTCTTTTTTATTCCTCACTTCGGACAATGCTCTAGAAAAATGTTGATCATCACACTTCTATTTATTTACAACTCAATGATTACAACTCGATACTAGAACAAAGTATGACTCTATATGAATGCCTCCGGCGGTGTACCGGGATATGCAATGAACCAAGAGTGACATGTATGAAAGAATTATGGTGGCTTTGCCACAAATACTATGTCAACTACATGATCATGCAAAGCAATATGACAATGATGAATGTGTCATGATAAACGGAATGGTGGAAAGTTGCATGGCAATATATCTCGGAATGGCTATGGAAATGCCATAATAGGTAGGTATGGTGGCTGTTTTGAGGAAGATATAAGGAGGTTTATGTGTGAAAGAGCATATCATATCACGGGGTTTGGATGCACCGGCGACGTTTGCACCAACTCTCAATGTGAGAAAGGGCAATGCACGGTACCGAAGAGGCTAGCAATGATGGAAAGGTGAGAGTGCGTATAGTCCATGGACTCAATATTAGTCATAAAGAACTCACATACTTATTGCAAAAATCTACAAGTCATAAAAAACCAAGCACTACGCGCATGCTCCTAGGGGGATAGATTGGTAGGAAAAGACCATCGCTCGTCCCCGACCGCCACTCATAAGGAGGACAATCAAAGAACACCTCATGTTTCAAATTTGTTACATAACGTTTACCATACGTGCATGCTACGGGACTTGCAGACTTCAACACAAGTATTTCTCAAATTCACAACTACTCAACTAGCACGACTTTGATATCACTACCTCCATGTCTCAAAACAATCATCAAGCATCAAACTTCTCTTAGTATTCAACGCACTCAAAAGAAAGTTTTTACTATTCTTGAATACCTGCATATTAGGATTTTTTAAGCAAATTACCATGCTATTTAAGACTCTCAAAATAATCTAAGTGAAGCATGAGAGATCAATAGTTTCTATAAAACAAATCCACCACCGTGCTCTAAAAGATATAAGTGAAGTACTAGAGCAAAAACTATATAACTCAAAAGATATAAGTGAAGCACATAGAGTATTCTAATAATTTCCGAATCATGTGTGTCTCTCTCAAAACGTGTGTACAGCAAGGATGATTGTGGTAAACTAAAAAGCAAAGACTCAAATCATACAAGACGCTTGCTACCTCTTGAACACTGGGTTGGTTTTCCCTTGAAGAGGAAAGGGTGATGCAGCAATGTAGCGTAAGTATTTCCCTCAGTTTTTGAGAACCAAGGTATCAATCCAGTAGGAGGCTACGCGCGAGTCCCTCGCACCTACACAAAACAAATAAATCATCGCAACCAACGCGATAAGGGGTTGTCAATCCCTACACGGTCACTTACGAGAGTGAGATCTGATAGATATGATAAGATAATATGTTTGATATTTTTATGATAAAGATACAAAGTAAAATAAAAGCAAAGGAAAATAACTAAGTGTTGGAAGATTAATATGATGAAGATAGACCCGGGGGCCATAGGTTTCACTAGTGGCTTCTCTCAAGAGCATAAGTATTTTACGATGGGTGAACAAATTACTGTTGAGCAATTGACAGAATTGAGCATAGTTATGAGAATATCTAGGTATGATCATGTACATAGGCATCACGTCCGAGACAAGTAGACCGACTCCTGCCTGCATCTACTACTATTACTCCACACATCGACCGCTATCCAGCATGCATCTAGAGTATTAAGTTCATAAGAACAGAGTAACGCCTTAAGCAAGATGACATGATGTAGGGATAAATTCATGCAATATGATAAAAACCCCATCTTGTTATCCTCGATGGCAACAATACAATACGTGCCTTGCTGCCCCTACTGTCACTGGGAACGAACACCGCAAGATTGAACCCAAAGCTAAGCACTTCTCGCATTGCAAGAAAGATCAATCTAATAGGCCAAACCAAACGGATAATTCGAAGAGACTTGCAAAGATAAGCAATCATACATAAAAGAATTCAGAGAAGATTCAAATATTGTTCATAGATAAACTTGATCATAAACCCACAATTCATTGGTCTCAACAAACACACCGCAAAAAGAAGATTACATCGAATAGATCTCCACAAGAGAGGGGGAGAACATTGTATTGAGATCCAAAAAGAGAGAAGAAGCCATCTAGCTAATAACTATGGACCCGAAGGTCTGAGGTAAACTACTCACACTTCATCAGAGGGGCTATGGTGTTAAATCGATGCCCCTCCGGTGGAGCTCCGGAACAGGCCCCAAGATGGGATCTCGTGGGTACAGAAGGTTGCGGCGGTGGAATTAGGTTTTTGGCTCCGTATCTGATCGTTTGAGGGTACGTAGGTATATATAGGAGGAAGGAGTACGTCGGTGGAGCAACGTGGGGCCCACGAGGGTGGAGGGCGCGCCCCCTACCTCGTGGCTTCCTGCTTTGTTTCTTGACGTAGGGTCCAAGTCCTCCGGATCATGTTCGTTCCGAAAATCACGTTTCCGAAGGTTTCATCCCGTTTGGACTCCGTTTGATATTCTTTTTCTGCGAAACTCTGAAATAGGCAAAAAACAGCAATTCTGGGCTGGGCCTCCGGTTAATAGGTTAGTCCCAAAAATAACATAAAAGTGAATAATAAAGCCCAATAATGTCCAAAACAGAAGATAATATAGCATGGAGCAATCAAAAATTATAGATACGTTGGAGACGTATCAAGCATCCCCAAGCTTACTTCCTGCTCGTCCTCAAGTATGTAAATGATAAAAACAGATTTTTTGATGCGGAGTGCTACTTGGCATTATTTCAATGTAAATCTTCTTAATTGTGGTATGAATATTCAGATCCGAAAGATTCAAGATAAAAGTTCAGATTGACATAAAAATAATAATACTTCAAGCATACTAACTAAGCAATTATGTCTTCTTAAAATAACATGGCCAAAGAAAGTTCATCCCTACAAAATCATATAGTTTAGTCATGCTTCATTTTCGTCACACAAAAATGCTCTCATCATGCACAACCCCGATGACAAGCCAAACAATCTATTATATTATATAATTAAAATAAGAGTCAAACAAGCCATCACGTTCGTCCACATATGCTAAAAAATTATTATCCATTGATTCTAATTATAACGGCCGAGATAAAAAGATGAAAAAAAGTCACGTAGAACATTTATTGGGTACAATCCATCTTTGACACGTACAAAGAGCTTTGGCATGCAAAAAAAAGTTCAACACACGTACAGGTGACATAAAAGCTTCAGGCTAACCCAAATAAAAATGTTTATTGGGTACAATCCATCTTTGACACGTACAAAGAGCTTTGGCATGCAAAAAGAAGTTCAACACACGTATAGATGACATAAAAGCTTCAGGCTAACCCAAATAAAAATATCTTATATACTAGGAAAGTAAAAAGTTTTCCTTAAAAAATGAGGGAAGTATAGAGTTGGAATCACATCACAATTATGGCTGAGAAAATATATAGGTAACTCGTAGCTCGGCTCTGCCTTGGCCTCCGCTCTGTGAAGGTCATCATCCTCACCGAGAAGGCAGAATCTCCAGGGAGGCCGACAACCTCGACGCAGCACACATGTAGGCTGACATCAGCAACATCACCTCACAGCTCGCGATGGACGGCTATCATCTGTGTATTCTTTCGGCCTCAATGCCCACACTGGCGCTGTCGAACCAGCGTGCCGCTCGACACCGGCAAAACTGTGTCCAGCGAACTCTACACCATCGTCGCCGTCGGCACAAAGAAACTCTTGCCACAACACTGCCTGGAGACTGCGGGTGCCACCAGCTCGGAGAATGACTGCTTCCACACACAAAACATTGGTTACCACACGCACCATCCGACAAGAGCAGCACGATGGCGGCTGAAGATGAAGAAAAGGATGGGAGTAACGCTTGCAGTAGGCAACGGGTGAGCGATGTGCCATCAGTCTTGCTGCTGCTGCACAGCGTGTTGGCTGAGGTGGCGGTGAACCACAGCGTGTAGCAGTGGATGCGTGGTGGAGCTAGAGGAGCAGCAGGTAGCATACAGGCACCATGAGTAGCCGGTAGGAGCTGCAGTGCCTCGGCTGCGTCTCAAAGTGGGAGCGATTCAGTTCCAGTAACGCGTCCTAACAGAAAGAATTAGCTGCGACACCAACATGTGCAGAGCCACCTACTCCAATGGGATCGCAGGAGCGTTTATAGAGCATCACAAGGAGCAAAGGAGTCATTCCGTATACTGGAGCGCTTTTGACGTGATTAATTTTTTGAAGAGTCAACTTGCATGGTCCTTTCGTCTAAGTATTTATGATACGATATTTTCGCACAAGTGGATTAGCTCCCGTGTGATCCCATAACAATAATATTTTTACAAATGTAAAAAAAATTAGTCACATTCATCTTCTCTCTCTCTCTGTGTGTGTAAATTTCCATGAAAATTGATGAGATTTGTGTGTCCTTTTAAAAATAAGTTTTCATGATTACAAGTTTATTTACAAGAGCATTAAAATCAGTTACGGAAAGTATTATTTTTATGAAGTTTACACGTGCTTGAAGCATGAATATGTAGAGTTTCAAACAATCAATTATGTACTGTACATCTTTTATGTGAATTTATATAAGAACATTTTTATTTCCCTGATAACTTCTACATATGGAGACTCTTAATTGGGTAATCATTTAAAAAATAAGTTTTCACGATTACAAGTTTGTTTTCTAGAGCATTAAAAAATCAATTACGGAAAGTATTATTTTTTATGAAGTTTAACATGCTGGAAGCATGAATATGTACAGTTTCAAACAATCAATTTGGCACTATACATCTTTTTTGTAAATTTATACAAGAAAACAAACTTCGTAAATTAAACAAATTTATACATCTTTTTTTTATTTTTTTCCATGCAACTAAAAAAGCTTCCATTCCAATATGTCTTTACAAATCAAACTTCATAGGTACATTGTAAATAAAACAATTATTCTTAAATTTGTTTTGAAGTCAACAAGACCATGGGTAGCCCCGCAAAAAAAACACTATGGCTTACAAGAGGTTGATTGAGCTGACTAAATGTTTGAAGTGAAAGTTGCTGAGAAGAGATCCCGCAAAAAAAGTTATCGAGGTTACGAAAGAAAAAAAATATGGGCCATGCAACTAAAAAATAAATGCTTCGATGGAAATACATTTAAAGGAAAATCTAATAGCAAAAGAGATGTAACGAAAAAAGTATAGAGAGAGTCTAACTGTGACAAAAAAGTATGTTAATGAGATATTCCTATTCTCGATACTCCATATCACCTAGGGTTATTTAACATAGGTAGGAGACTGATCTAAGTCAAAATAATTCTCCCTTGAAACACTCATTATTTCTCTTAGATCGATGATAATACAAGCAATCAATCAGAGCATAGAGAGCCATCTAACTATACTTTTTCTAAAGAAATACCACATCTGACTAAATGATATCTAAATCAGTTTATGAAAGAGGCCCATGCAAAAAAAAGGAAGTTCTGTCTTTGAAAAAATATCTGTTGTTTCAATAGTAATGCATTTTATATGTTTTATAGAGAAGGTACACATTTGAAATCTATGTAACCCATTTTTTTATTTATCATGTATATCAATTGTTTTCTTTAGTGCATTTCAAGTAAGTTAAACCATGATTGATGGACCCAGTGCAGATCGCCAATTTAAGGTGCATAGATGAAAGTATCACCAACACATTTCTACACAAAATTTTTGTTTTTCTATATACGGCCTGTTCCTGCTTGATTACGTAGAGCCAAAATCATCTTTGCCAGGATCTATTATACCTGTCATGTTTACATTCGAGAGAATAATTTCTTTGATTTAAATCTTCCTTTTGAATTTAAATTTAAAAGGATTTTTTTAAACGTGGCTTCTAGAGCTCCTGAGGGTGAGAGTACTAGAATACAAAATAAGTACTCTCATGCTCAGTAGATCTAGAAGCCATGATCCAAACTTTCACACTTCACCCCAAAATCCTCATCTCCCTTCTATCGCCTCTCCCATGGTTGTGGCATACAGATTTTTATCTCTTCTATCATCTCTCTCATGCGTGGTTGTGGCATGGACATAATAGGCAAGAGGAGTTGTACTTGCGCGCTGGTCCATTTTTTCCGCCAGTGATCAATTTGAAGATCAATGGCAGGGTAACGGTGACAACGTCCAAGCTGGCAGCAGCAGACGAGTGGCATGATATTTTTTTTCTTTGTGATTGGCTAGGAGCAGCTATTGGTCATATATGCTGTTTTATAAGCTACTTGGCCACTCACCCACACCACAATTACACCATAACATCTAGACATAGTCACATAGATGTGTGCATGTCTAAACTTAAGCACACGCCTCATCTGGAGAAGAGGTCGCAAGGAAAGTGAGACACGATTCACCACTAAGAGTGCGGTACTGTGAAAGCGCGGCACATTGACGTATGGTCAATCCAAAAACTAAAAACAGTGGTAGGCTGCATCACCAGTAAGCCATTGCTCAGTTAAAAGAAATGAAACACCGAGCCAATTACTGCCTACAATTGTTCATGTCATAATAATTATGCAATTCAGAAATACAACATCGCTAAGTCACAAAGGGAGCCCATACAAATGCAGAAAAAAATATTTAAGATACACACACCTTTTGAGAAACATCATTTGCATAACCTAGCCGCGCAAATGCGCGGGTCACCCCGCTAGTTGTTTCATACTTTAGTAATCTCTAACCTTTTCAACTTTCACGCAATACATGAGCGTGAGCCATGGACATAGCACTATGGGTGGAATAGAATATGATGATGGGGGTTATGTGGAAAAGACAAAAAAGGAGAAAGTCTCACATCAACGAGGCTAATCAATGAGCTATGGAGATGCCCATCGATTGATGTTAATGCAAGGAGTAGGGATTGCCATGCAACGGATGCACTAGAGCTATAAATATATGAAAGCTCAACAAAAGAAACTAAGTGGGTGTGCATCCAACTTGCTTGCTCACGAAGACCTAGGGCACTTGAGGAGGCCCATTGTTGGAATATACAAGCCAAGTTCTATAATGAAATTCCCACTAGTATATGAAAGTGACAAAAAAGAGACTCTCTATCATGAAGATTATGGTGCTACTTTGAAGCACAAGTGTGGTAAAAGGATAGTAACATTGTCCCTTCTCTCATTTTTTGGGCCTTCTCTTTTTATGGCCTTTCTCCTTTTTTTTATTCCTCACTTGGGACAATGCTCTAGAAAATGATGTCATCACACTTCTATTTATTTACAACTCAATGATTACAACTCGATACTAGAACAAAGTATGACTCTATATGAATGCCTCCGGCGGTGTACCGGGATATGCAATGAACCAAGAGTGACATGTATGAAAGAATTATGTACGGTGGCTTTGCCACAAATACTATGTCAACTACATGATCATGCAAAGCAATATGACAATGATGAACGTGTCATGATAAACGGAATGGTGGAAAGTTGCATGGCAATATATCTCGGAATGGCTATGGAAATGCCATAATAGGTAGGTATGGTGGCTGTTTTGAGGAAGATATAAGGAGGTTTATGTGTGAAAGAGCGTATCATATCACGGGGTTTGGATGCACCGGCGAAGTTTGCACCAACTCTCAATGTGAGAAAGGGCAATGCACGGTACCGAAGAGGCCAGCAATGATGGAAAGGTGAGGGTGCGTATAATCCATGGACTCAACATTAGTCATAAAGAACTCACATACTTATTGCAAAAATCTACAAGTCATCAAAACCAAGCACTACGCGCATGCTCCTAGGGGGATAGATTGGTAGGAAAAGACCATCGCTCGTCCCCGACCGCCACTCATAAGGAGGACAATCAAAGAACACCTCATATTTCAAATTTGTTACATAACGTTTACCATACGTGCATGCTACGGGACTTGCAAACTTCAACACAAGTATTTGTCAAATTCACAACTACTCAGCTAGCACAACTTTGATATCACTACCTCCATATCTCAAAACAATCATCAAGCATCAAACTTCTCTTAGTATTCAACGCACTCATAAGAAAGTTTTTACTAATCTTGAATACCTAGCATATTAGGATTTTTTAAGCAAATTACCATGCTATTTAAGACTCTCAAAATAATCTAAGTGAAGCATGAGAGATCAATAGTTTCTATAAAACAAATCCACCACCGTGCTCTAAAAGATATAAGTGAATTACTAGAGCAAAAACTATATAACTCAAAAGATATAATTGAAACCCATAAAGTATTCTAATAATTTCCGAATCATGTGTGTCTCTCTCAAAAGGTGTGTACAGAAAGGATGATTGTGGTAAACTAAAAAGCAAAGACTCAAATCATACAAGACGCTCCAAGCAAAACACATATCATGTGGTGAATAAAAATATAGCTCCAAGTAAAGTTACCGATGGAAGTAGACCAAAGAGGGGATGCCTTCCGGGGCATCCCCAAGCTTTGGCTTTTTGGTTTCCTTAGATTATCTTGGCGGTGCCATGGGCATCCCTAAGCTTAGCCTCTTTCCACTCCTTGTTCCATAATCCATCAAATCTTTCACCCAAAATTTGAAAACTTCACAACACAAAACTCAGCAGAAAATCTCGTGAGCTCCGTTAGCGAAAGAAAACAAAAGACCACTTCAAGGTACTGTAATGAACTCATTCTTTATTTATATTGGTGTTAAACCTACTGTATTCAAACTTCTCTATGGTTTATAAACTCTTTTACTAGCCATAGATTCATCAAAATAAGCGAACAACACATGAAAAACAGAATCTGTCAAAAACAGAACAATCTGTAGTAATCTGTAACTAACGCAAACTTCTGGAACTCCAAAACATCAGCCTAAATAGGAAGACCTAGGCAATTTGTTTATTGATCAGCAGAAATTGGAATCAGTATTTTATCACGTTCTCGTGATTTTTAAAAATTATTTTCGGTGAACAGAAAGTTTCTGGAATTTTCTGCAAGATCAAATAACTATCATCCAAGAAGATCCTATAGGTTTAACTTGGCACAAACACTAATTAAAACATAAAAACACATCTAACCAGAGGCTAGATCAAATATTTATTCCTAAACAGAAGCAAAAAGCAAAAAAAACTAAAAATAAAATTGGGTTGCCTCCCAACAAGCGTTATCGTTTAACGCCCCTATCTAGGCATAAAAGCAAGGATAGATCTAGGTATTGCCATCTTTAGTAGGCAATCCATAAGTGGCTCCCATAATAGATTCATATGGTAATTTTATTTTCTTCCTAGAGAAGTGTTCCATGCCTTTCTTTAATGGAAATTGGAATCTAATATTCCCTTCCTTCATATCAATAGTTGCACCAATCGTTCTAAGGAAAGGTCTACCAAGAATAATAGGACATGAAGGATTGCAATCTATATCAAGAACGATAAAATCTACGGGCACATAGTTCCTATTTGCAACAATGAGAACATCATTAATTCTTCCCATAGGTTTCTTAATGGTGGAATCCGCAAGGTGCAAGTTTAAAGAGCAATAATCAAAATCACGGAAACCTAGCAAATCACACAAAGTTTTTGGAATCGTGGAAACACTAGCACCCAAATCACACAAAGCATAGCATTCATGATCTTTAATTTTAATTTTAATAGTAGGTTCTCACTCATCATAAAGTTTTCTAGGAATAGAAACTTCCAACTCAAGTTTTTCTTCATAAGATTGCATCAAAGCATCAACGATATGTTCGGTAACAGCTTTATTTTGACTATAAGCATGAGGAGAATTTAGCACGGATTACAACAAGGAAATACAATCTATCAAAGAGCAATTATCATAATTAAATTCCTTGAAATCCAAAATAGTGGGTTTATTAATATCTAGGTTTTTGATCTCTTCAATCCCACTTTTATCAATTTTAGCATCAAGATCTAAAAACTCTGAATTTTTGGAACGCCTTCTAGGTAATGGTGGATCATATTCAGTCCCATCATTATCAAGATTCATATTGCAAAACAAAGATTTAATAGGGGACACATCAATAACTTTTAGATCTTCATCTTTATTTTCAAAGTTCTCTGGTTTAGCGGCCATCTTATTAACTAAGGTAGCCTGCTTATCCGAAATTTCAGCTATCAACTTCTCAAGACGAGCAATTTGGGATCTCAATCCATCAAATTCTTTAGACATATCATCGAGCTCTTCATTCATATAACTCATAAAGCTTTTTTGTTCCTTAAGCTCGTTTCTGAAGAAATTATTATGCTCAAATTGCAAAACCATAAAACTCCTAACGTTTCTTTCGATCTCTTCTAACCTTTTAAGGTGAAGATCACCAAATCTAGGTAGAGCCATCGTGAAAAACAAGCAATACAACACACGAACAAACAAAAAGCAAGTGAAAAAGAGGCGAACGAAAAAGAGCGAGCAAATAAAACGGCAAGGGTGAAGTGGGGAGAGGAAAACGAGAGGCAAATGGCAAATAATGTAATGCGGGAGATAAGTGTTTGTGATGGGTACTTGGTATGTTGACTTTTGCGTAGACCTCCCCGGCAACGGCGCCAGAAATCCTTCTTGCTACCTCTTGAGCACTGCGTTGGTTTTCCCTTGAAGAGGAAAGGGTGATGCATGCAGCAAAGTAGCGTAAGTATTTCCCTCAGTTTTTGAGAACCAAGGTATCAATCCAGTAGGAGGCTACCCGCGAGTCCCTCGCACCTACACAAACAAATAAATCCTCGCAACCAACACGATAAGGCGTTGTCAATCCCTACACGGTCACTTACGAGAGTGAGATCTGATAGATATGATAAGATAATATTTTTGGTATTTTTATGATAAAGATGCAAAGTAAAATAAAAGCAACGGAAATAACTAAGTGTTGGAAGATTAATATGATGGAGATAGACCCGGGGGCCATAGGTTTCACTAGTGGCTTCTCTCAAGAGCATAAGTATTTTACGGTGGGCGAACAAATTACTGTTGAGCAATTGACAGAATTGAGCATAGTTATGAGAATATCTAGGTATGATCATGTATATAGGCATCACGTCTGAGACAAGTAGACCGACTCCTGCCTGCATCTACTACTATTACTCCACACATTGTCAGGACCGGATTTTCGGGATATATTTTCCCAGAAAATGACCCTTGTGCTCATCAGCCCTAGGATTACTGTTAGCTGATGAGGCACCAACTTGATACAGAAATTCCAAGCAACGTACATAATATGTAGTACAAGACCATTGTGGCCTATGAGTACAACAAATGGTGTCTAGTGGCTGATGACGGAAGCGGTTTGTGGTTCATCAGTGGCCATGGGACTCCATTTCCCACAGGAACAGCTGACCAGGATAACTCCTATCTTCGCGAGGCTGCTATCATCATTTCGTAGGTTCCGGGGCTGTCGTCGCAACGCTCCTCTCCACGCAAGAAATCTGGCCAAGACAATAGGCAGGGACAAGCCAGTGAGTACTTTTGAATGTACTCGCAAACATTATGAACACTAGTATAATATAACAAGGGATAATCATGCTCCGAAATATGCCATGATCACTACGTCAGTCATGAAATAAAATTTATGATGCACGTAAGCAAGTTATTCCTATAGAACCTGAATAAACAACCCGAGAATAGAAATAAAATGCACCGATCGGGTATCTGAAGCGACGCCTCGAAAGGATAATAACATGAAGCATGCCTCAGTCGGGCGTCTGAGCGACACCACATAAAGGGCTTATAAATAAAAGAAATAACAAGCATGCCACAGTCGGGCGTCTATGAGACACCACATAAAGGGCTTATAAATAATAGAAATAACAAGCATGCCACAGTCGGGCGTCTGTGCGACACCACATAAAGGGCTTATAAATAATTTAAATAACAAGCATGCCACAGTCGGGCGTCTGAGCGACACCACATAAAGGGCTTATAGATAATTTAAATAACAAGCATGCCACAGTCGGGCGTCTGAGCGACACCACATAAAGGGCTTATAAATAATTTAAATAACAACCATGCCACAGTCGGGCGTCTGAGCGACGCCACATAAAGGGCTTATAAATAATTTAAATAACAAGCATGCCACAGTCGGGCGTCTGAGCGACGCCACATAAAGGGCTTATAAGAGAATGATCACAGTGAATATCCAGGAGGTAGAACCATCCCAGGGATACTCAATAATTCAAATAATGTAAATGGTTAGTCCATAATAATAGTGATCATAATCATCATGAGTCACAAGTCATGATCCATGTTCTGGTTTAGCAATTTTTCCTCCGAAGACCGACACTAAGACCGACACTTGACCCATCCCAGACTGTAGTCCTTAACCATGGACACGGCTATTCAAATAGATATAATCTCTGCAGAGGGTGTACTCTTTACCCACGGGTAACGGATTTCTTTAGTCCATCGGGACTAATTCCGTCTACGGTCTTTTAATTGAAAACACACCTAACCGCACACACCAGCCTAACTTACCGGTGTCTGGAATCACCCACGACACCCATTAAGCAAAACTCTAAGCGGGGAGGCTACAACCTCGACTTAGCATGGGATCACAAAATTTATACCGCGCGCAAACTAGGGGAGCTACCCCTTCGGCTACAACCGAAACACCCATGCCCCCGGACCAGGTGGCATGCCTACCGGATGCCTCCGGTATCTTCCACCATGGCCTCTCTGTACGGTGTGTGCTAGGTAAGGGGTTGACAACTTATGGAACCGTACCCTACCTATGGCAGGGACAAGTGGTAGTACGAAACAAGTATGGGGGTTACTGGAACAAGACTCGACCTATGGTTGACTCAGGAGGTTTAAGTATTTCCTGCATGATTAGCATAACAAAATATATTTCAACCAACAGACAGAATCACCACTCATCATACCTCATCATGCCATACCGGACACAACCGTCTCTACGAGGAACTAGAGACAAGCTCGTGTCTACCCAAGACAGAGGCTTTCCCGGAGTCCTTTCGGTATGAATGAAAGGCATGCGACGGTGATTACTATCACAACACATCCATTTCCAACAGCAAAGAATCTTCATTATGCACTCATGCATATGCATAAAATAACGAAAACTCCGAGACGAGGGGTGTTGTAAACATATCAAACAACACACAAGAATATTATGCCAGGGTTCAGAATGCTTGCCTTCAAGTTGTGGAGAGGCAGGGTGCATCCCAAAAACTTTTTGAAAGTTTTCTTCTCTCTCTAAAATCCTATTTTCAAAAATATTCGAATAACACATACTTTAAAAACAGCACAAAAAGTTGTCCTAGATATTTTTGAAATAAATCTTAAAATAAACTAGGTGGAATTTGAGAGATGTAGGAAAAAGAATTAATTCATTTGGAGTTTTATTTAAAAAGATATAGCCAGTCAAAGTTTCAGTCAAAATCTGATTTTAAAATAAAACAGAAAAGAAAACGTTTCAGACGAAATACGCTTTCGAGAGGGGGACACGTACTTTGGGCTTTACGCCTCCACTTAACCCGCGCGGGCCGACCCGTGGGTCACTGACAGTGGGCCCCTTGGGTCCACTGGTCAGGTTTGACCAGTCGTCCCCGCCTTCCTCTCTTCTGGCCGAACGGAGGCGGAGCTCCGGCGATCGCCGTCGGCGAACGGAGGCTCCTCGCAGGGTTCTGATGGCAGGGATGGATCCGCTAGTCCAGGGCGGTCCTCCCGGTGGTTGCTAGGCTGGCGGGGGTGGAGGGGGTCGCCGGCGGCGAGCTCCGCGGCGGAAGGTGGTTCTGGTGGATTTGGGCTTCGAGCTACGGTGGCTCCTGATCGAGGCTGAGGTGCTGGGTAGCTCCGCACGGTCGAGGGGAGGAGGATGGGAGTAAGGGAGGGGGTTAGGGCCTCGGTCTTGGCCGGATTTCACCGGAGTGTGGCGGCGGCCGAACCTGCCGGAGGTGAGGAAGACGACCTCCTCCCGTCGATCGCTGACTGTGGGGGCTCTAGAGAGGAGGTATGAGGCTGCTTGAGGGCCTGGACGAGCTCGGGGGCTCCTTATATAGGCAGTCGAGGTCGGTTCCGCGGCGGGCAGAGATAGGATCGGCGAACCGACGTTCTGTTACCTGCAGGACAACGTGGCGGCGACGGGCGCTAGTGGACAAGCTCACGGATAAGCTTGGACTGCTCCAGAGGCGAGCTGGCGAGCGGCTTGGCTCGGGCGGCGCCGTCCATGGCAGGGGCCTGCCGCAGACGCCGGCGTGCCGCCAAGGGGCTCTGACGGCGGCGCTGTAGGGCGCCAGGGGGAAGCTTGGAGCGCTCTGATGTGTGGACGAGGACGGGTGTGGCTCTGCAGGCGAGCAAGGGCCAGGGGCGGGACGCGGTGGCTCGGGTGCGCGTGTGCAAAACGTGCGCTCTGGGCGCGCCCAGAGCACGCACGCCAGGCGCTTGATGAAATGACAACGCGTGATAGAGGGCTCCAATCCACATGGGGTTTAACAGTGTGGAGCTATAGACTAGTGTAGAGCCCTGAGACATGCTGGTTAGGCAAAGCAAGCAGGTTCCTAATGTAAACTAGAAATTATGCCAAATCTGGCCATGCATTTAAACTGTTTGGCAGAATGCCAAGGGCATCTAGGCAACTCTTGGGGTGGCCAAAAACTCCAGATCATAGTCTCTTTGGATGATAAAGAGGGTGGCAAGGTTAGTTTGTCAAAAACAAAAACTTGTTAGTGCAAGTTTTTGAGAAAACCAAATCTGGACAGAAACTAAAGGCTGTAATTGCATGAACCAAGAATACTCCAATGGGTCCACTCTCCTGGACTCAAGGGTTTTGTAGGGTGGTTTATAAGCAGGAAAAAGAATCATGGGTATTAGCGCAAGTTAAAATATGGTTGTAGTAGAAAACACCTCACTGGACCAGAGAGTAAAAGAGGATGTTTTGCTCAAATTTTTCAAAGAACATCAATGGGTTTTTGCATAAAGTTGAATATTATACTCCTATTAACATCCCCTAATTTTGGTGGAAGTTTTAAAGGAATATTTAAATAGGTTGTAGTGCAAAAGTGCAAACTGGACCAGATTTGAAAACTTGGGGTAGAGCTCAAAATCTCCAAATGACTAAAAGACATTTTTGCACAAAAGTGATGTGGAAACATCACATGACATCCCCAAATTTTGGTGAAAATTTTAAATGCATTTATCAAATGGTTGCAGTGCAAAAGAGGCTCTAAAGCTTATAAAAATCATTTTTAAAAGAATAAAGCTCAGGAAAAACAATTATGCAAATAAATCCACTGATAAAAGAAATGTTTCTTGAGAGGGTATACAAGTCCAATAATATTTTTCGAAAGTTTTCACTTGGGGTAAAAACTCCACAATATCAAAGAAAAGAGAGGTTCTGAAACCAAAAGATAAATCCAGAAAATAAAAATTTAATTTCCTGGCAAAATTTTAATTGATAAATCATGGTTAAATTTTTGGGGTGTTACACACATCGACCGCTATCCAGCATGCATCTAGAGTATTAAGTTCATAAGAACAGAGTAACGCCTTAAGCAAGATGACATGATGTAGAGGGATAAATTCATGCAATATGATAAAAACCCCATCTTGTTATCCTCGATGGCAATAATATAATACGTGCCTTGCTGCCCCTACTGTCACTGGAAAAGGACACCGCAAGATTGAACCCAAAGCTAAGCACTTCTCCCATTGCAAGAAAGATCAATCTAGTAGGCCAAACCAAACTGATAATTCGAAGAGACTTGCAAATATAACCAATCATACATAAAAGAATTCAGAGAAGATTCAAATATTGTTCATAGATAAACTTGATCATAAACCCACAATTCATCGATCTCAACAAACACACCGCAAAAAGAAGATTACATCGAATAGATCTCCACGAGAGAGGGGGAGAACATTGTATTGAGATCCAAAAAGAGAGAAGAAGCCATCTAGCTAATAACTATGGACCCGAAGGTCTGAGGTAAACTACTCACACTTCATCGGAGGGGCTATGGTGTTGATGTAGAAGCCCTCCGTGATCGATGCCCCCTCCGGCGGAGCTCCGGAACAGGCCCCAAGATGGGATCTCGTGGGTACAGAAGGTTGCGGTGGTGGAATTAGGTTTTTGGCTCCGTATCTGATCGTTTGGGGGTATGTAGGTATATATAGGAGGAAGGAGTACGTCGGTGGAGCAACGTGGGGCCCATGAGGGTGGAGGGCGCGCCCAGGGTGGGTAGGCGTGCCCCCTACCTCGTGGCTTCCTGCTTTGTTTCTTGACGTAGGGTCCAAGTCCTCTGGATCATGTTCGTTTCGAAAATCACGTTCCCGAAGGTTTCATTCCGTTTGGACTCTGTTTGATATTCTTTTTCTGCGAAACTCTGAAATAGGCAAAGACAGCAATTCTGGGCTGGGCCTCCGGTTAATAATATAAAAGTGAGTAATAAAGCCCAATAATGTCCAAAACAGAAGATAATATAGCATGGAGCAATCAAAAGTTATAGATATGTTGGAGACGTATCACGCCGCCCCCTTCCCTAGTCCAATTCAGACCCAAGGGGGAGGAGGCGCACGGCCTGCCCTAGCCGCCCCTCTCTCTCTCCACTAAGGCCCATGTGGCCCATTAGTTCCCCCTGGGGGTTCCGGTAACCCTCCGGCACTCTGGTTTTATCCGAAACTTCTCCGGAACATTTCCGGTGTCTGAATATAGTCGTAAAATATATCAATCTTTATGTCTCGACCATTTTGAGACTCCTCGTCATGTCCGTGATCACATCCGGGACTCCGACCTACCTTCAGTACATCAAAACGCATAAACTCATAATACCGATCGTCACCGAACGTTAAGCGTGCGGACCCTACGGGTTCGAGAACCATATAGACATGACCGAGACTCACTTCCGGTTAATAACCAATAGCGGAACCTGGATGCTCATATTGGTTTCTACATATTCTACGAAGATCTTTATCGGTCAAACCGCATAACAACATACGTTGTTCCCTTTGTCATCGGTATGTTACTTGCCCGAGATTCGATCGTCGGTATCTCAATACCTAGTTCAATCTCGTTACCAACAAGTCTCTTTACTCATTTCGTAATGCATCATCCCGCAACTAACTCATTAGTCAAATTGCTTGCAAGGCTTATAGTGATGTGCATTACCAAGAGGGCCCAGAGATACCTCTCCAAAACACGGAGTGACAAATCCTAATCTTGATCTATGCCAACCCAACAAACACCATCGGAGACACCTGTAGAGCATCTTTATAATCACCCAGTTACATTGTGACGTTTGATAGCACACTAAGTGTTCCTCCGGTATTCGGGAGTTGCATAATCTCATAGTCATAGGAACATGTATAAGTTATGAAGAAAGCAATATCAACAAACTAAATGATCATAGTGCTAAGCTAACGGATGGGTCAAGTCAATCACATCATTCTCTAATGATGTGATCCCGTTTATCAAATGACAACACATGTCTATGGCTAGGAAACTTAGCCATCTTTGATTAACGAGCTAGTCAATGTAGAGGCATATTAGTGACACTCTGTTTGTCTATGTATTCACACATGTACTAAGTTTCCGGTTAATACAATTCTAGCATGAATAATAAACATTTATCATGATATAAGGAAATATAAATAACAACTTTATTATTGCCTCTAGGGCATATTTCCTTCAACTACGTCATCACTTACGTGGCTACATTCACATCCAGAGCGTTATCTGGAGATAATTTGTTCGTCAGTTGCTAACGACACTGTAATAAGATGGTTTTAACTAAACAACTACGTGGAGGTAAAAACATAAATAAAACAACAGTTAAAATAAAGGCGCGACACTTCAGTGTTAGATTTTTTTGTCCCGAAGCTTTACAGTGGCATTGCGATAAAGATGACAACTCTCTAGCTGCATCACCATTGGCCTTGAATAACAACATGTTGTCATCTGCAAAAAGCAAGTGGCTCACCGGGGGTGCCGCTTTTGCCACTTTGATCCCACGAAGTGCAATTACTGAGAATTATATTTTAAGGGGCAAGGAAGGCCCTCCGCTGCTAACAAGAACATGTAAGGAGAAATAGGGTCCCACTGTCGGATACCATGCGTAGGTTTAAAAGTTATAGAGATCTAAGGAGAAAAATTGACCAAGCTGACTAAACTCATAATCATAGAGATCCAAGCTGGTGCAAACCCCACCTTCTGCATTATAGCCTTATGATAATCCCATTTGACTCGGTCATAGGCTTTCATGATATCCAACTTCAGAGCACAAAAGTTGTTTTTCTTTACTTTGTTTCTCTTCATGAAATGGAAGCAGGGGTTTTGTTATCAGTAATAAGCCGGCCATGGACTAAGATCGTCTCCAATCGCCAGAAGTTGATATTACCTGAGATCCCTAATGTTGTGGTACTCCATAGTATTTGATGGGTAGTATTATGAGTACGACTTGACCTGGTCCGTTAGATTGCAAAGAATAGACAACCCAACTTAATTCATGATATTTTATTCAAAGATCCAGTTGCCTAGCTTTTCATTGATTTAGTAGAAGAGAGAGTTACAAGAAGTGGTTGCTAGTCAAAGGAGATTAGCAACAGAGGTTTGACCGAGAGTTTGAAGGAGAGCGTGATACGTCCATTTTGCATCATGCTTTTATATCGATATTTATTGCATTATGGGCTGTTATTACACGTTATGTCACAATACTTATGCCTATTCTCTCTTATTTTACAAGGTTTACATAAGGAAGGAGAATGCCGGCAGCTGGAATTCTGGGCTGGAAAAGGAGCAAATATTAGAGACCTATTCTGCACAACTCCAAAAGTCCTGAAACTCCACGAAAGCTATTTTTGGAAATAATAAAAAATATTGAGCGGAAGAAATACGTCAAGGGGGCCTCCACCTGGCGACGAGGGTGGGGGGCGCGCCCCCTGCCTCGTGGGCCCCCTGTTGGGCCTCCGGTGCCCATCTTCTGCTATATGAAGTCCTTCGTCCGAAGAAAAATCATAAGCAAGCTTTCGGGATGAGACTCCGCCGCCACGAGGCGGAACCTTGGCGGAACCAATCTAGGGCTCCGGCAGAGCTGTTCTGCCGGGGACACTTCCCTGCGGGAGGGGGAAATCATCGCCATCGTCATCACCAACGCTCCTCTCATCGGGAGAGGGCAATTTCCATCAACATCTTCACCAGCACCATCTCCTCTCAAACCCTAGTTCATCTCTTGTATCCAATTCTTGTCTCTAAGTCCGGGATTGGTACTTGTAGGTTGCTAGTAGTGTTGATTACTCCTTGTAGTTGATGCTAGTTGGTTTATTTGGTGGAAGATCATATGTTCAGATCCTTTATGCATATTAATACTCCTCTGATTATGAACATGAATATGCTTTGTGAGTAGTTACGTTTGTTCCTGAGGACATGGGAGAAGTCTTGCTATTACTAGTCATGTGAATTTGGTATTCGTTCGATATTTTGATGAGATGTATGTTGTCTCTCCTCTAGTGGTGTTATGTGAACGTCGACTACATAACACTTCACCATTATTTGGGCCTAGAGGAAGGCATTGGGAAGTAATAAGTAGATGATGGGTTGCTAGAGTGACAGAAGCTTAAACCCCTAGTTTATGCGTTGCTTCGTAAGGGGCTGATTTGGATCCATATGTTTCATGCTATGGTTAGGTTTACCTTAATAATTTTGTTGTAGTTGCAGATGCTTGCAATAGAGGTTAATCATAAGTGGGATGCTTGTCCAAGTAAGGACATCACCCAAGCACCGGTCCACCCACATATCAAATTATCAAAGTACCGAACGCGAATCATATGAACGTGATGAAAACTAGCTTGACGATAATTCCCATGTGTCCTCGGAAGCGTTTTCCTTTATATAAGAGTTTGTACAGGCTTGTCCTTTGCTACAAAAAGGATTGGGCCACCTTTCTGCACTTTATTTATTTTTGTTACTTGTTGCTGGTTACAAATTATCCTATCACAAAACTATGTGTTACCTATTATTTCAGTGCTTGCAGAGAATACCTTGCTGAAAACCGCTTATCATTTCCTTCTGCTCCTCGTTGGGTTCGACACTCTTACTTATCGAAAGGACTACGATAGATCCCCTATACATGTGGGTCATGAAGACTCTTTTCTGGCGCCATTGTCGGGGAGTGAAGCGCCTTTGGTAGGTGGAATTTGGTAAGGAAAAATTTATATAGTGTGCTGAAATTTACTGTCACTTGTTACTATGGAAAGTAATCCTCTGAGGGGCTTGTTCGGGGTATCTTCACCCCGACCAGTAGAGCAAAGAGTTGCTTCTCAACCTACTGAACCTACTAAAAATGAGAATGTCCACTTTGAGATTCCTTCGGGTATGTTAGAAAAACTGCTAGCTAATCCTTATGCAGGAGATGGAACAAAGCATCCTGATGAGCACCTAATATATGTGGATGAAGTTTGTGGATTATTTAAGCTTGCAGGTATACCCGGTAATTTTATTAAGAAGAAGGTCTTCCCTTTATCTTTGAAGGGAGATGCATTGACATGGTATAGGCTATGTGATGATACAGGATCATGGAACTACAAACGATTGAAATTGGAATTTCATCAGAAATTTTACCCTATGCATCTTGTTCATCGTGATCGCAATTATATATATATATATATATATATATATATATACATATATATATATATATATAATTTTTGGCCTCGCGAAGGAGAAAGCATCGCTCAAGCTTGGGGGAGGCTTAAATCAATGTTATATTCATGCCCCAATCATGAGCTCCCAAGAGAAATAATTATTCAAAGTTTTTATGCTCGGCTTTCTGATAACAATCGATCCATGCTCGATTCTTCTTGTGCTGGCTCTTTTATGGTGAAAACTATTGAATTCAAATGGGATTTATTGGATAGAATTAAACGCAACTCTGAAGATTGGGATCTCGACGAAGGTAATGAGTCAGGTATGACACCTAAGTTGGATTGTGTTAAATCTTTTATGGATACCGATGTTTTCCGTAAATTTAGCACTAAATATGGACTTGACTCTGAGATAGTAGCTTCTTTCTGTGAATCCTTTGCTGCTCATATTGATCTCCCTAAGGAGAAGTGGTTTAAATACCATCCTCCCATAGAAGTAAAAGTAGCTGCACCTATTAAAGTTGAAGAAAAGACTATCACTTATAATGATCCTATTGTTCCTACTTCTTATGTTGAGAAACCACCCTTCCCTGTTAGGATAAAGGATCATGCTAAAGCTTCAACTGTGGTTCGTAAAAGCAATATTAGAACTTATACACCTCCTGAGCAAATTAAAGTTGAACCTAATATTGCTATTGTTAAAGATCTCTTGTCTGATAATATTGATGGACATGTTATTTATTTCTGTGATGAAACTGCTATATTGCTAAACCTTGTGCTAAAGATAAACATAGACCTGTGGTAGGCATGCCTGTTATTTCGGTTAAAATAGGAGATCAGTGTTATCATGGCTTATGTGATATGGGTGCTAGTGCTAGTGCAATACCTTTTGACTTATACAAAGAAATTATGCATGATATTGCACCTGCTGAGATAGAAGATATTGATGTCACAATTAAACTTGCCAATAGAGATACTATTTCACCAATGGGAATTGTTAGAGATGTTGAAGTCTTGTGTGGGAAAACTAAATATCCAGCTGATTTTCTTGTTCTTGGTTCCCCACAAGATAGATTTTGTCCCATTATATTTGTAGACCCTTCTTGAACACCGTTAATGCTAGAATAGACTGCAAAAAGGATGTTGTTACTATTGGTTTGGGTGATATGTCTCATGAGTTTAATTTCTCTAAATTTCGTAGACAACACCGTGAAGAGGAATTACCTAGTAAGGATGAAATTGTTGGTCTTGCTTCTATTGCCATACCTCCTAGTGATCCTTTAGAACAATATTTGCTAGACCATGAAAATGATATGTTTATGAATGAAAGAAGGGAAATAGATGAAGTATTCTTTAAACAGGAACCCATCCCGAAACACAATTTGCCTGTTGAAATCCTAGGGGATCCTCCTCCACCCAAGGGTGATCCCGTGTTTGAGCTTAAACCGTTGCCTGTTACTCTTAAATATGCTTAGCTTGATGAAAAGAAGATATATCCTATTATTATTAGTGCTAACCTTTCAGAGCATGAAGAAGAGAGATTATTGAAAACTCTGAAGAAGCACCGCGTTGCTATTGGATATACTCTTGATGTTCTTAAGGGCATTAGTCCCACTCTATGTCAACACAAAATAAATTTGGAGAAAGATGCCAAACCAGTTCGTGATCACCAACGAAGGCTTAATCCTAAGATGAAAGAAGTGGTAAGAAAGGAAATACTAAAGCTCCTTGAGGCAGGTATAATTTATCCCGTTGCTGATAGTCAGTGGGTAAGTCCTGTCCATTGTGTCCCTAAGAAGGGAGGTATTACTGTCGTTCCTAATGATAAAGATGAATTGATCCCGCAAAGAATTATTACAGGTTATAGGATGGTAATTGATTTCTGCAAATTAAATAAAGCTACTAAAAAGGATCATTACCCCTTACCTTTTATCGATCAAATGCTAGAAATATTATCTAAACATACACATTTTTGCTTTCTAGATGGTTATTCTGGTTTCTCTCAAATACCTGTGTCAGCAGATGATCAATCAAAGACCACTTTTACTTGCCCTTTTGGTACTTTTGCTTATAGACGTATGCCTTTTGGTTTATGTAATGCACCTGCTACCTTTTAAAGATGCATGATGGCTATATTCTCTGACTTTTGTGAAAAGATTTGTGAGGTTTTCATGGACGACTTCTCCGTTTATGGATCCTCTTTTGATGATTGCTTGAGCAACCTTGATCGAGTTTTGTAGAGATGTGAAGAAACTAATGTTGTCTTGAATTGGGAAAAGTGCCATTTTATGGTTAATGAAGGTATTGTCTTGGGGCATAAAGTTTCTGAAAGAGGTATTGAGGTTGATAAAGCCAAGGTTGATGCCATGTCCCAAGGACATCAAAGGTATAAGAAGTTTCCTTGGTCACGTCGGATTTTATAGGAGGTTCATTAAGGACTTCTCAAAAATTTCTCGGCCTCTGACTAATTTATTACAAAAAGATATACCATTTGCCTTTGATGATGATTGTGTAGAAGCATTTGAAATACTTAAGAAGGCATTGATTTCTGCACCTATTGTTCAGCCACCTGATTGGAATTTACCCTTTGAAATTATGTGTGATGCTAGTGATTATGCTGTAGGTGTTGTTCTAGGGCAAAGAGTTGATAAGAAATTAAATGTTATCCAATATGCTAGCAAAACTCTAGACAATGCTCAAAGAAATTATGCTATTACTGAAAAAGAATTCTTAGCAGTTGTATTTTCTTGTGATAAGTTCAGACCTTATATTGTTGATTCTAAAGTAACTATCCACACTGATCATGCTGCTATTAAATATCTTATGGAAAATAAAGATGCTAAACCTAAACTTATTAGATGGGTTCTCTTGCTACAAGAATTTGATTTGCATATTGTTGATAGAAAGGGAGCTGAGAACCCTGTTGCAGACAACTTGTCTAGGTTAGAAAATGTTCTTGATGACCCACTACCTATTGATGATAGCTTTCCTGATGAGCAATTAAATGTCATAAATACTTCTCGTACTACTCCATGGTATGCTGATTATGCTAATTACATCGTTACTAAATTTATACCACCTAGTTTCACATACCAGCAAAAGAAAAAGTTTTTCTATGATTTGAGACATTACTTTTGGGATGACCCACATCTTTATAAAGAAGGAGTAGATGGTGTTATTAGACGTTGTGTACCTGAGCATGAACAGGAACAGATCCTACGCAAGTGTCACTCCAAGGCTTATGGAGGACACCACGCTGGAGATAGAACTGCACATAAGGTATTGCAATCCGGTTTTTATTGGCCTACTCTCTTCAAGGATGCCTGTAAGTTTGTCTTGTCTTGTGATGAATGTCAAAGAATTGGTAATATTAGTAGACGTCAAGAAATGCCTATGAATTATTCACTCGTTATTGAACCATTTGATGTTTGGGGCTTTGATTATATAGGACCTTTTCCTGCCTCTAATGGTTATACACATATTTTAGTTGTTGTTGATTACGTTACTAAGTGGGTAGAAGCTATTCCAACTAGTAGTGCTGATCATAACACTTCTATTAAAATGCTTAAAGAAGTTATTTTTTCCGAGGTTTGGAGTCCCTAGATATTTAATGACTGATGGTGGTTCACATTTTATTCATGGTGCTTTCCGAAAAATGCTTGCTAAATATGATGTTAATCATAGGATTGCATCTCCTTATCACCCGCAGTCTAGTGGTCAAGTAGAATTGAGTAATAGAGAGCTCAAATTAATTTTGCAAAAGACTGTCAATATATCTAGAAAGAATTGGTCCAAGAAACTTGATGATGCATTATGGGCCTAAGAACTGCATATAAAAATCCTATGGGTATGTCTCCATATAAAATGGTTTATGGAAAAGCATGTCACTTACCTCTCGAACTAGAACATAAGGCTTATTGGGCTATTAAAGAGCTCAATTATGATTTCAAACTTGCCGGTGAGAAGAGGTTATTTGACATTAGCTCACTTGATGAATGGAGAACCCAAGCTTATGAGAATGCCAAGTTGTTTAAAGAAAAAGTTAAAAGATGGCATGACAAAAGAATACAAAAGCGTGAGTTCAATGTAGGTGATTATGTGTTGCTATACAACTCTCGTTTAAGATTTTTTGCAGGAAAACTTCTCTCTAAATGGGAAGGCCCTTACGTTATCGAGGAGGCCTATCGTTCCAGTGCCATAAAAATCAACAACTTCGAAGGTACAAATCCGAAGGTGGTGAACGGTCAAAGAATCAAACATTATATCTCAGGTAATCCCATAAATGTTGAAACCAATGTTATTGAAACCGTAACCCCGGAGGAATACATAAGGGACACTTTCTGGAACGTTTCAGACTCCGAAAAGGAATAGGTATGTGGTACGGTAAGTAAACCGACTCCAAAACAGTTTTTATGGCAATATTTCTCCGTTTTGGAATATTTAGAAAAATAGAAAAATAAGAAGCAGTCCGGGAAGGACACGAGGCCTCCACGAGGGTGGAGGGCGCGCCCTACCCTACTGGGCACGCCCCCTACCTCATGGGCACCTCGTGTGCTCTCCGGACTCCGTTTTCTTGCACAATACGTATTTTGGTCGGTAAAAATTCATTATATAATCTCCCGAAGGTTTTGACTCCCGTATCACGCAATTGTCCTCTGTTCTTGTTTCGAGCTGTTTTTCTGACAGATCTAGATCATCATGACGTCTCCAAGTGCCGCCAAGGACAAGTTCTTCGAGAAGGTCATCAATCCCTACCTCGCGGAGGTGCTGCAACACCCTCAAACCATTGAGATGCATGAGGGGGTGCTGCACATCCGCGATGTTGAGGGACCACGGAGGACTGGAAGCATGGAGACAAGGCTTGAAGCAATGGAGCAACAAGTTTTCAAGTGCCAGGAGATGGTGGAGCGTGGACTTGACTCCAATCACCTAATGATCACGGAGTTCACCAACAACCACAAGCTGGATGCCAAGGACATTGGGGAGGCCATCTTCAATCTCCATGAGAAAATCGAGCACCTCCAAGCCCAAATCTATGACCTGCAAAATCAAAACTGTGAGTATGAATATAGATTCAAAAGGATGAGCTTGGCTGCAGATTTAAGGATCCCGGAGACTCAATCATCTTTCTATGATGGTGAGCCTGTGCCTTGGAAGATGGACGACAAGCCTACATCATCAGCAATCCCTTCACCAGCAAAGGAGACATAATCACATGGGTATGGGCACTCCCCTTGGCAACTGCCAAGCTTGGGGGAGGTGCCCCGGTATCGTATCACCATCACACTCCTATCTTTACCGTTTTTCTTAGTTCGATCCTATTAGTAGTATCTTGATCTAGTAGAATAAAGTTTTGGTATGATCTAGTTTTGAGTTTTGCTTTATGATCCCTCTATGTAATCGAGTCCGTGAGCTATATAATAAAGATTAGTGTTGAGTCAAGGGCTTGATTATTTTGCCATGATCTTGAGTGAGTAAAAGAAAAGAGAAAAGAATAAAAAGAAATGAAGAGATCATATTAATCTTATTGAGAGTAATGACTTCACATAGAAAGAGTATGATGATTAAAAATTGTTGAGAGTTGACAAACATAGCCTTGGTCATCGTTGCAATTAATAGGAAGTAATAAAGAAAGAGAGGTTTCACATATAAATATACTATCTTGGACATCTTTTATGATTGGGAGCACTCATTAAAATATGACATGCTAAAGAGTTGATGTTGGACATGGGTTATGCTTTCTTATATCTGAGATAAAGTATATTGTCATGGATCATCCAACATGTTGAGCTTGCCTTTCCCCCTCATGCTAGCCAAATTCTTTGCACCAAGTAGAGATACTACTTGTGCTTCCAAAAACCCTTAAACCAGTTTTGCCATGAGAGTCCACCATATCTACTTATGGATTGAGTAAGATCCTTCAAGTAAGTTGTCATCGGTGCAAGCAATAAAAATTGCTCTCTAAATATGTATGATTGATTGGTGTGGAGGAAATATGCTTTATACGATCTTCTGATGTGGAAGAAATAAAAGCGACAGACTGCATAATAAAGGTTCATATCACAAGTGGTAATATAAAGTGACGTTCTTTCGCATTAAGATTTTGTGCATCCAACCCTGAAAGCGCATGTCAACCTCTGCTTCCCTCTGCGAAGGGCCTATCTTTTATTATTATCTTCTACCTTATGCAAGAGTCATGGTGATCTTCACCTTTCCTTTTTGTATTTTATCCTTTGGCAAGCACAGTGTGTTGGAAAGATCCTGATATATATATATATCTAATTGGATGTGGGTTAGCATGAATTATTATTGTTGACATTACCCTTGAGGTAAAAGGTTGGGAGGCGAAACTATAAGCCCCTATCTTTCTCTGAGTCCGATTAAAGCTCCCTAACCACAAGTATTGCGTGAGTGTTAGCAATTATGAAAGACTAAACGATAGTTGAGTATGTGGACTTGCTAGAAAGATCTGACATAGACTCTTTCTGATGTTATGAGAAATTGCAATTGCTTCAATGACTGAGATTATAGTTTGTTAGTTCTCAATAAAGTTTCTGATTCATACTTTGCATTGTGAATAGATTATTACTTGAGCATAAGAAATCATATGACAATATCCATATATGTTGCTGTTATGAGAATAATCATGATGCCCTCATGTCCGTATTTTATTTATCGACACCTCTACCTCTAAACATGTGGACATATTTATCGTTATCGGCTTTCGCTTGAGGACAAGCGATCTCTAAGCTTGGGGGAGTTGATACGTCCATTTTGCATCATGCTTTTATATCGATATTTATTGCATTATGAGCTGTTATTACACGTTATGTCACAATACTTATGCCTATTCTCTCTTATTTCGCAAGGTTTACATAAGGAGGGAGAATGCCGGCAGCTGGAATTCTGGGCTGGAAAAGGAGCAAATATTAGAGACCTATTCTGCACAACTCCAAAAGTCCTGAAACTCCACGAAAGTTATTTTTGGAAATAATAAAAAATATTGAGCGGAAGAAATACGTCAGGGGGGCCTCCACCTGGACACGAGGGTGGGGGCGCTCCCTACCCCCCCTGCCTCGTGGGCCCCCTGTTGGCCCTCCGGTGCCCATCTTCTGCTATATGAAGTCTTTCGTCCGAAGAAAAATCATAAGCAAGCTTTCGGGACGAGACTCCGCCACCACGAGGCGGAACCTTGGCGGAACCAATCTAGGGCTCCGGCAAAGCTGTTCTGCCGGGGACACTTCCCTCCGGGAGGGGGAAATCATCGCCATCGTCATCACCAACGCTCCTCTCATCGGGAGAGGGCAATTTCCATCAACATCTTCACCAGCACCATCTCCTCTCAAACCTAATTCATCTCTTGTATCCAATTCTTGTCTCTAAGTCCGGGATTGGTACCTGTAGGTTGCTAGTAGTGTTGATTACTCCTTGTAGTTGATGCTAGTTGGTTTATTTGGTGGAAGATCATATGTTCAGATCCTTTATGCATATTAATACTCCTCTGATTATGAACATGAATATGCTTTGTGGGTAGTTACGTTTGTTCCCGAGGACATGGGAGAAGTCTTGCTATTACTAGTCATGTGAATTTGGTATTCGTTCGATATTTTGATGAGATGTATGTTGTCTCTCCTCTAGTGGTGTTATGTGAACGTCGACTACATAACACTTCACCATTATTTGGGCCTAGAGGAAGGCATTGGGAAGTAATAAGTAGATGATGGGTTGCTAGAGTGACAGAAGCTTAAACCCTAGTTTATGCGTTGCTTCGTAAGGGGCTGATTTGGATCCATATGTTTCATGCTATGGTTAGGTTTACCTTAATACTTTTGTTATAGTTGCGGATGCTTGCAATAGAGGTTAATCATAAGTGGGATGCTTGTCCAAGTAAGGACAGCACCCAAGCACCGGTCCACCCACATAACAAATTATCAAAGTACCGAACGCGAATCATATGAACGTGATGAAAACTAGCTTGACGATAATTCCCATGTGTCCTCGGGAGTGTTTTCCTTTATATAAGAGTTTGTCCAGGCTTGTCCTTTGCTACAAAAAGGATTGGGCCACCTTGCTGCACTTTATTTACTTTTGTTACTTGTTGCTCGTTACAAATTATCCTATCACAAAACTATCTGTTACCTATTATTTCAGTGCTTGCAGAGAATACCTTGCTGAAAACCGCTTATCATTTCCTTCTGCTCCTCGTTGGGTTCGACACTCTTACTTATAGAAAGGACTCCGATAGATCCCCTATACTTGTGGGTCATCAGAGCGCAGGCTCCCCCCTCCCCATAGAGAAAACTAAGCTTTATATCTCATGTGATGTCCCCAAAAGGGGGCGCTATTCCTTTTGCTCTGGCTAGTCTCCATTGCTCGAAATCTCTTCTGCAGGCGTCGATCACATCCTCGGCGCGGGCCGTCTTCCTCCTGAATGTGCAGTTGTTGCGCTCCTGCCAGATATGCCATGCCACCAGGGCCATCATTGTTTTGGTGGCTCTTCTGCTGGATGGTGGTGATGCGGAGACTATTGCAGTGATGACCTCCGTTGTGGTCTTGCACCCAGCCCAGGTGATCGAGCTGAGCATGCCGCAATCCCTCCATGATGCTGCCCTGGACCAAATCTCTTGTGACGTGGGGCACTCCCACAGTAGGTGCGTCGAGCTCTCCAAGCTTCGAAGGCATAGCTAACAGAAGTAGCCATTTTCCCATCCGCGTCGCTGTAGTCGATCATTGCACCAGAGCCGGTCGTGGTGCAACAGCCACATGAAGAACTTGATTTTCCCAGGCGACCATACCTTCTAGATGAGCTGCTGGAGTGCACCTCTTGGCTACGCAGCGAACTGAGCGTCATAGGCTGATTTTGTGTTGTACTGGCCTCCCAATCGCCAGGAGGTCTCGTCCTCCATATCATCCTGCAGGGTGATGTTGGCCTCGCGGATGCTGCGTTGTAGCGAGACGAGTTGCGGGATGATCTCCATTGCACTTTCCCTCCGAAGATCAAGAATCCATCTGTCGGCCTGGAGTGCTTCTGCCACCGATCGGTTCTTCGTCGATGAGTTGGCGAACAGCAGCAGGAACCACAGTTTGAGCGGCTGATCGCCGAGCCAGGGCAGTTCCAGAACAAGGCCTTACTTCCATTTCCTACTGAGACCCTAGTTCCAGAGGCGAACATCTCTCTATCCTTGTCATCGCACGGCGAGCCTGTGCCCACCCACGGTCTGTCCGGATGCTTCCATGCGAGCCAGAGCCAACGCAGGCGGAGCGCGCGCGCAAAACGCTCCATGTCTGGTATGCCCAGGCCACCGCGATCCACCGGCGAGGTTACTAGCTTCCAGTTGACCTTGCACTTCCCGCCGGTGATTTCCTCATCCTGGGCCCAGAGGAACCCGCGTCTTGCTTTGTCCACCTCCTTGTGGAATTTCTTCGGGGCGCGCAGAACTGCAAGAGCGAAGGCCGGCAGTGCAGAGAGCACGCACCGTACCAGTACTCGTCGGCCCGCGATCGGCATTAGCCGACCCTTCCAGCCCGCCAGCCTTGCGCGGATGCAGTCAATGAGGTACTGCAGGTGGACAAGCCTAGTCCTATAGATGCATACTGGTAAACCTAAATATCTAACGGGGAAACTGACGATGGCGCCGCCAAAACCCTCCAGAACCTGGGTGAGATCTATGTCTTTGCATCTGATTGGGGCAGCAGAAGATTTTAGCGGGTTCATGCACAGTCCGGACGCCTCGGCAAAGTCGGTGAGGAGCTGCATGAGGAAGTCTATCTCCTGCCGCACTGGATTTGCAAAGATCACCGCATCATCGGCGTACAGAGTCTCCCGTAACCGTGCTGTTCTTTCAGGCAGCGGCTCGAGCGCGCCGTCTTGTGTGGCCGTCTCCAGCAGTCTGTGTAGCGGGTCAATGGCCAGGATGAACAGGATGGGGGACAAGGGGTCGCCTTGCCTGAGCCCACGCTGATGTAGTATGCTCGGCCCAGGGTCTCCATTGAGCATGCAAGAGGACGATGCAGACGAGAAGAGGAGCGCGATCCAATCCCGCCATCTTGAAGGAAAGCCCATTTATTGCATGAGCTCCATGAGGTACTCCCAAGATATGGTGTCGAGAGCTTTGGCAATGTCCAGCTTGAGCAGCAGCATAGGTTTTTTCTTCTTCTGGAATTTTCTGACGCAGTTTTGGATGTAGAGAAAACTATCATGGATCCCTTTTTTCTTCTGGAATGCGCTCTGTGCTGGAGATACCAACTGATCCAGTACGCCCGCGAGCCTGATGGACAGAACCTTTGTGATGAACTTAGCCACTGAATATATCAGACTGATTGGTCTGAAGTCTCCCATCTGAATTGCCCCATCTTTCTTAGGCAGTAGCACAATGAGGGCTCGGTTTAGTGCACCAAAATCGCCATCAGCCAGTTGATAGAATTTTTCAAACACAGCCATTACATCTGCCTTGATAGTTGGTCACCATGCTTCAAGGAGCTCTTTAAAATTTGTATTAATCTAAAATTTCCTTGTGTTTGTTTTAATTATCAGTTTTAAAAATCTCTTCATTTTTTTGAAATAAACTTCATGAAAAAATTCTCAAAACTTATAAATGTTCCCCTTTTTTAAAAAAAATATCCACTTCTAAAAAGCATTCACAATTTGCAAAAATATTCCCGATTCTTTTTTAACATAGTACACATGCAGATGCTCATACACTCACTCATCCCTACGAGCGCACGCAAGCACACCCTACCCTATGAGCACCTCCTCCCATTGAACGCACATCGCTGGAAGACCTGAAATAAATCTAGGAAAATATGAGCACCTCCTGAGCAAATGTTCTTGAATTTTAAAACATGTTCATGTCCAAAAATTGTTTCCTATTCTTCTTAAAAATGTTTGCACTTAAAAACGTTGAATTTTTTTAATCATGTTTTATTGTTTTCCTGAAACTTATTTGTGTGTTTCTAATAAATGTTCCAGAAATTTTATAAAAATATTTGCCTTAAAAAATATTCACAATTCAAAAAGTGTTCATGTATTCAAAAGATGGGAAGACACTGGCTGGAGAAAATCCCAAGCTTCTCTGAATTCTCTCTCCCCCACTCTCCAAAAAACAGTCTAGTAGAAAGAAAGAAAGAAAGAACATGTGGGCCCAGCTCAGCCCAGCCCAGCCCAATGAACGAGTATGATGGAAGAGGCCGATCCGGAGACGGGACCCGAGTCTGACCCGAGGCGGGTCCTGTATTTGGCTTAGGTTTCGCCTGGACATATATACGCCAGCCGTCGCGCCTGTCCCCCTTCGTTCCAAGATCCAGCGAGAGAAATAGAGAAATCCCCAATCCACGAAACCCTAACCCACCAGGAGAGATTGGCGTGACAGATCCGGCGATGGCCAAGGCGGAGAAGGAGCCGGCCATCCTCAATGACCAGGCGGAGAAGGAGGAGGGGGCTTTCGTCGTCAAGGCCAAGTCGAAGGAGGAGGCGTTCGTCGTCAAGGCCAAGTCCAAGGCGAATGACCTGGCGTTCATGGTGCTTGCCGGAGAGAGGGGCCCCGGTATGGCGGAGGCGGACGAGATGGACTACATGTCGGACGAGACGGACTACGACTCGGACGAAGACATTGACGTGACCTACGCCAAGATGTGCGAGCGGTTCGAGCTGCGCAGGCGGGTGAGGCATGCTCACATGCCCTGGCTCAAGTTCCAGTCCGTTGCCTCCCTCCTCAAGATGCAGGAGGATAACAAGAGACGACAGGAGGAGGTTTCCGTGGGAAGCACAGAAACGAAGGAGGTCACCGACGTTAGTATCCATCATCCATCCATGTAGCTATCTACTCCCTTCGTTTCAAAATAGATGACCCAACTTTATACTAACTTTATAAAGCAGAAAGTGCCTTTGGTGACTGAGCTCACTGCAGGCCTTCAGATTCAAAATTCAAATTTCATTGAAATTCATATTTTTACATTTTAAAAAATTCTGAAAAAAGTACAGATATACATGAAGGCATAACACATATGCGTGTAAAATTTCAGGGCAAAATACGTTGAAATGGGGGCTGTGCAAAAAAGACAAATCTGGGGCTATTTAACACATGATACTATTCATCCTCCCAGGCCATGAATTTATCTTTTTTGCACAGGTTGCATTTCAACGTATTTCATCATGAAATTTTACACACATGTGGGTTACATCCTTACATACACATATATATATATTTTCAGATTTTTTGAAACATAAAATTTTGAATTTGAATTTTTCAAAAATAAAGGCCTCCATGAAGCTCGGCCTCCAAAACGCCATTCTCCTTTATAAAGTTAGTATAAAGTTGGGTCATCTATTTTGGAACGGAGGGGGTATCTACATAGTGTAGAATATATGTAGCCATACCGTATGTAGTTTCTCTGTTCAAAAGTACTGTATAGCATAACGCACATACCCAAGCCTCTATATCCGGCAAGGTTTTTGCTTCAAGGTTGATACACTTGGATGAAAAAGACGCAAGGTGAATTTTGGACATGGCACGTGCCCTTTTTTTGGGGTACCTGGCGGTGTAGAAACGACTTGTGTATTGAGTTATTTCATTCAAATTTTTTGAACGGGTGTGGCATTCGTTTTGGTTGGCTTAGCGTTTTTCCATCGCATGTGGGGTAGGCTGATGCGTGCTGTTGTCGCTGTCACGCTGTAATTTGTGCCCTGACACATCCTTGCTGGTTCGATGCTTCCTCGTGTTTCAATTGGTCATCGGTTTGTGTTCCGCCCGCTGATGGCCCAGTCGATCTGTCCCTTTCTGTTCCTGCCGCTGCTGGGCCGCTGATGGGCCAGTCGATCTGTCCCTTTCTGATTCTGCCGCTGTTGGCCAGTCGTTGTGTCGGTTTCTATTTGTCATCAGTTTGCATGCATGCCGCTGTTGCCTCTTGGTCCAGTCGGTGTTTTCTTATGTCATTGCTTGGTTGTTCCGCGTGTGGTTCGCCTTCTTCGCGTGCTTGCTCCGTGCATCCACGAAGGAAGACGAGGTGGGCAACCACTGGAACGGCCCGGTGGTGGATGGCTGAGAGGGGTCATGGGGAGAATGCTCACGCGGTCGCAGAACGGATGGCATGGTCTTCGAACGGAGAAGGACAGAGCGGCGATGGTGCCAGGTGGGGGTCGCACGGAGGAGGCGACTGTTCCAAGTTGCCGTGCGGTCGAGCTCGCAGCCGCCGGTGGAATTTGGTAAATTCTCTTATGCGTCCATCCCCTCTCTGGTTGCCTCCGCTGTACCTATCCGCCCGCTCCTCCCCAACATCTTATATGGCCATTCCCCTCGCTATGGCCGCTGTGTTGCGCGCTGACTCGACTACTCCCGACGCTCCAGTCTCAGCATCCCCCAGCGCCATCCTGCTAGGCTGCTACACGCTGGCCACGATGAGCTCCACGAGGTCGAGGTTCACCGTGCTACCTCGCGCGTGGCTGCTGTCTTGCGCTTGGGCGGCTTGATGTGACGGACCTTAATTTATTGCTTTGTCAGGCGGTGGCCGCTTACTGAGTTTATTCTGAATTGGATTGCTTTTCTTCTATGTGTGTTGTCAAGTCGGTTGGTGGACTGTATGTTTGCTGGTCGCTTATAAATTGTACGTTAGTCTTCAGATTTGACCATGTTTTTTCATCCCGCTGCGTTCATGGTGATCTACAAGCGTAGGCAATTCCCTCCACTGCTTCTGCTGTTGATTCTCTCTGTCCTGTGGTTGATGCGGCTGGTGATTCGTCATTTGTACTTTAGGATGGTCGTGTTGCTGTTTCTGCTCGATCAGTGTTGCCTGCTGGGTTTTGCTACTATGCGTTAGTTTTATTGTTTTCTATATATCTTTCTTTTGTTCCACCTGCTTGATGATTGTTTCTATGTATTTTGTTCGTTGGCTGATATTCGGGATGTTGTTTATCTTCATTACCAATGCTAAAACTTGAAACCTGAATGTGGCTAAATATCAGGTAGTTCAAGTTGTACAGAAAATGATGATTGATCTCGAGATCATATCGTACCTACTCTTATTGTTCGAAGGAATTGCTTGCTATTTGTTTTTCCTCTTAATTAAACCCTAATGTATTTACATGTCCAAATAGAGGCCAATTGAAACTTACATTACATTACATTGTACCTGTGTCACTGAAGTTGTTATAGTCTGGAAAACTGTGCACTGAAATTGTTAGGCTGAAAAACAGTTACCAAAATCGCAGCTAATAAGTGATTAAGAGAATGAAAACAGTTGGTTTTGATACTAACGTGCTTTGATTCAGATGATTCGGTTTTTCCGTTTCATAGTGCTATATATACCACTAATGGGAAATTTTGGAATTTGAAAACTCAAATAAATTCAGTCCACTCAGCTCAGAGAGAATATAATGATTTCTATATTTTTTAGCACACTGCATTATGGAAGATTTACTTTATGAATTCAGTCCACAGACTCTTTTCACTCAAAAAGCTTTCCTTTATGAAAGATTTCAAGTCCGCACCAATAGGATTTGTGTACATATACCATAACATAAAAAATAAAATGAACAAGCAAAAGCATAATAATTAATCAACTAATTAATAAATAAAGTTTAATATCACAATACACAGAAATTTTCACATGGCGTATAAACAGGCGCGGCGTGCCGCCGCGCGGGGATTGCTAGTAAATCTTCAAGTCACACCAATAAGGGCTGATGTGTGTTGTGCCACGAGATCTGACACATCGCCATTTCACACACTTTCTAGGCCCAACAAGCTTTCAACAAAATCACTGTTTTTACCCTTTTTGATAACTTTAGCACAAAATAAACCTCACAGGAAACTTTAGCATGATTTGACCCTTTTTAAAAACGCTCAACATCCTGCCGTTTCTGCTACACTATGCAACGCCCGGAACTTTCGCGTTGCTGCCCCTGAGCCACCATCAGCCGCCATTGCAGGGGGAGAAACGCCAGATACTATAGCGTCGGAAAAAGATGAAACAGCATGAACTTATGTGTTTCTTAGTGACCAGCAACACCGGGTCCTTTTGTGTTTACAAAAAAAGTCAGATCATGCTCAAGTTTCCAGCAAGGTTCATTTTGTGCTAAAGTTACCAAACACCTTTCTCCAGGTCCTCCTCAAATCACAGGCCCATGCCGGGATGATCATCGTTGGAATGGTACATAGCATTCATACAGTCGTTTTGTTATGCTCGGGGCAAGCACGATTGCGCATTAACGAGTAAAAGAAGGATAAGTAATTGTTGTTGTTTTTTTCTTTTATCAAAAGGGGTTTCTCCACTGCCCCATTTCTATTGAAAACGAGGCAACCATACATGAAGGACTGTTAACAGCGCTCTCGGGCCTAGCTAAAGAGTAGATGCACCTAATAAAGTACCATAATCTTATTATAGAATCAGCGGCGAACCCACGGCCAGATAAAAATGGACAAACAACAGATCGTCCAACTAGACCTATTGCCATATTCATTCAGTGGTAGCATACCAGTTAGTATTGGCTCTCAAGTAAGTGCGCCTTCCACGGGCAGGATCAGCCCCAAATGATCCACGGAAGCTCGCACAAGACCTTCCATTGCTTGTCCTTCCCACTAATTTCTGACATCTCGCCACACCTTTCCCAGAAAGTACATATCGTTACGAATGGTCCAGACTTGCAAAATATGTTAACAACAATTTTTGTGTTGTGGATCCACAACCCAGTAAGTTCACTAATATTCTAATAATGTGGGAAAAATGCTAAGGCCTCCTACAAGCTCAGGCTCACTGCCTTTGCCGGTGAGCCACGTGGTCAACCGCCACGACTACCAGCAGAGGTGTGTCCAGCAGGACTGCCACGTCTTCACCCTTGGAGACGACCGCTACCACCATCCGCACCATTGGGGATTCGGCTTGCCTGCTCCCTCCGCATGCTCCCATCCGTGCTCCCGCTTCATCCTACGGCTGTCTTTTTTCTTTTTTCCTTTCTAATCTAATCATCTCTCCCCTGATTTTAAGGGGTGGGGCCGGGACTTATTTTGTTCCAATCAAATCAAGCCACGTACGCGGGAGCACGGATGGGCGCACGCGCGGGGAACAGGCAAGTCTCGTCCCACCATTGGAGGCCAATGCCGGGCCCCACATTCCACGACGGCTTCAGCTTCGGCATATACACTACTGGAATCGTCCTATACACCGAGTGCCACGGACACTTGGCAAAGAGCCAAAAATCGCCGGCAACATTTTTGCCGAGGGTTGCACTCGGCAAAAGCCACCCGGCGTACAACTCTCAGGCAAACAGGAATTGCTGAGAGCTAGGACACGGACACTCGGCAAAGAGTTTGCCGAGAGCCAAACAGTATCACCCCACAATATAAAGTGACTTCATGTCGGCTGGTTCACTCAGCTCTTTGCCGAGAGTGGCTCTCGGAAAAACCGCCACAGCCAACCGCTAGCGCATGCCACTTTGCCGAGAGTGGCTCTCGGCAAAACCGCCATAGCCATCTGCCAGCGCATGCCTCTTTGCCGAGAGCCGCTCTCGGCAAAGATCCGTTCCCAGACCACTTTCTATTGCTTCCCCCCCCCCCCCCCCCCCCGTTTCCCTGCTGCAAAAATACATATACAATACACACACATGCATTTCAAGTCTCAATGTCTAATAACAAACTCACATAACCATTATATAAAATAGTTCACACAAACTTCTTTTGAAATCACAAGTAGCTCTTTAGTACAAATGCCTACTTACTAAACAATAAAGTGGTCAATGCATTTCTACATGCGACCACATGATAAAAGCAACACCACAATTATCACAAACTGAAGAAGAATTATCAAGTCCTTCCATCCACTGAACCCGATAAGCCATTTCAGGCTAGCACATCCACTGAACCCACTAATTCAGATTTTCGCTTCTAGTTAAGCACATACTAATTGTAATGATACTCTGCCTTCTCTCTGCTATTGAACGAGTCGTGGGAGCTGCCTTCGTAGTAAATCACTTGTTCGTTGCATTCAGACCATGAATCGTAGACTCCTGGACATACATCTACCTCTGTACACCGCATACCACTTCATCTACAAAGATAGAGAAAAAAGGCAGAGAAGCAATGCAAGGTTAAAAATAGCACATGATACATAATCCACATAAGCGTTCATCACTCATACAATCAAAAGCATCGCCAAAGGCAATCTAAGTAGTCCATATCAGCACCTACATGACTATATCACTAAATCAACGCCAAACTATTTAGGTGGACTACTCGGAGGTGTAGTCTGTGAAACCGGTGATCGTGGAGTCAGAGCACGCCGGGGCATCCCCCACAATGGAGGATCAAGCGTCATCGGGAATGTACATCGGTGGACTCAATGGCATCGAGTCGTCACACTCCTTACGTGGTGGGGCCTTCTTCTCCTTAGCTGGCGGATTCTTCTTGGCCAGATCCTCAAAATACTTTATTAGGATCAGTTGCGAGTGCTTCTCAATGAGCGCCACCAAGCGGTCCTCGGCGAGCTTCTCCTTGACTGCGGAGTCGACACTAATGGAAGATGCGTCGTCGGAGGAAGCCATAGCCGCGAAATTGAGGTGCTAACACCTTTCATCACACAATGAAAAATAGCATAAGAATCAAACATCAAAGATTACTTCTAAGCAAATTAATCATGATGGACACTATCTCACGGATATTTTGACTTTCAGTGTTGGTCGAGCTGGGCGAGTCCATCGTGCGTGAAAAATGTATATCACAGGACGAACTCGCACAGATCGACCGCCATCGGCAAAAGACGGTTTTCTTTCTCCAAGAACAACTCTCATATCTTTGACGTATATATGGTGGAACTCTTCCTGGATGAAAACGCCGTATATGCCTAACTTGAACCGGACGCAGACTTGCGTGCTTGGCCTCCGCCTCCAGCGCAGCCGCTCGTAGTGGTCGTCGCCGAGGGTGAACACGTGGCAGTCCTACTGGACGCGCCTGCCCTTGGAATCGGGGCGGGTGACGACGCGGAGCACCTTGCGCTCGCCGAGCATGCACCAGACCCCCATATCGCAGTAGTAGTAGCCGCGTGGATGTTTATCGAGGTTGTCGGAGGGCAGGGTGGAGATGGCGCGAGTCTCGGGGTCGATCACGCAGATGATGCCGTTCTTGGCCCGGAAGAGGTACATCAGGCACTAGTAGAAAAATGGCCTAATGTGAAGCCCATTAGCCCCAGTTTGTAATTGAACCGGCACTAATGTGACCATTAGTGCCGGTTCGAACGGCTAGGCGGGCGACGCTCATTAGTACCGTTCGTGGCGAACCTTTAGTACCAGTGAAGGAAATATGCCCTAGAGGCAATAATAAAGTTGTTATTTATATTTCCTTATATCATGATAAATGTTTATTATTCATGCTAGAATTGTATTAACTGGAAACTTAGTATATGTGTGAATACATAGACAAACCAAGTGTCACTAGTATACCTCTACTTGACTAGCTCGTTAATCAAAGATGGTTAAGTTTCCTAACCATAGACATGAGTTGTCATTTGATTAACGGGATCACATCATTAGAGAATGATGTGATTGACATGACCCATCCGTTAGCTTAGCACGATGATCGTTTAGTTTGTTGCTTTTGCTTTCTTCATGACTTATACATGTTCCTCTGACTATGAGATTATGCAACTCCCGAATACTGGAGGAACACTTAGTGTGCTATCAAACGTCACAACGTAACTGGGTGATTATAAAGATGCTCTACAGGTGTCTCTGATGGTGTTTGTTGAGTTGGCATAGATCAAGATTTGGATTTGTAACTCCGATTGCCGGAGAGGTATCTCTGGGCCCTCTTGGTAATGCACATCACTGTATGGAACGAGTAAAGAGACTTGCCGGTAATGAGATTGAACTAGGTATTGAGATACCGACGATCGAATCTCGGGCAAGTAACATACCGATGACAAAGGGAACAACGCATGTTGTTATGCGGTTTGACCGATAAAGATCTTCGTAGAATATGTGGGAGCCAATATGAGTATCCAGGTTCCGCTATTGGTTATTGACCGGAGATGAGTCTCGGTCATGTCTACATAGTTCTCGAACCCGTAGGGTCCGCACGCTTAACGTTCGATGACGATCGGTATTATGAATTTATGTGTTTTGATGTACCGAAGGTTGTTCGGAGTCCCGGATGTAATCACGACGAGGAGTCTCAAAATGGTCGAGACATAAAGATCGATATATTGGAAGGCTATGTTTGGACACCGGAATGGTTCCGGATGAGTTCGGGCATTTTCCGAAGTACCGGGAGGTTACCGGAACCCCCCGGGGAGTCAACGGGCCTTATTGGGCCTTAGTGGAAGATAGGAGGAGGCGGCCAGGTGGAGGGCGCGCCCCCAAGCCCAATCCGAATTGGGGTGGGGGGACGGCCCCCCTTTCCTTCTCTCCTTCGCCCTCTTCCTTCTTCTCTACTCCAACTAGGGAAGGGGGGAACCTACTCCTACTAGGAGTAGGAATCCCCCTTGGGGCGCGCCATAGAGAGGGCCGGCCCACCCCTCCTCCACTCCTTTATACACGGGGGAGGGGGGCACCCCATAGACACACAAGTTGACAGTTGTCTTAGCCGTGTGCGGTGCCCCCCTCCACAGATTTCCACCTCGGTCATATCGTTGTAGTGTTTAGGCGAAGCCCTGCATCGGTAACTTCATCATCACCGTCATCACGCCATTGTGTTGACGAAACTCTCCCTCGGCCTCAGCTGGATCAAGAGTACGAGGGACGTCACCGAGCTGAACGTGTGCAGACTGCGGATGTGCCATATGTTCGGTACTTGATCGGTTGGGTCACGAAGACGTTCGACTACATCAACCGCGTTATTTAACGCTTCCGCTTTCGGTCTATGAGGGTACGTGGACACACTCTCCCGCTCGTTCCTATGCATCACCTAGATGGATCTTGCATGTGCGTAGGATTTTTTTGAAATTACTGCGTTCCCCAACAGTGGCATCCGAGCCAGGTCTATGCGTAGATGTTATATGCACGAGTAGAACACAAAGAGTTGTGGGCGATAATAGTCATACTGCTTACCAGCATGTCATACTTTGATTCGGCGGTATTGTTGGATGAAGCGGCTCAGACCGACATTACGCGTACGCTTACGCGAGACTGGTTCTACCGACGTGCTTCGCACACAGGTGGCTAGTGGGTGCCTGTTTCTCCAACTTTAGTTGAATCGAGCGTGACTACGCCTGGTCCTTGTTGAATGTTAAAACAGCACACTTGACGAAAAATCGTTGTGGTTTTGATGCGTAGGTAAGAACGGTTCTTGCTAAGCCCGTAGCAGCCACGTAAAACTTGCAACAACAAGTAGAGGACGTCTAACTTGTTTTTGCATGGCATGTTGTGATGTGATATGGTCAAGACGTGATGATATAAATTGTTGTATGAGATGATCATGTTTTCTAACAGAGTTATCGGCAACTGGCAAGAGCCATATGGTTGCCGCTTTATTGCATGCAATGCAATCGCCATGTAACTGCTTTACTTTATCACTAAGCAGTAGCGATAGTCGTGGTAGCAATAGTTGGTGAGACGGCAACGATGCTTCGATGGAGATCAAGGTGTCAAGACGGTGACGATAGTGATCATGACGGTGCTTTGGAGATGGAGATCAAAGGCACAAGATGATGATGGCCATATCATATCACTTATATTGATTGCATGTGATGTATACCCTTTATGCATCTTATTTTGCTTAGTTCGGCGGTAGCATTATAAGATGATCTCTCACTAAATTTCAAGGTACAAGTGTTCTCCCTGAGTATGCACCGTTGCTACAGTTCATCGTGCCGAGACACCACGTGATGATCGGGTGTGATAAGCTTTACGTTCACATATAACGGGTGCAAGCCAGTTTTGGACGTGTAGAATACTCGGGTTAAACTTGACGAGCCTAGCATATGCAGATATGGCCTCGGAACAGTGAGACCGAAAGGTCGAGCGTGAATCATATAGTAGATATGATCAACATAGTGATGTTCACCATTGAAAACTACTCCATCTCACGTGATGATCGGACATGGTTTAGTTGATTTGGATCACGTGATCACTTAGATGATTAGAGGGATGTCTATCTAAGTGGGAGTTCTTAAGTAATATGATTAATTGAACTTTAATTTATCATGAACTTAGTACCTGATAGTATTTTGCATGTCTATGTTGTTGTAGATCAATGGCCCGTGCTACTGTTCCTTTGAATTTTAATGCATTCCTAGAGAAAGCTAAGTTGAAAAATGATGGTAGCAATTACACGGACTGGGTCCGTAACTTGAGGATTATCCTCATTGTTGCACAGAAGAATTACGTCCTGAAAGCACCGCTAGGTGCCAAACCCACTGCAGGAGCAACACCAGATGTTATGAACGTCTGGCAGAGCAAAGCTGACGACTACTCGATAGTTCAGTGTGCCATGCTTTACGACTTAGTACCGGGATTTCAACGACGTTTTGAACGTCATGGAGCATATGAGATGTTCCAGGAGTTGAAGTTAATATTTCAAACAAATGCCCGGATTGAGAGATATGAAGTCTCCAATAAGTTCTACAACTGTAAAATGGAGGAGAATAGTTCTATCAGTGAACATATACTCAAAATGTCTGGGTATCATAATCACTTGACTCAGCTGGGAGTTAATCTTCCAGTTGATAGTGTCATTGACAGAGTTCTTCAATCACTGCCACCAAGCTACAAAAGCTTCATGATGAACTATAATATGCAAGGGATGGATAAGACAATTCCCGAACTCTTCGCGATGCTAAAGGCTGCAGAGGTAGAAATCAAGAAGGAGCATCAAGTGTTGATTGTCAACAAGACCACCAGTTTCAAGAAAAAGGGTAAAGGGAAGAAGGGGAACTTCAAGAAGAATGGCAAGCAAGTTGCTGCTCAAGTGAAGAAGCCCAAGTCTGGACCTAAGCCTGAGACTGAGTGCTTCTACTGCAAAGGGACTGGTCACTGGAAGCGGAACTGCCCCAAGTATTTGGCGGATAAGAAGGATGGCAAAGTGAACAAAGGTATATGTGATATACATGTTATTGATGTGTACCTTACTAATGCTCGCAATAGTGCCTATGTATTTGATACTTGTTCTGTTGCTAATATTTGCAACTCGAAATAGGGACTACGGATTAAGCGAAGATTGGCTAAGGATGAGGTGACGATGCGCGTGGGAAATGGTTCCAAAGTCGATGTGATCGCCGTCGGCACGCTACCTCTACATCTACCTTCGGGATTAGTTTTAGACCTGAATAATTGTTATTTGGTGCCAGCGTTAAGCATGAACATTATGTCTGGATCTTGTTTGATGCGAGACGGTTAGTCATTTAAATATGAGAATAATGGTTGTTCTATTTATATGAGTAATATCTTTTTGGTCATGCACCCTTGAGGAGTGGTCTATTTTTGTTGAGTCTCGATAGTAGTGATACACATATTCATAATATTGAAGCCAAAAGATGCAAAATTGATAATGATAGTGCAACTTATTTGTGGCACTGCCGTTTGGGTCATATTGGTGTAAAGCGCATGAAGAAACTCCATATCGATGGACTTTTGGAATCACTTGATTATGAATCACTTGGTACTTGCGAACCATGCCTCATGGCAAAATGACTAAAACTCCGTTCTCTGGAACAATGGAGCGAGCAACAGACTTATTGGGAATAATACATACTGATGTATGCGGTCCAATGAACATTGAAGCTTGCAGCGGGTATCGTTATGTTCCGACCTTCACAGATGATTTAAGCAGATATGGGTATATCTACTTGATGAAACATAAGTCTGAAACATTTGAAAAGTTCAAAGAATTTTAGAGTGAAGTGGAAAATCATCGTAACAAGAAAATAAAGTTTCTGTGATCTGATCGTGGTGGAGAATATTTGAGTTACGAGTTTGGTCTTCATTTGAAACAACACAGAATAGTTTCGCAACTCATGCCACCCGGAACACCACAGCGTAATGGTGTGTCCGAATGTCATAACCGCACTTTATTAGATATGGTGCGATCTATGATGTTTCTTATTAATTTACCGCTATCATTTTAGGGTTATGCTTTAGAGACGGCTGCATTCACGTTAAATAAGGCACCATCTAAATCCGTTGAGACGACACCTTATGAACTGTGGTTTGGCAAGAAACCCAAGTTGTCGTTTCTTAAAGTTTGGGGCTGCGATGCTTATGTGAAAAAGCTTCAACCTGATAAGCTCGAACCCAAATCGGAGAAATGTGTCTTCATAGGATACCCAAAAAAGACGGTTGGGTACACCTTCTATCACAGATCCGAAGGCAAGATATTCGTTGCTAGGAATGGATCCTTTCTAGAGAAGGAGTTTCTCTCGAAAGAAGTGAGTGGGAGGAAAGTAGAACTTGATGAGGTAATTGTACCTGCTCCCTTATTGTAAAGTTGTTCATCACAGAAATTAGTTCCTGTGACTCCTACACCAATTAGTGAGGAAGCTAATGATGATAATCATGTAACTTCAGATCAAGTTACTACCGAACCTCGTAGGTCAACCAGAGTAAGATCCGCACCAGAGTGGTACAGTCCTGTTCTGGAGGTCATGTTACTTGACCATGACAAACCTACAAACTATGAGGAAGCGATGATGAGCCTAGATTCCGCGAAATGGCTTGAGGCCATGAAATATGAGATGGGATCCATGTATGAGAACACAGTGTGGACTTTGGTTGACTTGCCCGATGATCGGCAACCATAGAGAATAAATGGATCTTCAAGAAGAAGACTGACACTGACGGTAATGTTACTGTCTACAAAGCTCGACTTGTTGCGAAAGGTTTTCAACAAGTTCAAGGAGTTGACTACGATGAGACCTTCTCACCCGTAGCGATGCTTAAGTCCGTCCGAATCATGTTAGCAATTGCCGAATTTTATGATTATGATGTTTGCCAATCCGATGTAAAAACTGCGTTCTGATACGTCTCCAACATATCTATAATTTTTGATTGTTCCATGCTATTATATTATCTGTTTTGGATGTTTAATGGGCATTATCATACACTTTTATATTATTTTTGGGACTAACCTACTAACCAGAGGCCCAGTACAAATTGCTGTTTTTGCCTATTTTAGTGTTTCGCAGAAAAGGAATATCAAACGGAATCCAAACGGAATGAAATCTTCGGGAGAGTGATTTTTTAACAACCGCAATCCAGGAGACTTGGAGTGGACGTCAAGAAAGAAACGAGGAGGCCACGAGGCAGGAGGGCGCGCCCGGGGGGGTAGGCGCACCCCCACCTTCATGGGCCCCTCGTGGCTCCCCTGACCGACTTCTTTCGCCTATATATACTCATATACCCCGAAAACATCCGAGAGCACCACGAAACCCTATTTCCACCGCCGCAACCTTCTGTACCCGTGAGATCCCATCTTGGGGCCTTTTCCGGCGCTCCGCCGGAGGGGGAATCAATCACGGAGGGCTTCTACATCAACACCATAGCCTCTCCGATGATGTGTGAGTAGTTTATCACAGACCTTCGGGTCCATAGTTATTAGCTAGATGGCTTCTTCTCTCTCTTTGGATCTCAATACAAAGTTCTCCTCGATTCTCTTGGAGATCTATTTGATGTAATTCTTTTTGCGGTGTGTTTGTCGAGATCCGATGAATTGTGGGTTTATGATCAAGATTATCTATGAACAATATTTGAATCTCCTCTGAATTCTCTTATGTATGATTTGTTATCTTTGCAAGTCTCTTTGAATTATCAGATTGGTTTGGCCTACTAGATTGATCTTTCTTGCAATGGGAGAAGTTCTTAGCTTTGGGTTGAATCTTGCGGTGTCCTTTCCCAGTGACAGCAGGGGCAGCAAGGCACGCATTGTATTGTTGCCATCGAGGATAAAAATATGGGGTTTATATCATATTGCTTGAGTTTATCCCTCTACATCATGCGATCTTGCCTAATGCGTCATTCTGTTCTTCTGAACTTATTACTCTAGATGCATGCTGGATAGCGGTTGATGTGTGGAGTAATAGTAGTAGATGCAGAATCGTTTCGGTCTACTTGTCGCGGACGTGATGCCTATATACATGATCATGCCTAGATATTATCATAATTATGCACTTTTCTATCAATTGCTCGACAGTAATTTGTTCACCCACCGTAATACTTATGCTATCTTGAGAGAAGCCACTAGTGAAACCTATGGCCCCCGGGTCTATTTTCCATCATATAAGTTTCCGATCTATTTTATTTTGCAATCTTTACTTTCAATCTATATCATAAAAAATACCAAAAATATTTATCTCATTATCTCTATCAGATCTCACTTTTGCAAGTGGCCGTGAAGGGATTGACAACCCCTTTATCGCGTTGGTTGCAAGGTTCTTATTTGTTTGTGTAGGTACGAGGCGATTTGCGTGTATCCTCCTACTGGATTGATACCTTGGTTCTCAAAATCTATGGTAAATACTTATGCTACTTTGCTGCATCACCCTTTCATCTTCAAGGGGAAACCAACGCAGTGCTCAAGAGGTAGCAAGAAGGATTTCTGGCACCGTTGCCGGGGAGGCTTATGATACGTCTCCAACATATCTATAATTTTTGATTGCTCCATGCTATATTATATTCTGTTTTGGACATTATTGGGCTTTATTATACACTTTGATATTATTTTTGGGACTAACCTATTAACCGAAGGCCCAGCCCAGAATTGTTGTTTTTTTGCCTATTTCAGAGTTTCGCTAAAAAAGAATATCAAACGGAGTCCAAACGGAATGAAACCTTTGGGAACGTGATTTTTGGAACGAACATGATCCAGAGGACTTGGACCCTATGTCAAGAAAGCTACCTGGAAGCCACGAGGTAGGGGGGCGCGCCTACCCCCCCATGCGCGCCCTCCACCCTCATGGGCCCCATGTTGCTCCACCGACGTACTCCTTCCTCCTATATATACCTACGTACCCCAAACGATCAGAAACGGAGCCAAAAACCTAATTCCACCGCCGCAACCTTCTGTACCCGTGAGATCCCATCTTGGGGCCTGTTCCGGAGCTCCGCCGGAGGGGCCATCGATCGGAGGGCTTCTACATCAACACCATAGCCTCTCCGATGAAGTGTGAGTAGTTTACCTCAGACCTTCGGGTCCATAGTTATTAGCTAGATGGCTTCTTCTCTCTTTTTGGATCTCAATACAATGTTCTCTCCCTCTCTCGTGGAGATCTATTCGATGTAATCTTCTTTTGCGGTGTGTTTGTTGAGACCGATGAATTGTGGGTTTATGATCAAGTTTATCTATGAACAATATTTGAATCTTCTCTGAATTCTTTTATGTATGATTGGTTATCTTTGCAAGTCTCTTCGAATTATCAGTTTGGTTTGGCCTACTAGATTGATCTTTCTTGCAATGGGAGAAGTGCTTGGCTTTGGGTTCAATCTTGCGGTGTCCTTTCCCAGTGACAGTAGGGGCAGCAAGGCACGTATTGTATTGTTGCCATCGAGGATAACAAGATGGGGTTTATATCATATTGCATGAGTTTATTCCTCTACATCATGTCATCTTGCTTAAAGTGTTACTCTGTTCTTATGAACTTAATACTCTAGATGCATGCTGGATAGCGGTCGATGTGTGGAGTAATATTAGTAGATGCAGGCAGGAGTCGGTCTACTTGTCTCGGACGTGATGCCTATATACATGATCATACCTAGATATTTTCATAACTATGCTCAATTCTGTCAATTGCTCAACAGTAATTTGTTCACCCACCGTAAATACTTATGCTCTTGAGAGAAGCCACTAGTGAAACCTATGGCCCCCGGGTCTATTTTCCATCATATTCATCTTCGAACACTTAGCTATTTCCGTTGCCTTTTATTTTTCTTTTATTTTACTTTGCATATTTATCACAAAAATACCAAAAATATTATCTTATCATATCTATCAGATCCCACTCTCGTAAGTGACCGTGTAGGGATTGACAACCCCTTATCGCGTTGGTTGCGAGGATTTATTTGTTTGTGTAGGTGCGAGGGACTCGTTGTAGCCTCCTACTGGATTGATACCTTGGTTCTCAAAAACTGAGGGAAATACTTACGCTACTTTGCCGCATCACCCTTTCCTCTTCAAGGGAAAACCAACGCAGTGCTCAAGAGGTAGCAAGAAGGATTTCTGGCACCGTTGCCGGGGAGGCTTATGCAAGGTCAAGTCAGGATTTGGACTCCCGACAACGAGCCATTTCTAGCGCCGTTGCCGGGGAGGTCTACGCAAAAGTCAACATACCAAGTACCCATCACAAACCCTTATCTCCCGCATTACATTATTTGCCATTTGCCTCTCGTTTTCCTCTCCCCCACTTCACCCTTGCCGTTTTATTCGCCCTCTCTTTTCCATTCGCCTCTTTTTCGCTTGCTTCTTGTTTGCCTGTGTGTTGGATTGCTTGTTTGTCATGATGGCTCAAGATAATACCAAATTATGTGACTTTACCAATACCAACAATAATGATTTCCTTAGCACTCCGATAGCTCCTCTTACCGATACTGAATCTTGTGAAATCAACGCTACTTTGTTGAATCTTGTCATGAAAGATCAATTCGCCGGCCTTCCTAGTGAAGATGCCGCTACTCATCTAAATAGCTTCGTTGATTTGTGTGATATGCAAAAGAAGAAAGATGTAGACAATGATATTGTTAAATTGAAGCTATTTCCTTTTTCGCTTAGAGATCGTGCTAAAGCTTGGTTTTCCTCTTTTCCTAAAAATAGTATTGATTCTTGGAATAAGTGCAAAGATGCTTTTATCTCTAAGTATTTTCCTCCCGCTAAGATCATCTCTCTTAGAAACGACATTATGAATTTTAAGCAACTTGATCATGAACATGTTGCACAAGCTTGGGAGAGGATGAAATTAATGATACGTAATTGCCCTACTCATGGTTTGAATTTGTGGATGATTATACAAAATTTTTATGCCGGATTGAACTTTGCTTTTAGAAATCTGTTAGATTCGGCCACGGGAGGCACTATTATGGAAATCACTTTAGGAGAAGCTACTAAACTCCTAGATAATATTATGGTTAATTATTCTCAATGGCACACTGAAAGATCTACTAATAAAAAGTGCGTGCGATAGAAGAAATTAATGTTTTGAGTGGAAAGATGGATGAACTTATGAAATTATTTGCTGCTAAGAGTGTTTCTTCTGATCCTAATGATATGCCTTTGTGTACTTTGATTGAGAATAATAATGAATCTTTGGATGTGAATTTTGTTGGTAGGAATAATTTTGGTAACAACGCGTATAGAGGAAACTTTAATCCTAGGCCTTATCCTAGTAACTCCTCTAATTATTATGGTAATTCCTACAACAATTCTTCTGGATATTTTAATAAGATGCTTTTTGAATTTGAGACTAGTGTTAAAGAATTTATGAATTCGCAAAACAATTTCAATGCTTTGCTTGAAGAAAAATTACTTAAAGTTGATGAATTGGCTAGGAACGTTGATAGAATTTCTCTTGATGTTGATTCTTTGAAATTTAGATCCATTCCTCCTAAGCATGATATCAATGAGTCTCTCAAAGCCATGAGAATTTCCATTGATGAGTGCAAAGAAAGAACCACTAGGATGCGTGCTAAGAAAGATTGTTTTGTGAAAGCGTGTTCTTCTAATTTCTATGAAAATAAAGACGAAGATCTAAAAGTTATTGATGTGTCCCCTATTAAATCCTTGTTTTGCAATATGAATCTTGATAATGAAGGGACTGAATATGATCCACCTTTACCTAGAAGGCGTTCCAGAAATTCGGAGTTTTTAGATCTTGATGCTAAAATTGATAAAAGTGGGATCGAAAACAAAACATTAGACGTTAATGAACCTACTATTTTGGATTTCAAGGAATTTAATTATGATAATTGCTCTTTGATAGATTGTATTTCCTTGTTGCATTCCGTGCTAAATTCTCCTCAAGCTTATAGTCAAATTAAAGCTTTTACCAAACATATCGTTGAAGCTTTGATGCAATCTTATGAAGAAAAACTTGAGTTGGAAGTTTCTATCCCTAGAAAACTCTATGATGAGTGGGAACCTACTATTAAAATTAAAATGAAAAATAATGAATTCTATGCTTTGTGTGATTTGGGTGCTAGTGTTTCCACGACTCCAAAGACTTTGTGCGATTTATTAGGTTTCCGTGATTTTGATGATTGCTCTTTAAACTTGCACCTTGTGGATTCCACTATTAAGAAACCTATGGGAAGAATTAATGATGTTCTTATTGTTGCAAATAGGAACTATGTGCCTGTTGATTTTATTGTTCTTGATATAGATTGCATCCTTCATGTCCTATTATTCTTGGTAGACCTTTCCTTAGAACGATTGGTGCAATTATTGATATGAAGGAAGGGAATATTAGATTCCAATTTCCATTAAAGAAAGGCATGGAACACTTCTATAGAAAGAAATTTAAATTACCTTATGAATCTATTATGAGAGCCACTTATGGATTGCCTACCAAAGATGGCAATACCTAGATCTATTCTTGCTTCTATGCCTAGCTAGGGGCGTTAAACGATAGCGCTTGTTGGGAGGCAACCCAATTTTATTTTTTAGTTTTTTTTGCTTTTTGCTTCTGTTTAGGAATAAATCTTTGATCTAGCCTATGGTTAGATGTGTTTTTATATTTTAATTAGTGTTTGTGCCAAGTTAAACCTATAGGATCTTCTTGGATGATAGTTATTTGATCTTGCAGAAAATTCCAGAAACTTTCTGTCCACGAAAATAATTGTTAAAAATCACCAAGACGTGATAAAATATTGATTCCAATTGCTGCTGATCAATAAACAAATTGTCTAGGTCTTCCTATTTTGTCTGATGTTTTGGAGTTCCAGAAGTTTTCGTTAGTTACAGATTACTACAGACTGTTCTGTTTTTGACAGATTCTGTTTTTCGTGTGTTGTTTGCTTATTTTGATGAATATATGGCTAGTAAAATAGTTTATAAACCATAGAGAAGTTGGAATACAGTAGTTTTAACACCAATATAAATAAAGAATGAGTTCATTACAGTAACTTGAAGTGGTCTTTTGTTTTCTTTCGCTAACGGAGCTCACGAGATTTTCTGCTGAGTTTTGTGTTGTGAAGTTTTCAAGTTTTAGGTGAAAGATTTGATGGATTATGGAACAAGGAGTGGCAAGAGCCTAAGCATGGGGATGCCCATGGCACCCCCAAGATAATCTAAGGACACCTAAAAGCCAAAGCTTGGGGATGCCCCGGAGGGCATCCCCTCTTTCGTCTACTTCCATCGGTAACTTTACTTGGAGCTATATTTTTATTCACCACATGATATGTGTTTTGCTTGGAGCGTCTTGTATGATTTGAGTCTTTGCTTTTTAGTTTACCACAATCATCTTTTCTGTACACACCTTTTGAGAGAGACACACATGATTCGGAAATTATTAGAATACTCTATGTGCTTCAGTTATATCTTTTGAGTTATATAGTTTTTGCTCGAGTACTTCAGTTATATCTTTCAGAGCACGGTGGTGAATTTATTTTATAGAAACTATAGATCTCTTATGCTTCACTTAGATTATTTTGAGAGTCTCAAATAGCATGGTAATTTTCTTAAATAATCATAATATGCTAGGTATTCAAGATTAGTAAAAACTTTCTTATGAGTGTTTTGAATACTAAGAGAAGTTTGATGCTTGATGATTGTTTTGAGGCATGGAGGTAGTGATATTAAAGTCGTGCTAGTTGAGTAGTTGTGAATTTGAGAAATACTTGTGTTGAAGTTTGCAATTCCCATAGCATGCACGTATGGTAAACGTTATGTAACAAATTTGAAACATGAGGTGTTCTTTGATTGTCCTCCTTATGAGTGGCGGTCGGGGACGAGCGATGGTCTTTTCCTACCAATCTATCCCCCTAGGAGCATGCGCGTAGTGCTTGGTTTTGATGACTTGTAGATTTTTGCAATAAGTATGTGAGTTATTTAGGACTAATGTTGAGTCCATGGATTATACACACTCTCACCTTTCCATCATTGCTAGCCTCTTCGGTACCGTGCACTGCCCTTTCTCACATCAAGAGTTGGTGCAAACTTCGCCGGTGCATCCAAACCCCGTGATATGATACGCTCTTTCACACATAAACCTCCTTATATCTTCCTCAAAACAGCCACCATACCTACCTATTATGGCATTTCCATAGCCATTCTGAGATATATTGCCATGCAACTTTCCACCATTCCGTTTATATGACACGCTCATCATTGTCATATTGCTTTGCATAATCATGTAGTTGACATAGTATTTGTGGAAAAGCCACCGTTCATAATTCTTTCATACATGTCACTCTTGGTTCATTGCATATCCCGGTACACCACCGGAGGCATTCATATAGAGTAATACTTTGTTCTAGTATCGAGTTGTAATCATTTAGTTGTAAATAAATAGAAGTGTGATGATCATCATTTTCTAGAGCATTGTCCGAAGTGAGGAATAAAAAAGAGAGAGAGAGAGAAAGGCCATAAAAAAAGAGAAAGCCCAAAAAAATGAGAGAAAAATAGAGAAGTGACAATGTTACTATCCTTTTACCACACTTGTGCTTCAAAGTAGCACCATAGTCTTCATGATAGAGAGTCTCTTGTTTTGTCACTTTCATATACTAGTGGGAATTTTTCATTATAGAACTTGGCTTGTATATTCCAACAATGGGCCTCCTCAAGTGCCCTAGGTCTTCGTGAGCAAGCAAGTTGGATGCACACCCACTTAGTTTCTTTTGTTGAGCTTTCATATATTTATAACTCTAGTGCATCCGTTGCATGGCAATCCCTACTTCTTGCATTAACATCAATCGATGGGCATCTCCATAGCTCATTGATTAGCCTCGTTGATGTGAGACTTTCTTCCACATAACCCCCATCATCATATTCTATTCCACCCATAGTGCTATATCCATGGCTCGCGCTCATGTATTGCGTGAAGGTTGAAAAAGTTTGAGATTACTAAAGTATGAAACAATTGCTTGGCTTGTCATCGGGGTTGTGCATGATGAGAGCATTCTTGTGTGATGAAAATGGAGCATGACTAAACTATATGATTTTGTAGGGATGAACTTTCTTTGGCAATGTTATTTTGAGAGGACATAATTGTTTAGTTAGTATGCTCGAAGTATTATTATTTTTATGTCAACATTGAACTTTTATCTTGAATCTTTCGGATCTGAATATTCATACCACAATTAAGAAGAAGTACATTGAAATTATGCCAAGTAGCATTCCACATCAAAAATTCTGTTTTTATCATTTACCTACTCGAGGACGAGCAAGAATTAAGCTTGGGGATGCTTGATACGTCTCCAACGTATATATAATTTTTGATTGCTCCATGCTATATTATATTCTGTCTTGGACATTATTGGGCTTTATTATACACTTTTATATTATTTTTGGGACTAACCTATTAACCGGAGGCCCAGCCCAGAATTGCTGTTTTTTGCCTATTTCAGAGTTTCGCAGAAAAAGAATATCAAACGGAGTCCAAATGGAATGAAATCTTCGGGAACGTGATTTTCGGAACGAACATGATCCAGAGGACTTGGACCCTACGTCAAGAAAGCTACCAGGAAGCCACGAGGTAGGGGGGCGCGCCTACCCCCCCAGGCGCGCCCTCCACCCTCGTGGGCCCCACGTTGCTCCATCGACGTACTCGTTCCTCCTATATATACCTACGTACCCCCAAACAATCAGAAACGGAGCCAAAAACCTAATTCCACCGCCGCAACCTTCTGTACCCGTGAGATCCCATCTTGGGGCCTGTTCCGGAGCTCCACCGGAGGGGGCATCGATCGGAGGGCTTCTACATCAACACCATAGCCTCTCCGATGAAGTGTGAGTAGTTTACCTCAGACCTTCGGGTCCATAGTTATTAGCTAGATGGCTTCTTCTCTCTTTTTGGATCTCAATACAATGTTCTCCCCCTCTCTCGTGGAGATCTATTCGATGTAATCTTCTTTTGCGGTGTGTCTGTTGAGACTGATGAATTGTGGGTTTATGATCAAGTTTATCTATGAACAATATTTGAATCTTCTCTGAATTCTTTTATATATGATTAGTTATCTTTGCAAGTCTCTTCGAATTATCAGTTTGGTTTGGCCTACTAGATTGATCTTTCTTGCAATGGGAGAAGTGCTTGGCTTTGGGTTCAATCTTGCGGTGTCCTTTCCCAGTGACAGTAGGGGCAGCAAGGCACGTATTGTATTGTTGCCATCGAGGATAACAAGATGGGGTTTATATCATATTGCATGAGTTTATCCCTCTACATCATGTCATCTTGCTTAAAGTGTTACTCTGTTCTTATGAACTTAATACTCTAGATGCATGCTGGATAGCGGTCGATGTGTGGAGTAATAGTAGTAGATGCAGGCAGGAGTCGGTCTACTTGTCTCGGACGTGATGCCTATATACATGATCATACCTAGATATTCTCATAACTATGCTCAATTCTGTCAATTGCTCAACAGTAATTTGTTCACCCACCGTAAATACTTATGCTCTTGAGAGAAGCCACTAGTGAAACCTATGACCCCCGGGTCTATTTTCCGTCATATTAATCTTCCAACACTTAGCTATTTCCGTTGCCTTCTATTTTGCTTTTATTTTACTTTGCATCTTCATCACAAAAATACCAAAAATATTATCTTATCATATCTATCAAATCTCACTCTCGTAAGTGATCGTGTAGGGATTGACAACCCCTTATCGCGTTGGTTGCGAGGATTTATTTGTTTGTGTAGGTGCGAGGGACTTGTGTGTAGCCTCCTACTGGATTGATACTTTGGTTCTCAAAAACTTAGGGAAATACTTACGCTACTTTGCTGCATCACCCTTTCCTTTTCAAGGGAAAACCAACGCAGTGCTCAAGAGGTAGCAGCTTACGCCAAGTCAAGTCAAGATTTGATCTCCCGCTAACGTGCGATTTCTGGCGCCGTTGCCGGGGAGATCTACGCACAAGTGAAGACATACCAAGTACCCATCACAAACTCTTATCCCTCGCATTACATTATTTTCCCTTTGCCTCTCATTTTCCTCTCCCCCACTTCACCTTTGCCATTTTATTCGCCCTCCTTCCATTCAATCTTGTGTTACCGTGTGCCTTCTTTTTGCTTGCTAAAAGTTTATGGATCCTCATACCCTTGCTAATCTTTTTAAGAGCTCCAATTATGATGAACCAATTTCTAGTGATTTGAGTGCACTAGATTATCTTTATGAGGTTTTGCTTGAAATTCGTGAATCTGAAAATTGTGATGAAGAAATTTATAAAGAGATTCACGATAGCTCCTTGAATAAAAAGCATAATTGCAATGATTTTACTATAAATTCTCTTGATGTCAATTGTGCTAATAATATTCAAAACCCTAAGCTTGGGGATGCTAGTTTTGCTATGTCTACTACTTGTTGCAATGATCATGATTGGGGTGATTCTTCTTATGATCTTGAAAATTTATTTAAGCCCCATGATGAATATGAGATTGATAATAGTGTTTGCAATAATATTGAAAGTGGGTTTGGAAGAGTGTCAACTTTAGATCCCACATATTTGGAGAATGTTCAATCTTATGGTATTTTTGATAAAAGTGGGTTTGGAGAGGTCATGACTTTAGTTAATGTTAATCCCACTATTTTGGAAGAGTGTCAACTTCGCATGCATGTGGATCGTGTTGAAAATATTTTATGTGATAGCTATTTTGTTGAATTTTCCTATGATCCCACATGTAATTATTATGAGAGAGGAAAATATGGTTGTAGAAATTTTCATGTTACTAAATTACCTCTCGTTATGTTGAGATTGCAATTGTTTCTTTCCTCTTCCTTGCATATGCTAGTTTTTGCTTGCTATGATAATTTGTTTGCCTATAAGATGCCTATGCATAGGAAGTATGTTAGACTTAGATGTGTTTGTCACATGCTACATGATGCTCTCTTTGTGTTTCAATTGTTATATTTCGTGTGAGCATCGTTGAAATCTTATGCCTAGCTAGGGGCGTTAAACGATAGCGCTTGTTGGGAGGCAACCCAATTTTATTTTTGTTTCTGTTTAGTAATAAATATTTCATCTAGCCTCTGGTTAGATGTGGTTTTATGTTTTAATCAGTGTTTGTGCCAAGTAAAACCTATAGGATCTTCTTGGATAATAATTATATGATCTTGCTGAAAAAGACAGGAACTTTCTGCTTACGAATTTTTTTGTTAAAAATCACCAGAAAGTGATAAAATACTGATTCCAATTGCAGTAGAGCAATAAAAAAATTATTTAGGTCTTCCTATTTTGGCAGAAATTGAGTTCCAGAAAGTTTGCGTTTGATACAGATTACTACAGACTGTTCTGTTTTTGACAGATTCTGTTTTTCGTGTGTTGTTTGCTTATTTTGATGAATCTATGGCTAGTATCGGGGGGTATGAACCATAGAGAAGTTGGAATACAGTAGGTTTAACACCAATATAAATAAAGAATGAGTTCATTACAGTACCTTGAAGTGGTGGTTTGTTTTCTTTCGCTAACGGAGCTCATGAGATTTTCTGTTGAGTTTTGTGTTGTGAAGTTTTCATGTTTTGGGTAAAGATTTGATGTATTATGGAATAAGGAGTGGCAAGAGCCTAAGCTTGGGGATGCCCAAGGCACCCCAAGGTAAAATTTAAGGACAACCAAAATCCTAAGCTTGGGGATGCCCCGGAAGGCATCCCCTCTTTCGTCTTCGTCCCTCGGTAACTTTACTTGATGCTATATTTTTATTCACCACATGATATGTGTTTTGCTTGGAGCGTCTTGTATGATTTGAGTCTTTGCTTTTTAGTTTACCACAATCATCCTTGCTGTACACACCTTTTGGGAGAGACACACATGAATCGGAATTTATTAGAATACTCTATGTGCTTCACTTATATCTTTTGAGATAGATAATTTTGCTCTAGTACTTCACTTATATCTTTTAGAGCACGGTGGTGGTTTTATTTCATAGAAATCATTGATCTCTCATGCTTCACTTATATTATTTTGATAGTCCTTTAGAACAGCATGGTAATTTGGTTTGGCTATAAAATTAGTCCTAATATGATAGGCATCCAAGATTGGTATAATAAAAACTTTCATAAAAAGTGCATTGAATACTATGAGAAGTTTGATACTTGATGATTGTTTTGAGATATGAAGATGGTAATATTAGAGTCGTGCTAGTTGAGTAGTTGTGAATTTGAGAAATACTTGTGTTGAAGTTTGCAAGTCCCGTAGAATGCACGTATGGTAACCGTTGTTTGACAAATTTGAAACATGAGGTGTTCTTTGATTGTCATCCTTATGTGTGGCGGTAGGGGACGAGCGATGGTCTTTTCCTACCAATCTAACCCCCTAGGAGCCTGCGCGTAATGCTTGGTTTTTGATGACTTGTAGATTTTTGCAATAAGTATGTGAGTTCTTTATGACTAATGTTGAGTCCATGGATTATACGCACTCTCACCTTTCCATCATTGCTAGTCTCTTCGGTACCGTGCATTGCCCTTTCTCACCTTGAGAGTTGGTGCAAACTTCACCGGTGCATCCAAACCCCGTGATACGATATGCTCTATCACACATAAACCTCCTTATATCTTCCTCAAAACAGCCACCATCCCTACCTATTATGGCATTTCCATAGCCATTCGGAGATATATTGCCATGCAACTTTCCACCGTTACGTTTATTATGACACGCTTCATCATTGTCATATTGCCTTGCATGATCATGTAGTTGACATCGTATTTGTGGCAAAGCCACCATGCATAATTTATCATACATGTCACTCTTGATCCATTGCCCATCCCGGTACACCGCCGGAGGCATTCATATAGAGTCATATTTTGTTCTAGTATCGAGTTGTAATCATTGAGTTGTAAATAAATATAAGTGTGATGATCATCATTAATAGAGCATTGTCCCAAAAAAAGAGTGTTGGTGTGGAAAGACACCTATGGGATCACAAGGATCCCTACTACGGTTGCCGGGGCGCAGGGTTGCGAGAAGAGCAGGATTAGTAACCAGCACGAGGATCGTTTACCCAGGTTCGGGCCGCGAGGATGCGTAAAACCCTAGTCCTGCTTTGGTGGGTGTATTTCAGAGAGTTCTTGAGCTCTCGAACTAGCTATGGTGAGTGCGTGGTTCGAAAGAGCGGAATCCTTCTCCAGTACGCCATGGGCCTCCTTTTATAGTCGAAAGGGGCTGCCACAGTGGCTTACAGGAGGTGGAAAGGCGCACAGTATTGCAAGCTTATCGCTCGTATTACAGGACAAGGCGCATTTAATGCGTAGCTGAGGTGTCCTCTTGCTTTATTGGGGACGGGAGCGAGGCCCGTCCCGTCCGTCGCTGCTCCTCCTCGCTCTGACACTCGCCCTGGCCATTGGTGCATGCGGTGCCATGTAGGCAGGTAGGCAGCTGAGGTGGCGCGGTGGTAGGGTCTTCACGAAGATCTGCATGCCGCCACGCAGGTGTACGTCGAGTTGGCCTGGAAGCTGCATGTTGCCACGCAGGCGCCTGCCCAGCTGGTTGGGCTGGCAGCTGCATGCGAACGGCGGCGGAGACTTGGTTGGCGTGGGCCTGGTAGTGGCCCTGCTGGCGTCCTTGGTGAGGGCCTTGCCGGGGCGCGCTGCCGTCCCCGGCAAGGATCTTGCCGAGGGTCTGGTGGGTTTCCTCGGCAAGGATCTTGCCGAGGGTCGTCGTCTTCTAATCCTCATCTCATCTTCAGTGTTCCTTGTCTTCACAAAGATCTGCATGCCACCATGGAGGTGCCTTCCGAGCCCTGGCCCAACGTGGTCGATGATGTTGGAGACCATGGGCTCAAGGGTGGCTCGCTTTGTGGGGGTGGGGCGAGCTGCCCCGGCAAGGATCTTGCCGGGGCTGCCGAGGCTGCCCCCGGCAAGGGTCTTGCCGGGGGAGAACCTGCTTCGTCCCTCTGCTCTTTGTGGTCTTTGGCTTCGGTTTTACCTCGGTGTACCTCCCCTGTTCTGCTTGGTGCGACCGTGGGCGCGACTCCGACTGTCCGTGCACAGGTAAAAGGGTACAAAGGTGCGCCCCTTGTTTTATACACCGGCAAAGAGAAAAAGAAGAAAGGCCAAATAAAAAACAGGAAGGCCCAAAAAAAGAGAAAAGAAATAAAAAGGGACAATGCTACTATCCTTTTTTTTCACACTTGTGCTTCAAAGGAGCACCACGATCTTTATGATAGAGAGTCTCTTGTTTTGTCATTTTCATATACCAGTGGGAATTTTTCATTATAGAACTTGGCTTGTATATTCCAACAATGGGCTTCCTCAAATGCCCTAGGTCTTCGTGAGCAAGCAAGTTGGATGCACACCCACTTAGTTTCTTTTGTTGAGCTTTCATACATTTATAGCTCTAGTGCATCCGTTGCATGGCAATCCCTACTCCTTGGATTGACATCAATTGATGGGCATCTCCCTAGCCCGTTGATTAGCTGCGTCAATGTGAGACTTTCTTCTTCTTTGTCTTCTCCACATAACACCCACCATTATACTCTATTCCACCCGTAGTGCTATATCCATGGCTCACGCTCATGTATTACATGAAGTTTGAAAAAGTTTGATATTACTAAAGTATGAAACAATTGCTTGGCTTGTCATCGGGGTTGTGCATGATGAGAGAATTCTTGTGTGACGAAAATGGAGCATGGCCAAACTATATGATTTTGTAGGGATGAACTTACCTTGGCCATGTTATTTTGAGAAGACATAATTGCTTAGTTAGTATGCTTGAAGTATTATTATTTTTATGTCAACATTAAACTTTTATCTTGAATCTTTCGGATCTGAACATTCATGCCACAATAAAGAAAATTACATTGAAAATTATGTTAGGTAGCATTCAACATCAAAAATTCTGTTTTTATCATTTACCTACTCGAGGACGAGCATGAATTAAGCTTGGGGATGCTTGATACGTCCCCAACGTATCTATAATTTTTGATTGTTCCATGCTATTATATTATCTGTTTTGGATGTTTAATGGGCTTTATCATACAGTTTTCTATTATTTTTGGGACTAACCTACTAACCAAAGGCCCAGTGCAAATTGCTGTTTTTTCTGCCTATTTCAGTGTTCCGCAGAAAAGGAATATCAACCGGAATCCAAACGGAATAAAACCTTCGGGAGAGTGATTTTTGGAACAAACGCAATTCAGGAGACTTGGAGTGGACGTCAAGAAATAAACGAGGAGGCCACGAGGCAGGAGGGCGCACCCAGGGGGTAGGCGCGCCCCCACCCTCGTGGCTCCCCTGACCGACTTCTTTCGCCTATATATACTCATATACCCCGAAAACATCCGAGAGCACCACGAAACCCTATTTCCACCGCCGCAACCTTCTGTACCCGTGAGATCCCATCTTGGGGCCTTTTTCGGCGCTCCGCCGGAGGGAGAATCAATCACGGACGGCTTCTACATCAACACCATAGCCTCTCCGATGATGTGTGAGTAGTTTATCACAGACCTTCGGGTCCATAGTTATTAGCTAGATGGCTTCTTCTCTCTCTTTGGATCTTAATACAAAGTTCTCCTCGATTCTCTTGGAGATCTATTTGATATAATTCTTTTTGTGGTGTGTTTGTCTAGATCCGATGAATTGTGGGTTTATGATCAAGATTATCTATGAACAATGTTTGAATCTCCTCTGAATTCTTTTATGTATGATTTGTTATCTTTGCAAGTCTCTTCGAATTATCAGTTTGGTTTGGCCTACTAGATTGATCTTTCTTGCAATGGGAGCAGTGCTTAGCTTTGGGTTCAATGTTGCAGTGTCCTTTCCCAGTGACAGGAGGGGCAGCAAGGCACGCATTGTATTGTTGCCATCGAGGATAAAAAGATGGGGTTTATATCATATTGCTTCAGTTTATCCCTCTACATCACACTACTAGGGAAAAGCCTAGCAGCAGCGCGGGTTTTAGGCCTATCAGTAGCGCGGGGACCGACGCTACTAATAAGGCGCTATAGCTAACCCATAGCAGTAGCGCGTGCGTGCCCGCGCTACTGCTATACAAGTGTACCAGCAGCGTGCTGCGCGGAAGCTCCCTACTGCTAATATGTCTAGCGCGCTTTGGCCGTACGCGCTACTGCTACAGTCACACTGCTGCTAACTTTCCTCCACTCGCTACTGCTAATTTTAGTTGTTTTTGATTTTTTTTCTGCATATTTGTTTTGTATTTGAACAGGCTTTATACAAGATTCTTTAGCACATACAAATGTCATCATCATACACATACAAATGGCTGCGAGACCACAAATGTAATCATAGCATATACATACAAATAGTCTCATCATAATCATCATCCAACACAAAGTGGTATCTCGACATCATCTCAAAAATAGCGATACATGCAAGTCTCGAATACTTGCAACTACAACATCATCCATCTAAACAATGATATACGCGAGAAGTGCTATCACTATGAGTGATAGTGGAACTATGCAGTACATGAGGCGGCGGTCATGAGTCCTCTCTCGCGCTCGCCTGAACCTCAAGTAACTAGCTTGTGCATCTTGTCTGCTTTTGAAGCCTTTATGGATGGCGCCCGAGACCCCCTGCACTTGCGCCTGACACTCATGCCACTCTTCATACACTCTCGGAACCTTCCCTTCGTACACGACATAGCACTTCGCCATCAAGAAACTAGGTACCTGTTAGAGATGCATCTTCATCAAGAGGATGTACAATCATATGCAACAAAATATACTAGAGCAACACGAAAAAGAAAGGGTTAGCAACTACATGCAACATACAGTACGCAAACTAATTAACTAGAGGTACGTAGGTCATCGTACGCAAACTAACAAAGTAGCGTTACACAAGTTCGGCAGGGACCGTGGACATCACAAAGTTTCATCGCTACAGAAAGTATACAAGTTCAACCAACACATATCATCATCATCAGCATCGTAAATCACTAGAAGTTCCATCCTTCCATATCATCGAGGATGGACCCTAGCTTCTTGAACGGCGTGAGGTCTAGACGTTGCATGCCTATGCGAGTTCGGACGTCAGCTCGCGATATAGGGCCGTGGTGGAACTTCCCCTTCTCATCGACGACTTCTTTCATGATGATCGTCGCAATGTCCCTTTGGATGCGAAATAAGTCATCTCCAAGTTTATAATCCGCTTCTCCATGAGATTCTAGCCACTTGTGGATATGATCATCATTTCTGCTTGTCATGCGAAGCTTTTCGTGATCCGTGCTGAACTCAATCATGAGATGGACGATGTAGAATCCATCCTTCTTGCTTGGTTTTGGGACATGGATGCAGCAGAAGTTAGTTTTATGCGCGAAACCCATCTTCTTGTTCCTTTGTTTCCTGATCTGCATGTGGCCACCTCTAATGCTGAAGCCTTGGAGAGCATCATCTAGAATATTCATTATGTGGTGTAGTCCTTTTCTCGTAGTCTCTGGAAGGGTCAAAATACATGGCGTGGGAGACTCGCGGGTAAAGAACGATAAGGATGGCGCGCCCGTTGCAGCGGGGAAAAGACACCTCAAATTATTCTCCAGATGAGCGAGAAGGAATGATTGAAATGTACGAAAGGGTTGTCCGGAACTGACTTACTTTGGATGATAAGGTAGGAGGACAATTTCCTGGTCCTTATTCTGTTCCATGAAGTTTTGGAGGTAGTCCCTAGCAGTTTCACGCTCAAAGTCGCCGAGACTGAAAGACTCGTGCATGTAGTACGGATCCGGCACACAGATTTGCGAGACTTCTTCTCTCTTCATGACAGAGCTCATATGTAGCGCAAAAAGGCGGACGATTGTAAAATCGAGCCGCCTTGTCAGAAACATCTCAAAGATATGGTCAAACTGCATGAAGAACACCTCCGCGGGCCGTGTGTCGACGTAGCACTTCCCCTCAGGCACACGAGCCGCGTATGTCGGATATCCTGGATCCTTTGAGGCTAGTAGGCTTTTCTCAGTCGACAACACATGGTCGTGCAGTCTCCTGAGATCCCCTGATAGTGCCTCCAGCGGTTTCGGCGGTAGCATCGGCTCGCCCGTGAGATGGAACATGGACGCACCTTTCACGGGTACACGCTCTTCAGAATCCATCGTCTGGCTGCTATGTGCTCTGGCTTGTTTGGAGGCAGCTATCTTCCCCGATCTCTTCCTCTCCTTTTTATTGGGAACACCTTCCAGACCCTTCCCTAACCCATGCCCCAGTGTTCCCAGGCTAAGTACTGTACGATCCCTGGCTAGTTGAGCCTGTGTTGAGGTGGCATCTTCAGGCGTTGAAAGGGCATGTAGCCCCTAAGTGTGGTTTTGGTAATTGAATGACAATCTCTATGGACTAATGTTTTCAGTGAGATATATTTGAAGGTTTTGTCCATAGATGGTGCCTCAAGGATATTGGATGGAATCAAGGATGAAGTCCATATAGATGAAGTTATACTTGCTCTAAGCTTTGGTATTAAATGACAATTCCTATGGAGCATCAAGTGCATTGGATCTTATATGAAGATATGTTCCATAGTGATGCTTGAAGGTCTTTGGGTTGTTATGTGAAGATTGCCATCAAAGCATCCGAAGAAGTCCTCATGGTATCCCTCTCTGGATACCCCATGCACACGGGCTTATACCGTGCGCACGGGGTTGAGTGTCAACTCTCTGGATACCCCGTGCTCATGGGGCCTAGGTGTTGGCTCTCGAGATCCCATATCCAGTGAGGTTTCAAGTTGGTCTTCGGGTACTTCTGTTGAAGCCATCAAGATTGGTTTCAATGCCTAATCTAATTATGTTCATGATGGAGTTCATTGGAGGATCTCAAAGATTGATATATTTGGGCTTCTGAGGATCAAGGCTTGCGAGAGTAATCAAAGAGAAGAATTCAAGTTATGGTTTCAAGACAAGATCATGGTGTGCTCGTGTGTTTGTTTCGGTTGATCAAGTCTTGAAGCAAGCAACTAGAGTGACGAATTCATTATGCCTCTCAAGAGATTGTGATGGAGTTTTTAGAAGGGCAAGTGGTGACCAAGATGATATTCATAGTGGAACTTGATATGGTCATGGAAGAGTCTTTGGTGATATAGTCTTGAAGCAATGAAGGGAAATGAAGAGTTCATTGTGGCTTTCAAGAAACCAAGATGGAGCTTGAAGTAAAGATGTTGGTTGACCAAGATGAAGCTCGAAGAGTATATCTAAGTGGTCAACTCACAAAGCACAAACAATGTACCACGTGAGATCAAGTGATCTAGTGGTATGGTAAGTAATTGTGAATTGTGCTTTGTTACCTAACCCATGCTATATGTTTGTTATGTCTATGTGGGTTAGGTGTTTCTCGTAGGCTTGCATCAAAAGGAAAGATCTCGTGTAGCCTATATGTGGATGACATCAAGTGGTGATGGTCATCGGATTCGAGGAGTCCAAGTGCAAGATGAGATGACATCAAGTGGTGATGGTCATCGAGTTCGGGGAGTCCAGGTGCAAGATGAGAAGCCGGAGGTTATATGCTTTGAATCTTGCGGTCCACTTCATGATAATGTGCATGTGAAGATGGGCTTGAGATAAGGCTTCCCTCATTGCATCATGCGGAAGCAATTCGAGTATCTTCACCAAGTGGTCGTGGACAAGAAAGGGATTCCAACTTGAGGCAAGCATTAAAGTCATCATCAAGCTCAAGTTGAATGTGCAAGGCAAAGGTATACCTTAGCTAGGTTTTCCTAGTTTTGCCGGTCTCATAGTGCTTGGTGGGAGACCGGATTATAGGTTTGATAGCCGTACTATCAAGAGGGACTCTCGGGCAAGTAGCTTGATCACGTCGCATGTAGAGAGCTCAAACCTTTGCATTACTTGCATCATTCTTTCTTGTTGATCTTGGGTGGTTCTATATGTGAGGACCTTGGGCTTTTTCATAGCTCCAAAACGAGCCCGAGATCATCGAATTCGGAGTCCGTATGCCCAAGTTATCAACGTTTTAGTGGGCTGCTGCTGGCTGTCCTGGGGACTCCGTGTGCACGCGGTATTTGACCCCCGTGGGCAGGGGGCCCCATGTGCACGGAGCTTGTACCATGCACGGGACCCCGTGGACAGGGTCTAAACCCCCGTGCACACGGGGTGCCCAGGAAATGCCCGTTGGAGCCCCAACGGCTAGTTTCTGAGTTTGGCTATTTAAGGGCCCTTTCCTCCCACCGGTTGGCTGTTGGTTCTTACACTTTCAAAACACCATTTTGAGCCTCTCTACACCTCTCCCAAAGCCCTTTCTCCCCTCTATGTGAAGGGGGATTTGTGGATGGATTTGTGAGCCATTTGTTGATCATATCCATTGCATCCCCTCTCCTCAATCTCCTACTTTCAAAAGTGCATCTTGTGAGATTGAGAGAGTGTGTTGAGCATTTGTTGCTTGGCATTGCATTGCATTTGTTGCATTGGTTTGAGCTCCCCACATCGATTAGTTCGAGCGAGAGTCCGTGAGTTTATTACTCTTGGAGGTTTCGGCCTCCTAGACGGTTTGGTGATATTCATTGTGAAGATTGTGAAGAGGCCTATGTGGCCAAGGTTCCCCCGGAAGCTTCCTCTTGTGGTGTGCTCCGGGGAAGGGTGTTGAAGTGGCCTAGGTGGTCAAGTTCCTCCGGAAGCTTCCTTGCTTGTGGTGTGCTCCGGAGAAGTTTGTAAAGGTGTGGTGGTCACCTTCAAGACCAACCCCGAGTGAATCGAGGCTCATCCGTTGGGGGTGACTCGAAAAGGAGAATACGGTGAGTCACTTGGTGACGCCCCGGAGCTTTGGCTTCGGCACCGCTCTAACGGAGATTAGCACTCTCACGAGTGCGAACTTCGGGATAAATCCGCGTCTCCGACTCACTTGTGGTTATCTCTTACCCACACCCTTTACTTACCGCAATTCATACTTGCTCATATTGATATATCTTGTGCTAGTTGAATTGTTTAGTTGTTCCTACATTTCCATGTCTTGTGATATAGTTTGTGCTTGCTAGTTTCCTTAAGTGCCTATCTTGTTTAGCATAGGTTGTTGGTGCACTTAGTTGAGCCTAGCATATTTAGGATTTGTGCTTGAAAGGTATCCGTTTAGTTTAATTCCGCATTAGGATAAAGCCAAATCCGTAACAGTTTTAAAACGCCTATTCACCCCCTCTAGTCGTCATCTAGATCCTTTCAATTGGTATCAGAGCTTTGGTCTCTCCTTGCTAGGCTTCAGCGCCTAGAGAGTAAAGATGTCGACTAGTGGTATGGTGCACGATGACACTTTCTGTTTTAGTGGCACAAACTATCACTTGTGGAAAATTCGCATGCTTTGTCATTTATGGGCCATGGGTCCAAATTTTGTGCGAATTGTTCTTGTAGGGGCTTCTCCATGGAAGGATGAACTTTTTCCATCTATTAAGGAAAATGATGATATGCTTTGTGGGTATGGTGCAAAGAATGCCTTAATCCGGTCTATATCCCTCGAAGTGTTTGAGTCAATTATGACGTGTGCGTCGGCTCATGAGATGTGGACAGAACTTGAAGAAATATATGGTGGGTCCAATCTTGATGGGGTCAATCATATTTCGGAGGTGTCTCTTGAGGAGTTCTCCACATCTTCATATCATGAAGAACTCCATATTGCTTCTTCCTCCGTGTGCTTGGACATTTCAACTTCTTCCACCTCACCATCATATGACATGTCCCAAGGTGATGACATGGTGAGTGGAAATATAATTTGTGATGATGATGTTGTGCTCAACATTGATGATCTTTCATGCATAAATGCTAATTTTGTAGCTTCTTTGGACTTGAACACATCTAGCAAAAATGACATACATTCTTGTGTTGATAGTCCTTACATATCATATAGAGATTCCTTGAATACTTGTTGTGATGATATGCTTGATTCTCCTTGTTGCCATGATATCTATGCTTCTATTTCCTCTAGTTGTTGTTTGACTAACCATGTAGAGGAAATAAGAGAAAATGGTGCACACATCACTAATGGAGAATTTGCTAGAAGAGCAAAGAAGGAAATCACTATGTTGGAGAGGAAATGCTATGAGTGTCAAGAGGATGGACATGGATATCCTACTCTTGATGATGAAGAATCTCCCTCTCCAAAAGAATCATCATCAACCTCCGATGTTCACATGTGCCTCATGGCAAGAGGTACTACCGAGGTATCATCTACTCTTAGTAATGATAATGATGAGAGTGATGATGAATGTGATAGGGATATGAGTCAAGAAATATATGAAATTGGTAATTCTCTTCGTGGAGTAAATAAGAACACTTATGAGATATTTAAAGATCTTATTACTCATTTTGGAATGTGTAATGATTTACTTCACGAAGAGCAAGAACAAAATGATAAACTTGATTGTAACCTTCTTGATGCTCTAGAAACTCTTAGAGACTTAGAATCTTCCAAATAAGAGATTGAAGTTGCTCATGATAAACTTAAAGAGGATTTTGAGCACCTTGACCTTGGCTACAAGAATGTCAAAGGAGAGCTCGCCAAACTCTCTAAGTCTTATGAGGAACTTCAAGGTACTCATGTGAAGTCTCTAGTTTCTTCTAGCTCCTCTCATATTGTCAATGATGCTTGTGCTACTAACTATACTTCTTGTGAAGCATCTATCTTGAAGGAGAATGTTGAGCTACGGGCTCAACTTGTTTTGCTAACTAGCAATTATGGGAAATTAGAAGAAAGTCATGAAAAGCTCTCGGGCTCTCATGATGACCTTCTAATCTCCCATGAAAGGCTAAAGTTAGCTCATGAGGCTATTGTGAGTAAGGTAACATCTTGTGAGCCTCATGTGGACATTAGCACTATTTCTACTCAAAATGCTTTATTGACATGTGCTAGTCCTAGTGATTCATCTAGACATATTATTCCCAATTCTTGTGATGAATTGCTCTCCTTGCCTTGTTGCTCTAACAATGAAGTTTCTACTTCCTCTAGTACTTTTGTTGATACTAACCTTGTAGAGGAAAACAAAGAGCTCAAGGCCCAAGTCACTAATTTGAAGAAAGACTTGGAAATGTGTCATGAAGGAAATTCCACTCTCAACACTATCTTGAGTGTTCAAAAATCCCCTCGTGATAAGGGTGGACTTGGTTTCATCTCCAACAACAAGAAGTCCAAGAAAAAGAAGAAGGGACAAGACCAAGTCAAGAATGATGCCAACATTACATGCTTCAAGTGCAAGAATTTTGGACACCATGTGAGAGATTGTCCATTGAAGAAGAAGGCTTCAAATGTGAAGCAACAAGGGAAGCGGCCTCAAGTTCAATCTGAAGGTCAACCTCAACTTGAAGAAAGGCCACTACCAATGATGAACCAAGATAATGCTCCCCAAGTTGAGAAAATAAAGAAGAAGAGAAGGGGGAGCACATGTTGCTATAATTGTCATGAGAAGGGACACATATCCTCATCTTGTCCCAACGGTAACATCCCTAAGCCTCCTCTAGTCAATGATCATTATTCGCTTAGGAAGGATGTTGTTGGCAATTTGTTTGCCAAGTTTGTTGGCGCCCAAAGTGGCTTGGAAATGGAAAAGGCCATTTGGGTTGCCAAGCCTATTGTGACTAACTTCTTAGGACCCAACTTGGTTGGGTACCATCAAGCTCAAACTTGATCAATAGGTGTGTGGAGGACATTGGAGATTTGGCTAGTTCATAAAGAAAAGGATATCCACCATTTATTTGTTCGAGCCAAGTCATGTGGATTATCTTCATATTATCTATCCAATGTTCCTCTTTGCGGTAACTTGTATTTATATTGCTTACATTGAAAGTTGCTCGCCCCTTGCATGCTTAGGTTTTGTATCTAGCATGTGCATCTATATGTTGTGTTTCTTAGTATGCTTGATTTGTGTTATCTAGCATGTGTAGGTTGCATTGCACATTATATAGTGGTGTTTGCTGTTTTGAGCCTGTGTGTATCATGATTGGCTCTTGCAAGATATTAGTGGATCATCACATTATGGGGGAGTGTTTTGTTGTGTGCACATCACAAACCCAAAATGTGAATATGAGAAATGCCACATAGTATTGATATTAAATCTTATCTAGTCACTATGTGGTATGTCAAGCTCATTTGAAATTCAAATTCTCAGAGTATCCACTAATTATCTCTTGTTGGTTGTTATTTACCTTTGTTGCGTGCTTCGTCGCGGTGTCCTGTGAGGTTCTTCAGTAAGTTTCTGGACACCCCGTGTGCACGGGGTCTCTGACCCCCGTGCGCACGGGGTACCACGAAACTTACTGGACACCCCGTGCGCACGGGGTCCTGGACCCCCGTGTGCACGGGGTGGGTGAAAATCATTGGACACCCCGTGCACACGGGGTCCTAGACCCCCGTGCGCACGGGGTGGTGTTTTTTCTCTGGACACACCATGCGCACGGGGCTGACCTAGCCCGTGCGCACGGGGTCCTATGGGCAGAAATGTCCACCCGGCCAAGTACGCTTTATTTATCTTTCTTTCCTTTGGAGTTGTTGATGATCCTATGCATCTTCGTAATCTACCCCCGAGTGTTAATTCCAAATACCATTTGTATTCTCTTACAATTGGTATTCCCTCATGTGGTAGAACCTTATGATCATCTTCTTCTCGGCTTGTGCTTCAACTTGCCTTATCTCACTGCTTGTGCTATCTATTATCTACTTGAGTAAGATAAGCCTTTGAGCATGTGTGTATTGTATATCCTATATGCTCTTTGGTTTTTGCTTAGTTCATATGTTGTACTTTGTGTGCGGTCCTGTGTGGATTCGTCACTTTGATATAATTTGGACAACTTGAATACTTTGTGATATCATCGGAGTATTCTTCAGTTAAGTGTTCTTTTGTCCAAATTGTATCTCTCTGGATCTTGGTAGGCATGAGCATGCATATTTATTTATATTCTTCTTCATGCCTTGCTTGCTACTTGATCCTCTATGTAGGGTAAACTCCATAAAATCATTAATGGTTAAAAGTGTGCATGAACTTCAAGTTCATATCCTTTTGCACATATTTAATGTGGAGTTTGCCCTATATATTGTGGTTGTCCTAACTACTTCGGAGCCAATATGTTTGGGGACCAAATTGTACCTTAATGTGTTTTAGATACTGTGGAGAAGCATTGGATGCTTGGCTTATTCACAAGGAAGGTGGAGACACCATGGAAAATTATTAGAGCCAAGCTTGGTTGATTCTTTGATTTGAGGGAGAAGATAAATGAAAACCCGATTCGGTTGTAAGTGTTTCATTCTCATCAATTCAACCCGGTTAACATAATTTGGGTCTTTTTGTTGGATATGCATCAAACTCCCACACTTACTGTATTCTCAATAAATCCACGGGATGTATTGAGGAAATGGTGAATGTGGAGTGTGATGAGAATAACAGCTTCCATGCGGAGCAATTTGTTTCAAGTGTTGTAGGTGATGAGGCTCCTTCCCAAGCTACAAGTACAATGGGGATTGGTCATATTCTTCCACAAGAAACACCCCTTGTCCATGTAGAAGAAGAAGGAGTAAGAGCCCCTCTTGTGGATCCACCACAAGGGAAGTCATCACCCCCAACACAAGAGCAAGATGCTATGGGAGATCATTTACCTATCCAAGAACAAGATCAAGTCCCTCATGTTCATGGCCTAGATCAAGGGCCCCTTGAACCAATGCTCTCTCGGTAACAAGTACTTACTTCATGCGTTTGTTTAAATTAGAGTCGACATTGTGTATGTTGCATCATGGCATGTTTAGTACTTGTTGAGTTTGTGTTTCTTGCAACAGCTTAAACCTCCTTATTGCATCTATGAGACTTTTGAGAAGAAGCATATCATGGGGATCTATAAAACCATGCTCATGGTTCACTTATCCCAAATATGCCAATTAAGCAATTTATTGCATACCAATTCCTCAAAGTGCTCTTATGTGCAATATTGATAAAATTGCAAGAAACAATCTTTTTGGTTGTGGTATTTGCTCTCATGCTTAGTAATTCATTTTTATGCAAATGAGATCAGTTTGCGCCATGTGCCTTGTGCCATGTGCCATGTGACAAAGCCCTACGCTAAGATCAAGTTTGTATAAATAATGGATTCATTCTTGGATATCATGTTCTTATCTTTTGTATCTTTTTGTGTGTGCAAGTTTCTTTGTGGATGCTCATCTTGATGATTATTGGCCACGTAAGAAACTTATACACATGAGAAAGTGCATATCCCTCTTTGATATCCTTTCGTTTCCTTGCCGGTCCTTGGAATTGTCTCTTTTTATTCTTTGGTGGATCCGGTAAGAGGTTGAGTAGTGAGTGCTTGTATGTATTGCATATATCATTGCACTCATGACTTGTTGGATATATTTTGGACCCTTGCTTAGTCAAGTGATGATCCTATTTTGTGCACATTGTATCCAAGTACAAAACTAAATAATGCGCAAATCATGGGGAGCTTCTCTATGTTCTTTAGAACACTCCTATGCTCATATCATAATATCTTTTTGGTGCATTTTATGGATCCTCAATATAGTGTGAATTTCTTCATTTGTTCGTAACTGGATATGTGCATTTGATTCCACTCACAATATGAGAAATGCACAAATTAAGGAGGAACTCATACTATATTGGTCTTCTAGATTTTTTCTCCATTTTGGCACTTGTTGCCAATGGGGGAGAAGTTTAGAGGGTTTAGGTGAAGTAGGTTGGTTCATGCATATCTACATTTGTTGTGGTTGTTGCATGGATGTGTATATAGAGGAAACTCCACCAAGTTCTTCCATGCATATATTGTGGGGGAGTTTGCTCTATATAGTGTGGTTCTACTAGCATCAAATTCTTGTGTAGTATTTCGATGCTAGTACAACCGGTTTTGATAACATCAACTATCTTTGTGATATTTGAGGCTATCAAAACCACCTCAAGTATTCAATTTATTCTCGGATAGATTGCATACTTGTTTTAAATTCATTATATAAACCCTCTTGCTGAGATTGTCATCAATTACCAAAATGGGGGAGATTGAAAGGGCATGTAGCCCCTAAGTGTGGTTTTGGTAATTGAATGACAATCTCTATGGACTAATGTTTTCAGTGAGATATATTTGAAGGTTTTGTCCATAGATGGTGCCTCAAGGATATTGGATGGAATCAAGGATGAAGTCCATATAGATGAAGTTATACTTGCTCTAAGCTTTGGTATTAAATGACAATTCCTATGGAGCATCAAGTGCATTGGATCTTATATGAAGATATGTTCCATAGTGATGCTTGAAGGTCTTTGGGTTGTTATGTGAAGATTGCCATCAAAGCATCCAAAGAAGTCCTCATGGTATCCCTCTCTGGATACCCCATGCACACGGGCTTATACCATGCGCACGGGGTCGAGTGTCAACTCTCTGGATACCCCGTGCTCATGGGGCCTAGGTGTTGGCTCTCGAGATCCCATATCCAGTGAGGTTTCAAGTTGGTCTTCGGGTACTTATATTGAAGCCATCAAGATTGGTTTCAATGCCTAATCTAATTATGTTCATGATGGAGTTCATTGGAGGATCTCAAAGATTGATATATTTGGGCTTCTGAGGATCAAGGCTTGAGAGAGTAATCAAAGAGAAGAATTCAAGTTATGGTTTCAAGACAAGATCATGGTGTGCTCGTGTGTTGGTTTTGGTTGATCAAGTCTTGAAGCAAGCAACTAGAGTGACGAATTCATTATGCCTCTCAAGAGATTGTGATGGAGTTTTTAGAAGGGCAAGTGGTGACCAAGATGATATTCATAGTGGAACTTGATATGGTCATGGAAGAGTCTTTGGTGATATAGTCTTGAAGCAATGAAGGGAAATGAAGAGTTCATTGTGGCTTTCAAGAAACCAAGATGGAGCTTGAAGTAAAGATGTTGGTTGACCAAGATGAAGCTCGAAGAGTATATCTAAGTGGTCAACTCACAAAGCACAAACAATGTACCACGTGAGATCAAGTGATCTAGTGGTATGGTAAGTAATTGTGAATTGTGCTTTGTTACCTAACCCATGCTATATGTTTGTTATGTCTATGTGGGTTAGGTGTTTCTCGTAGGCTTGCATCAAAAGGAAAGATCTCGTGTAGCCTATGTGTGGATGACATCAAGTGGTGATGGTCATCGGATTCGAGGAGTCCAAGTGCAAGATGAGATGACATCAAGTGGTGATGGTCATCGAGTTCGGGGAGTCCAGGTGCAAGATGAGAAGCCGGAGGTTATATGCTTTGAAGCTTGCGGTCCACATCATGATAATGTGCATGTGAAGATGGGCTTGAGATAAGGCTTCCCTCATTGCATCATGAGGAAGCAATTCGAGTATCTTCACCAAGTGGTCGTGGATTCCAACTTGAGGCAAGCATTAAAGTCATCATCAAGCTCAAGTTGAATGTGCAAGGCAAAGGTATACCTTAGCTAGGTTTTCCTAGTTTTGCCGGTCTCATAGTGCTTGGTGGGAGACCGGATTATAGGTTTGATAGCCGTACTATCAAGAGGGACTCTCGGGCAAGTAGCTTGATCACGTCGCATGTAGAGAGCTCAAACCTTTGCATTACTTGCATCATTCTTTCTTGTTGATCTTGGGTGGTTCTCTATGTGAGGACCTTGGGCTTTTCCATAGCTTCGAAACGAGCCCAAGATCATCGAATTCGGAGTCCGTATGCCCAAGTTATCAACGTTTTAGTGGGCTGCTGCTGGCTGTCCTGTGGAGTCCGTGTGCACGGGGCCCCATGTGCACGGAGCTTGTACCGTGCACACGGGACCCCGTGGGCACGGGGTCTAAACCCCCGTGCACACGGGGTGCCCAGGAAATGCCCGTTGGAGCCCCAACGGCTAGTTTCTGAGTTTGGCTATTTAAGGGCCCTTTCCTCCCACCGGTTGGCTGTTGGTTCTTACACTTTCAAAACACCATTTTGAGCCTCTCTACACCTCTCCCAAAGCCCTTTCTCCCCTCTATGTGAAGGGGGATTTGTGGATGGATTTGTGAGCCATTTGTTGATCATATCCATTGCATCCCCTCTCCTCAATCTCCTACTTTCAAAAGTGCATCTTGTGAGATTGAGAGAGTGTGTTGAGCATTTGTTGCTTGGCATTGCATTGCATTTGTTGCATTGGTTTGAGCTCCCCACATCGATTAGTTCGAGCGAGAGTCCGTGAGTTTATTACTCTTGGAGGTTTCGGCCTCCTAGACGGTTTGGTGATATTCATTGTGAAGATTGTGAAGAGGCCTATGTGGCCAAGGTTCCCCCGGAAGCTTCCTCTTGTGGTGTGCTCCGGGGAAGGGTGTTGAAGTGGCCTAGGTGGTCAAGTTCCTCCGGAAGCTTCCTTGCTTGTGGTGTGCTCCGGAGAAGTTTGTAAAGGTGTGGTGGTCGCCTTCAAGACCAACCCCGAGTGAATCGAGGCTCATCCGTTGGGGGTGACTCGAAAAGGAGAATACGGTGAGTCACTTGGTGACGCCCCGGAGCTTTGGCTTCGGCACCGCTCTAACGGAGATTAGCACTCTCACGAGTGTGAACTTCGGGATAAATCCGCGTCTCCGACTCACTTGTGGTTATCTCTTACCCACACCCTTTACTTACCGCAATTCATACTTGCTCATATTGATATATCTTGTGCTAGTTGAATTATTTAGTTGTTCCTACATTTCCATGTCTTGTGATATAGTTTATGCTTGCTAGTTTCCTTAAGTGCCTATCTTGTTTAGCATAGGTTGTTGGTGCACTTAGTTGAGCCTAGCATATTTAGGATTTGTGCTTCAAAGGTATCCGTTTAGTTTAATTCCGCATTAGGATACAGCCAAATCCGTAACAGTTTTAAAACGCCTATTCACCCACCCCCCCTCTAGTCGTCATCTAGATCCTTTCAGGCGTGTCCTGTGAGGATTTCGTGAAGAGAGACTTTTTGCAATCCCTGCTACGACCTTCCTGCCCGGGGATATCATCCATATCCTCATTAGCATGCTGATAGCCCGATTCTTCATATGGTTGACTCATCATATCTATGTCACAGTCATATGCGTTTGTATTGAGGAAACCCATAGGGTCGACCTCCATATCATCATCCATTCTCTGTTCTACAGGACCGATTACATCAGCCAGTACTATTGCACCCCCTTCATCACGTCTTCCGGCTCTCACCCGGCGGGGTGGTGGTTGATACGTCTCCGTCGTATCTACAATTTTTTATTGTTCCATGCCAATATTATGCAACTTTCATATACTTTTTGGCAACATTTTATACTATTTTTGGGACTAACATATTGATCGAGTGCCCAGTGCCAGTTCCTGTTTGTTGCATGTTTTATGTTTCGTAGAAACCCCATATCAAACGGAATCCAGACGGAATAAAAACGGACGGAGAATATTTTTGAAAATATTTGGAAAATTCCAAAAGAAGAATCAACGCGAGACGGTGCCCGAGGTGGCCACGAGGCAGGGGGGCGCGCCTGCCCCCTGGGCGCGCCCCTGACCCTCGTGGGCCACCCGTAAGGCGGTTGATGCCCTTCTTCGGCCGCAAGAAAGCTAACTTTTGGAAAAAAATCACGGCGAAGGTTTCAGTCCAATCGGAGTTACGGATCTCCATATATATACGAAACGGTGAAAGGGCAGCAGACGAGAACGCAGAAACAGAGAGAAACAGAGAGACAGATCCAATCTCGGAGGGGCTCTCGCCCCTCCCACGGCATGGAGGCCAAGTACCAGAGGGGAAACCCTTCTCCCATCTAGGGAGGAGGTCAAGGAAGAAGAAGACGAAGGGGCCCCCTCTCCCCTTCTCTTCCGGTGGCGCCGGAACACCGCCGTGGCCATCATCATCACCACAATCTTCACCAACAACTTCACCGCCATCATCACCAACTCTTCCCCCCTCTATGCAGCGGTGTAACCTCTCTCTTACCCGCTGTAATATCTACTTAAACATGGTTCTCAACGCTATATATTATTTCCCAATGATGTATGGCTATCTTATGATGTTTGAGTAGATCTGTTTTGTCCTATGGGTTATTTGATGATCAAGATTGGTTTGAGTTGCATGTTTTATTATTGGTGCTATCCTATGGTGCTCTCCGTGTCACGCAAGCGTGAGGGATTCTCACTGTAGGGTTTGCAATATGTTCATGATTTGCTTATGGTGGGTGGCGTGAGTGACAGAAGCACAGACCCGAGTAAGTAGGTTGTTTGCGTATGGGATAAAGAGGACTTGATGCTTTAATGCTATGGTTGGGTTTTACCTTAATGATCTTTAGTAGTTGCTGATGCTTGCTAGAGTTCCAATCATAAGTGCATATGATCCAAGTAGAGAAAGTATGATAGCTTATGCCGCTCCCTCAAATAAAATTGCAATAATGATTACCGGTCTAGTTATCGATTGCCTAGGGACAAATAACTTTCTCGTGACAAAAAGCTCTGCACTAAAACTAACTTAGTTGTGTCTTTATCTAAACAGCCCCTACTTTTTATTTACACTCTCTTTACTTTCTTGCAAACCTATCCAAAAAACACCTACAAAGTACTTCTAGTTTCATACTTGTTTCCGGTAAAGCGAACGTCAAGTGTGCGTAGAGTTGTATCGGTGGTCGATAGAACTTGAGGGAATATTTGTTCTACCGTTAGCTCCTCGTTGGGTTCGACACTCTTACTTATCGAAAGAGGCTACAATTGATCCCCTATACTTGTGGGTTATCAAGACCTTTTCCCGGCGCCGTTACCGGGGAGCAATAGTGTGGGGTGAATATTCTCGTGTGTGCTTGTTTGCTTTATCACTAAGTAATTTTTAATTGCTGTTCTTAGTTGTTCTCTATCTTTTGTTATGGATATGGAACAAGAAATACCAAAAAAATTAGGTGTACTTTCTGCTCATGGAGACGGGGAACCTCCTAAAACCCTCGATGCTGGTTATGTGAAAGATATTACGTACTACTTTAATAATCCTGAGAAAACCCCATTCAATTATGTAATGGGAGTAACGTTGGATCAACATGAATACTTTAGGGATTACCGCTTGACACGAAAAGGGAAACTATTATGGGATCAAATTCATATATTGAAGTGGTATGCTAGGCAACTATGCTTGAGTTATGATTATACTTGTTGCTCTAGGATGAAGGCTCCACACCTACCCTTTTCATGCAAATTTAATGATAATAAAACCGTAGCTTCTTGTGCTAATGTTATATATGATTACTATGATGTGGAACAAATAGAAGAATTTGTTGCTTTTATGTGTGCTTATGAAATTGAATCTATGTTTAAAGAGTTTGAAGATTTTGATGGTGCTGCTTATAGACCTGAAAATTTAGCTATCCTCAAATATTGCTATGAGAATTATGAATACAATTCCGATATTAATGCACTTATTGAGAAAGTCTCCGCTGTCCAAGAAGAGACTAATATCTTGCAGGAATCTATGGAAGAAGAAGTTGATGAAACTGTGAGCTCATTGGATGAAAAAGATGAGGAGGAGAGCGAAGAACAAAAGGAGGAAGAGCGGATTGATCACCCGTTCCCACCTTCTAATGAGAGTAACTCTTCAAATCATACATTGTTTAATTTCCCTTCGTGCTTACCGAAGGATGATTGCTATGATGACTGTTATGATCCCTTTGATTCTTTTGAAATATCCCTTTTTGATGATGCTTGCTATGCTTGTGGCCGAGATGCCAATATGAATTATGCTTATGGAGATGAACTTGCTATAGTTCCTTATGTTAAACATGAAATTGTTGCTATTGCACCCACACATGATAGTCCTATTATCCTTTTGAATTCTCCAAACTACACTATATCGGAAAAGTTTGCACTTATTAAGGATTATATTGATGGGTTGCCTCTTACCGTTGCACATGATGATTTTGATAGATATAATATGCATGTGCTTGCTGCTCCTACTTGCAATTAATATGAGAGAGGAACTATATCTCCACCTCTTTATGTTTCCAACACGATAAAATTGCAAGAAAACTGTTTATACTATGCTTTGGCCTTTACTATGTGTGCATGAATTGTTCTTTTATGACATGCCGATGCATAGGAAGAGAGTTAGACTTCGTCATTGCTTGATATATGTTGCTTTGTGCTCATTACTAAATTACAAATCATTGTTAATTAAAATTGGCTTTGATATACCTTGGGATCCGGGTGGATTTACTACTTGAGCACTATATGCCTAGCTTAATGGCTTTAAAGAAAGCGCTGCCAGGGAGACAACCCCGAAGTTTTAGAGAGTCATTTATTTCTGTTGAGTGCTTTAATTTAGTTTAAAAACAACAAAAATAAAGAGGGGAACCCAAAACTTTTTCAAAAAAAAAGAAAAGCGAAAGTGAGAAAGACAAGCATTGTTGAAGTGGGAGAGCTCCTTGAACTTTGTTCATGCTCACGGAAACTTTGCGAATCTTGATTACAGAAACTTTTCAACAAAAATAATTATCCCCTTGTACAATTCCATTGTATTATAAAAATAATGTGCCAAGGTTTGCCTTTAGGATGTTTACAATGCTTGTTGGTTTGTATGGTGCAGGACAGAAACTTTGGCTGTAGTGCGCGATTTTTAATTTTTTACTGGAACGTCAAATGGTTCTGATTCTTTCTGAAATATCTTTATATACAAATCTTTTATTTTTCATAATTTTGGAAGAATTTTTCAAGTATCAGAAGTATGGTGAATGTTCAGATTATTACAGACTGTTCTGTTTTAGACAGATTCTGTTTTTGATGCATAGTTTGCTTGTTTTGATGAAACTATGTATTTATATCAGTGGATTAAGCCATGAAAAGGTTATATTACAGTAGACACAATGCAAAAACAAAATATGAATTGGTTTGCAACAGCACTTAGAGTAGTTATTTGCTTTATTATACTAACGGATCTTACCGAGTTTTCTGTTGAAGTTTTGTGTGGATGAAGTGTTCGATGATCGAGAAGGTCTCGATGTGAGAAGAAGGAAGAGAGGCAAGAGATCAAGCTTGGGGATGCCTGAGGTACCCCAAGTAAGTATTCAAGGATACTCAAGCATCTAAGCTTGGGGATGCCCCGGAAGGCATCCCCTCTTTCTTCAACAAGTATCGGTATGTTTTCGGATTCGTTTCGTTCATGCGATATGTGCAAATCTTGGAGCGTCTTTTGCATTTAGTTTTCTATTTTCTTTTATGCACCATGCTGGTATGAGATAGTCCTTGGTTTATTTATAGAATGCTCTATGCACTTCACTTATATCTTTTGAGTATGGCTTTATAGAATGCTTCATGTGCTTCACTTATATCATTTGAAGTTTAGATTGCCTGTTTCTCTTCACTTAGACAACCACCATTTGTAGAATGCTCTTTTGCTTCACTTATATTTGTTAGAGCGTGGGCATATCTTTTGTAGAAAGAACTAAACTCTCTTGCTTCACTTATATCTATTTAGAGAGATGACAGGAACTGGTCATTCACATGGTTAGTCATAAAATCCTACATAAAACTTGTAGATCACTGAATATGATATGTTTGATTCCTTGCAATAGTTTTGCTATATAAGGATGGTGATATTAGAGTCATGCTAGTGGGTGGTTGTGGATTGTAGAAATACTTGTGTTGAGGTTTGTGACTCCCGTAGCATGCACGCATGGTGAACCGTTATGTAACGAAGTTGGAGCATGATTTATTTATTGATTGTCTTCCTTATGAGTGGCTGTCGAGGATGAGCGATGGTCTTTTCCTACCAATCTATCCCCCTAGGAGAATGCGCGTAGTACTTTGTTTTGATGACTAATAGATTTTTGCAATAAGTATGTGAGTTCTTTATGACTAATGTTGAGTCCATAGATTATACGCACTCTCACCCTTCCATCATTGCTAGCCTCTTCGGTACCGTGCATTGCCCTTTCTCACCTCGAGAGTTGGTGCAAACTTCGCCGGTGCATCCAAACCCCGTGATACGATACGCTCTATCACACATAAACCTCCTTATATCTTCCTCAAAACAGCCACCATACCTACCTATTATGGCATTTCCATAGCCATTCCGAGATATATTGCCATGCAACTTCCATCATCATCATATACATGACTTGAGCATTTATTGTCATATTGCTTGCATGATCGTAAGATAGCTAGCATGATGTTTTATGGCTTGTCTGTTTTTTGATGTCATTGCTACGCTAGATCATTGCACATCCCGGTATACCGCCGGAGGCATTCATATAGAGTCATATCTTTGTTCTAGATATCGAGTTGTAATATTGAGTTGTAAGTAAATAAAAGTGTGATGATCATCATTATTAGAGCATTGCCCAAGTGAGGAAAGGATGATGGATACTATGATTCCCCCACAAGTCGGGATGAGACTCCGGATGAAAAAAAAGAGAAGGCCCAAAAAAAATGAGAGAAAAAGAGAGAAGGGGCAATGTTACTATCCTTTTACCACACTTGTGCTTCAAAGTAGCACCATGTTCTTCATATAGAGAGTCTCTTGAGTTATCACTTTCATATACTAGTGGGAATTTTCATTATAGAACTTGGCTTGTATATTCCAACGATGGGCTTCCTCAAATGCCCTAGGTCTTCATGAGCAAGCAAGTTGGATGCACACCCACTTAGTTTCAGTTTGGGCTTTCATACACTTATAGCTCTTAGTGCATCCGTTGCATGGCAATCCCTGCTCACCCACATTGATATCTATTAATGGGCATCTCCATAGCCCGTTGATACGCCTAATTGATGTGAGACTTTCTCCTTTTTTTGTCTTCTCCACATAACCCCCACCATCATATTCTATTTCACCTATAGTGCTATGTCCATGGCTCACGCTCATGTATTGCGTGAAAGTTGAAAAAGTTTGAGATTACTAAAGTATGAAACAATTGCTTGGCTTGTCATCGGGGTTGTGCATGATGTGAATATTTTGTGTGGTGAAGATGGAGCATAGCCAGACTATATGATTTAGTAGGGATAACTTTCTTTGGCCATGTTATTTTGAAAAGACATGATTGCTTTATTAGTAGGCTTGAAGTATTATTGTTTTTATGTCAAATGATAGACTATTGCTTTGAGTCACTCGTGTCTTAATATTCATGCCATGATTAGACATATGATCAAGATTATGCTAGGTAGCATTCCACATCAAAAATTATCTTTTTTATCATTTACCTACTCGAGGACGAGCAGGAATTAAGCTTGGGGATGCTGATACGTCTCCGTCGTATCTATAATTTTTGATTGTTCCATGCCAATATTATGCAACTTTCATATACTTTTTGGCAACTTTTTATACTTTTTTTGGGACTAACATATTGATCCAGTGCCCAGTGCCAGTTCCTGTTTGTTGCATGTTTTATGTTTCGCGGAAACCCCATATCAAACGGAATCCAAACGGAATAAAAACGAACGGAGAATATTTTTGGAATATTTGGAAAATTCCAGAAGAAGAATCAACGCGAGACGGTGCCCGAGGTGGCCACGAGGCAGGGGGCGCGCCTGCCCCCCTGGGCGCCCCCCTGACCCTCGTGGGCCACCCGTAAGGCGGCTGATGCCCTTCTTCGGCCGCAAGAAAGCTAATTTTTGGGAAAAAAAATCACGGCGAAGGTTTCAGTCCAATCGGAGTTACGGATCTCCCTATATATATACGAAACGGTGAAAGGGCAGCAGACGAGAACGCAGAAACAGAGAGAAACAGAGAGACAGATCCAATCTCGGAGGGGCTCTCGCCCCTCCCACGGCATGGAGGCCAAGGACCAGAGGGGAAACCCTTCTCCCATCTAGGGAGGAGGTCAAGGAAGAAGAAGACGAAGGGGCCCCCTCTCCCCTTCTCTTCCGGTGGCGCCGGAACGCCGCCGTGGCCATCATCATCACCGCAATCTTCACCAACAACTTCACCGCCATCATCACCAACTCTTCCCCCCTCTATGCAGCGGTGTAACCTCTCTCTTACCCTCTGTAATCTCTACTTAAACATGGTGCTCAACGCTATATATTATTTCCCAATGATGTATGGCTATCTTATGATGTTTGAGTAGATCTGTTTTGTCCTATGGGTTATTTGCTGATCAAGATTGGTTTGAGTTGCATGTTTTATTATTGGTGCTGTCCTATGGTGCTCTCCGTGTCGCGCAAGTGTGAGGGATTCCTGCTGTAGGGTTTGCAATATGTTCATGATTTGCTTATGGTGGGTGGCGTGAGTGACAGAAGCACAGACCCGAGTAAGTAGGTTGTTTGCGTATGGGATAAAGAGGACTTGATGCTTTAATGCTATGGTTGGGTTTTACCTTAATGATCTTTAGTAGTTGCGGATGCTTGCTAGAGTTCCAATCATAAGTGCATATGATCCAAGTAGAGAAAGTATGTTAGCTTATGCCTCTCCCTCAAATAAAATCGCAATAATGATTACCGGTCTAGTTATCGATTGCCTAGGGACAAATAACTTTCTCGTGACAAAAAGCTCTGCACTAAAACTAACTTAGTTGTGTCTTTATCTAAACAGCCCCTACTTTTTATTTACGCTCTCTTTACTTTCTTGCAAACCTATCCAAAAAACACCTACAAAGTACTTCTAGTTTCATACTTGTTTCCGGTAAAGCGAACGTCAAGTGTGCGTAGAGTTGTATCGGTGGTCGATAGAACTTGAGGGAATATTTGTTCTACCTTTAGCTCCTCGTTGGGTTCGACACTCTTACTTATCGAAAGAGGCTACAATTGATCCCCTATACTTGTGGGTTATCAGTGGTCTCCGCACATGCTTGTTGATGTGTGGTTATTGGTGTGCTCTCGGCCGGCTCCAGACGAATAAGATTCTTCGGCCATAGCAGCACCCAACCCTTGCATCTTCCAATCCGCGGCGGGGTCTCGTCGTCCTCTCCCACATGCTGTACTGGAGGAGGCAAATCCTCGTGCCCCGATTTCACACTGTACAAGCTAACCCTGAAGTGCCCAGCAAGGATCGACTAGTTGTGGAACGTGGGTTGCAAGGGGTTCATTATCATCCCCTTTCCCACGTCCACCTTCTGGCCTTTGATCAAGTAGAGTATGGTGCACGGGGTTTCTTCGGCCTGCAAACACATATGTCTGTGGCGTTAAACATCTGAAAGGCAACAAAAATGGAATATTCTATATATATATATATATATGTATATATGTATATGTTGGTGCGACATGTAATTACCGTGACGGCGTCGAGCTCAGCCAAAGATGAAGGCCCACCTAGCACGCCAGAGACTGAGGACGGGCTGCTATGAGCGGGAGCGACTGCGAGAGGAGGCCCGGTTGCGTGAGCAAGTGATGGTGCGGTGGTGTTGTTGTTCATGGAGTTGCTCCCGACGAAACTGGGCAACGGGAAATCATGTACCGTCTTGTCTGGATTTTCCTTCGTCCAGTTGATGATAGCTGGAACCAAGTTAGTAGCGAAATCATTTTTGCAGGCAGTTACAGCTGCATTGACTGCCTGCTGTAGCAACTCATTTTTCTCCTCGGCTGTTTTTTTCGCGTCCTCAGCTGCTTTTTTCTTGACCGCAAGCTTCACCTTCGCGTCGATGTCCGCCCGACTAAACTTCTTTTTCTGCTTCTTGGCCTCCGGGCCCTCGTTGTAAAACACCTTCCACGTGGCGCCGTCTCCAGCGCCGTGCACGCGACCATATTGCGGCCGCTGGCCCAAAGGGAGTCCCTTAAGTTTGTTCAAGGCCTGGTTGAGAGGGGTGTCCCACTTGGGCCTCATCGGAGAAGTAGGGCTTTCGGCTGCAAGCTGGTGTTGCTTCTCCTGCAGAAGGAGCGTGAACCGTTTAGGAATGTGTAGTTGACTAGATATGGAGCTAAATGTAAGGTGGTAAAAGAATAATTACCAGTAGTCTAATCAATTTCCTCGTGACTTGGTCCGTGTAAAAAACCTTCTTTTCCTTGTCCCACTTGTAGCGGGCCCTGATGAAGTCACGCTCCAAGGGGTTGGTGAACTTCGCGAAGGGGTCTGGGATACCTGCGGCTTCACGTTCCGCGTCCTCCTTATCCCATATGGGCCTTCTACCGAGGTAGCCACGGCTTCCGAGGCGATGCTTCCCCGTGTTCCTTTGCTGAAGGCTCTTGAATTTCGCAGCCTTAGCCTTGGCTGCCTCGGTAGCGCAAGTGTCCTTGAACTTTTCGAACTCCTCTTCCGCAAGTGTCGGATTTTCCTCCAGAATCTTGGACAGGGGTTCCTCAGCCTCAATAGCTCGTTTCACCCTCCCTTTCCAGGAGGCCAAATCATTGCTAAAATTGCCCATGGCATGATTGTTAATCTTTTTCATCTTCGGATCATCCCATGGTTGTTCTATGTTATCATCCCAGTTGGGGAACTTGAATCTCTTGTGCAACTTCGTCAATTGTTCTTTACTCCTTAAGTCATCGTCGTTGAGGCTCGCGCATTCCCGTAGGATGCATCCTACTTGGTTCCCATAGCACTTGCGAGGTTCTTCCGGCTCTAATGGCTCAAACTTGCCAAGTGCCATCTTTGTGATGACTAGTCGTCCAATCCCTAGTTTGTTAGGTTTTCGTATCCTCTGCTTCTTCTTTTCGGTAGCGGCATCGGCGTCGGTACCTTCCCCGCCGGCATCTTCCCCGCCGGTACCTTCCCCGCCGGTCTCGGCGCCGCCATCGGTGCCGGTGCCGTCGGTGTCGATGTCGGCGTCACTACCATCATCGAGGCCGACCTGCAAACCTTGCTTAGCAGTCAAATAGTCGAGGTACTCTTGTTCACCCTCATAATCCATCTCGTCTGCATCTTGGTCAGAAGGCCCAGTTTCTTCGTTGTTCGACATGTTTCCTATGATTAAGTCTCCTCGTTTAATTCTAAAAGTATGAAAAAAATGAGAAATGACATAAAAAAGAAATCTATGTTTGCCGGAATGTCGTTTCCCAGCAACTCCCAGCACTCGATATGCCTACTATCTTAGCACAAATCATGCCAAAATTCACGGAAAATTTCGGCATGACATTTGCTAAAAAATGGACATATCGAGCGCCTGAAATTCATTGGAATGGAAATGAATTAACATTCCGGCGTAACATAGGCCACTCGGATCATTTACCCTGCACATAATCATCATTTTCCAAATATGACATGTCCAAAACATCACATGTCCAAATGACATGTCCAAATTCCAAACATGACATGTCCAAAACATGACATGTCCACATATCACATGTCCAGTTCAAACTTGCATATAAATTTAGCCTACCTAAATTTGCTTTAACAAGGGATGTTGATTTGGACAATTGCTTAAATGCTGCCTTTTCTTTTAACTACAATTGCTTAACCCTAAATTTCCGTCCTATTTTAAAACCTAGCTAAATTCATAACCAAATAGATAACCTAATTAACCTACTGCCCTAACTAAAACCTAAGTAAATTAACCGAAGAACCCTAGCTAGCAGAGAGAGGAGGAGCGCTGGGGGGGGGGGTTACAGAGGGTGCAGGGGCGAGGAGACAGGCCCGACGACGGCCGAGGTTTGGAGGGGAGGAAGCAGAGGAGGGAGGCGTGGCGCGTCGGGGTCGGGGGCGAGCGCCGGGGTCGGGGGCGAGGGCAGGGCCCCGGCGGTGCGACGGGGGAAGATAGAGTGTGGATTTGGGGGGAAAAGAGGCGGGATGAAGTAGAGAGAGTGAGGATTTTGGGTTAAGTGCACCTAGCAGTAGCGCGTTTAGAGCAAACGCGCTACTACTATTACAGGCAGCTATAGCGGTTTTATACGGAAACCGCTACTGCTACCTTGACTAGCTGTAGCTCTTTTTCAGTAAAGCGCTAGTGCTATAACCAGTACCTATATAAGAGTTTTCCTTTTTCTTTTCCTTTATTTTCTCTCACTTTTTTTCCGAGAGCAGTGAACGAAGGGAAGGCGATATATATTGCATCATTTGACGGTTAAATATGTAAACAAAATAGGAACATATATATTACATCATTGGACCCATGCATAATAATGGCTAAGTGTGTATACAAAATAGGAATATATATATATATATATATATATATATATATATATATATATATATATATATATAACATCATTTGACTGATAACATACGGTTCCTCAGCGTTGAGGTTTTCGGTTTTGAGTCAGCTTCTTCCCTTCTGGTTCGTTCAAGAATAATTGAGCCCCTCATTGTGACTTTGCCTTTTCCATGGAGTACGATTTTTCTTCGGTAATGTATTATTGATTCTTCTTTTGACGTATACTTCATCATCATCGTCATCTTCCCTCATTGGGTTGCCGTACTGATCGTAGTCTTCCTCGTTGGCGACTCCATCCATTCCAATGATGTTCCTTTTGCCTCTCCTCACGACAACACGGCTGGGATTGCACGGGTCGATTATGAAGAAGCATTGTGTCACGTGCTTAGCGTGTACCCATGGCTCGTTTTTTGCGATAGCGTTCACGGTAGCGCGTCTGGTATAGTCATGGTAGTGAAATTCCGGTTTTCTCTTTCGACATTCTTAGCCCATCTGACACGGAACATCGTCGTGTTGTGCAGTCCAGCGTAGTCAAGCTCCCAGATCTCCTTGACCCTTCCATAAAATCTTTCAGTTGCGCCGTTGTCGCTGCCGTTTATGCATTCCATCGTCACCCCTGAGTTCTGATCATCACTATCCATATCTTTGGCCTTTGTGTAGAACGTGTATCCGTTGATATCGTATGCCTGATAGGTTACGAGGTTGGGCGAGGGGCCATGTGCTAGGGCGTATATGAGCAATCCGTCCTTAGAGCCCTCATCCGGGGGATTAGCAATAATATGCTCTTTGAACCAATGCAGGAAAGTGGAGTTGTGCTCTCTAGTAACTTCGGCGTCCGTCCTGCATACCCCCCGGTCACGATACTTCTTTGCGATAATTTCTTTGTGCAGTGCCACGAAAGGATCTACCTCGTCTAGGTGTTGTAGCACTACCAAGTTTGCTCTGTCAAAGTTGCTGCGTCGATCTGAGTATGCCATGTGCAGTTCCCTGCGACCGTTGGAGTGACCTTCTCCTTCGAGCCTCCAATCGTGTTTGTTAACGGGCAAACCAACACTAACACCAGGCGGCTGCAGGTCTGTGCCATATAGAAAATTCTCGCAGAAAGAGATGCACTCTTGTGTCAGATAGCCTTGGACGATGCTTCCATCCGGACGGGACATGTTACGAACGAATCCTTTGATGATCCCATTCATCCTCTCAAACGGCATCATGTTGTGCAGAAATGACGGCCCCAGGTCTATTATGTCGTCCACAATATGGACACACAGATGCACCATCACGACAAAGAACGCGGGCGGGAAGTACATCTCAAGCTCATTTAGTATCACAACAATCTCTTCATGTAGCCTTCGGAGCTGCTTCAGACTGATCGACTTTCGAGAGATGACGTCGAAAAAGTTGCAGAGACCAATAAGCGTGTCACGGACGTGCTTGTCCATTATCCCTCTAAGGGCAACAGGTAGTATCTGCATCATCATCACATGACAGTCATGGGACTTCATCCCGCCGAACCTTTTCTTGTCCGTGTCTAGATATCTGCTTATCTTGCCACAGTAACCGGAACTAACTTTGACTCCGGTAAGGCACTTAAAGAATTGACCGATCTCAGCCTGACTTAAGGTGAAGCAAGAAGGGGGGCAATAATCCTCTTTCTTTATTTTCTTGCCCTTCTTCTCCCGCGCCTCTGTCTCCGTCTCTGTCTCGTCTGACATTTTACGGGGCGGCATGTGCAGATCTTCCCTGATTTTCAAATCTTGCAAGTCTTTTCTTGCCTTCGGCCCATCCTTGGTCTTATCCGGCATGTTCATCAGTGTCGCGAGCAAGCTCTCAAGGACATTCTTACAGATATGCATATGATCAAGGCAATGAGGTGTATCGAGTTTGTGCCAGTACTCCAAGTCCCAGAACACAGACCTCGTCTTCCATACCTTCAGCAGCGGCTCCGGCGCCTTTTTCATCGTCTTTCCCGACGCGGGGCACTCCTTCCATTTTTCAACAACTCATCGATTTCGGCACCGCTCCGCTTACGTGGAGGTCCTCGATGCTCAGCGTGACCATTGAATAGATCTCCACGGTTTCTCCACGGGGTCGTCCGGTTCGAGCCATCTTCGATGCCCCATGTACACGATTTTCCCAGACCCGCCATCTTTCCTTGACGTTAGCTGCTGAGACGTCGTATCATCCATGCACCGCGTGCATCCGCAATATCCATGGCACACCTGGCATGCGACATATCCGTAACCGAGATAGTCATGCACCGTCGTGATCAGCGCGGCTCTCATGTAGAAATACTCGCCTTTGCTGGCGTCCCATGTCTTGGCCGGTGTTTCGCATAACGTGTCTAACTCCTCTTGAAGTAGCTCCAGATACAAATTAATATTACTAGTCGTCAACCCGTGCATCTGCATGGGCTAGCTATTTTGTGGACACATGAATACTATGAAATCTCTAAGTATATATGTTTACATAACATAACACCTAATAGTATACATTGTATTTTGTAAGGATAAAATTTACATATCTTTAATTAGTTCTTGAATATGGAAGTTTATTTATGATTTTCAAGTCTAGATATTCTATTTTTAAGTAGAGAGAGTAGGATTGTATAATCTGATGACACTACCGTCCTTTCTGAATGATTAGTGCATCCAATAGCTTAGAAGAACTTATTTTGTATGATCATCAATCTAATGGGGATCAAGCAAGACATTATGGGAAGAGTACAATAGCAATATTTATGATTACTAAGAAAATAATTTCCCTTTAACATCTTAACTTCGAAGATATATGTATGCGTGAGCTATTTGCAAGATGATTTGAAATTTTATGCCAAAATCAGTTTCACTAAATGGAGAATAACATCATATTACCTAATAAAAACATTTATTGATCGCATATGTTGCTCTTACTTTAGAATCATTTGTTCAATTGGAATAAATTTCCATCACTGATACATATATGGGTAATGAGGTTAAAAGAAAAAGTTCAAACATTAGTTGCGGGCAATGAAACATGAGTCAGAAAATATCCATGTGAAGTGCCGATTTTTTATGAAATTAATCTCTTATAGGCAAGGAAGGGCAAAACTCTATTTAAAATATTACCCGGCAATTCAGCACCAAAAGCAGGTGTTCACAGATTATGAAATATAATGGTGAAAACGAAGCATCATAATACAATACCGATTATACTTTTGGTTCCAAAATTTTAGGAGCTCTCAAAGGATATTCTTTTTTTCATAAATAGAAACGACAATAAGGTGTAGATGCAAACACCAGAATTTTATCTCAGTAGAGACCTTGTCAAGAATTTTGAACATAACCTCGACATATGAAACTTGCTTCTTGACTCGAACATGGGGAGAATCATCACTCATAAAGTTGTCACGTGTACATCTCAAGTATTGTAGGAACTGCATTAAAAAGAGGTGGTAATAAATAGCAAGTTATACGGATTTGAAGGCTAGATATGATTTTTTTTCTTAGAGCATCCATGATGGACATTCTTAGATCCTTCATTAACTTGACCAATTAGATGCCAGAATTCTGCATGGGCTCAAATATTTATGTTTTGAGTAAATACGACCTGCAAATATAATGCTTCAAATTGGCATCATCCATGAATTCATAATTATTACACAGAGCAATGGAATGTTGTATCCAAAGATCCTGCCAGATTAGAGCAGAAAGAGTGCCTGCAAAATAACACAAATCATGTATTGTACTTTGAGTAATATAAATGTCAGTCCCATTACTTCATCTTCGACTAACAGAAATCCCATATGTGAAAAATTCTAGCAAGTAGATGGATATCCAACTACACAATAGTACATTGGAGCAAAGTTACAACCAGTCTGGTTTGCAGAAAAAAAATCATGGGGTATTTTACTATAACTACGTGACGGTATTAAGAAAGTTTAAGTTCATTGGTCATGGTGCTGATGGCATCCAAATTTTAATTTCTCTAGCATGTACTTTCCATGCACTCCTCTCGAGGTTTATTGTACTAAAGACATCAAGTGACATTGTTTTCTTCATCAAAAAGGTGCCATAGCACCCGGGTGCCCCGACACCCTGTTATCCCGTGCGTTCAGTGCCTTGAAGATTCGTGCCAAGGACTGGACAGCAGCAGGTCATTTGCGTCTGCATGTTAATTAAGCATTCGTTTTACACAGTAGAACCGGGCCAGTCCTAGGCTGCGGGAGACAGGGCAGGTGTGGCTACATGTCACGAACAGCGCCGTGGTAGCCCTGGCAGGCTGGCAAGGAGGTCAGGTCCTGTTGGTGTCTATATTTTTCTGTGCATGCGGTGGAGGACAACTCATGGGAGTGCATGGGTGGATGCGTGTTCTTAGTCTGACCAGAGCAAAGCGGGACCCTAGGTTTCACATCAGCCTCTGTTTTTAAAACAGGTTTTTATCTTCTTCTTCCATTAGAGTTGGCCACCAAGGGGTTAGATTCCTTTTCTTTGCCGTTCAAACGCTGGATCAGAGAATAGTTCCTATATTATAGTGCGTCCAATCCATGTTTACGGTTGCATCACACCAGTCTGCTACAGTATCTCCTGAAAAAAGATTCCTGTTAGATGAACAGTGCAACCAAGACCAGTCAAGACACACGATTCCATCTTTCTTTGGGTAGGTGGAATCAGGCCAAGAGGAACAGGGCTAGACTAGGCCCAGCTTAGTTTGAATTTTATCGATACTCCCGCGCTTAATGAAACACTAGACCTGATGATGGACTCCATCGCTACAGTGGGTGGCACAGATCTTTATGCGCTAGATTCTGGACGGATGGTAGAGATAAGAGGGTGTCTAGGCACCCGGGTTCTAAAAAACTACTATCTTTTTTCTTCATTCTGATTCATGTGGAAAATACAACAATCTGGGAGATTAAATTTGAAATTACCACAATACTTCAATGTTGTTCATGTATGCAGTTTACCGTCTACCCAACCTCTTGCATACCGTATCCTTACTTGACAAAAATCTGGAATAAAATGTGAACGTAGCCTTACTGAACTTGGTGTGTACGCAATGAACACTTAGGCAGCGATCGCTAGCAAGAAGCCGATGTACATCATATCCATGCCTTCTGGGATCTGGAGCATGCCGTACTTGCGGTGCACCCCGAGAACGACAAAGACGCATATCACGAAGCTGTGGACATGTCGGTGTATTACGACACACGGATGTAGGTACTTGCCAAATGGTTGCTTATATTGCCTAGTGATTATGAAAATAAAATGACAGTGTAAGTTCATAATAAAAGCTTTTACATCCTGAAAGTATTTGAAAAGCTTAACAATGCATGTTTGAGTTTCTGCCGGGTTATCATCTGTATGGTATTGGTGTATCAAGGAAACAATCATTAGTGTGAAAATAACAGCAAACCTGAAGGGAAAGGATGTTGTCTTCCGGCCATGGTTAACATAGCTGCACATCGATATTGGAAGACATATCGAAATCATTAGATATGTGTGCAGGGTTGACAAATAATCTCTCGTAGAAAATATAAAAACCTAGCAAAGAAGACATAAGAAGTAACTTAAACGCAAATATCTGTGTTTGTCCATACAGCTTAAGGAATTTCGTAATGGAAAAACTTACCTGTAGATGTTTTTATCCTATCGTACTGATTAGGTACATGATAGTAACCCTAGAGGTCAAAATATAAGAAGATTAATCCTGCAACTTGAGAAGAACGAATATGAGAAGAAGAAATAATCTGAGTTGGCTGTAATATCTGAAAAGCATATTCAATCCTGATGATTCATGCATGTAACTTACGAATAGAAAGGACTTCCAGCTAGTCCATGCTTAATGGCCCCACTGGAATCATCATTGATAGAATTGAGAAAAAGAAATCTAGTACAGCCATTGCTTGGTCGACCATACCACCGGAAGCACCATGTTTTCCTCCAAGTGTATTAGGATAGATAAACAAAAATCTAGCCACTTCATGCTTGATCGGCAACCCAGGAAAGGACATTCATGCATGTCTTATTATTACCCAGAGAATGTACGTGCAAGAAGTTTGTGGCCTGGAGATGAGGGAGATGATGGCCTAACTCCTCATTATGTAAGAGATTAGCAGGATTCTCCTTCTGTCCGGCATCGCTAGCCAAGTGAGGAGGCCGAGAAGAGGTACGAAAAATATCCACAATAGTTTATCAACGGCAACAACCATCCTATCAGGCTCTTTCAAACCATATATATTTTAGAAATTACAGAAATCTGAGACACATAACATCAGTTTATTCCGTTCCTTTGACATGGGGGCTATTTTCCTATTCCAAGTAGAGATTAGAATCATGCCAAAGGAGTAGAGATCAGAAGAAAAACTCACCTCAAAGAAAGCAGCGGAGATATGGAGCGGAAGCGACACACATACATCATGTTACTAGAATCAGATGGTTGATGTCGTACTTGCGTAGGAGATGAGAGTAGCGGCCGCCGGATTTGATAGGGCACCATGGAAGGGTCATGTGGAAAGGGAGGAGAACAAAACCAGCTAGATCGAGGATGGAAAGCCCCATCAACAATCAGAACTCAGAAGCATTGAAAGGTAGTTTCTTTTTTTATGGAGAAACCATGTTTCTCACGGGAGGGATTGCATCAGCCTCGGAGAAAAAATAGGAGCGTCCTCCATCAAATCTGTTACGTTCTGTTAGCAAATGATTTTTTTTAGTGCAGATAATTATCTTCTACTAATCCGAGCCATAAACTTTCTTTGAAATTGAGGCATTATGATTCTATCTTTCACGTCTAAGACATAATCTAGATAGTTGTCTATCTTTTAATCTGATGAGGCATAGACTTTCTTTTCGACTGAGCCATTATGATTCGATCCCTCACGTATGAGCTGAAGTTTATTTCAATCTGAGCCATTATAATTTGGTCCAACATGATTGACTACATATAACTTTTCTAGTTTCTCTGCTCGCTTCTGAGCCAAAGTTTATTTCAACTTATGATTCAAATCTGAACTACTGAAAAAAGAGTAAAAATTAAAAAAACAAATATGGGTCTATAGAAAGTTCTACGGCAATGGAGTTGGATTGAAGCCATTAATGGGAGCATAGAAAACCGTATTGAAGAGAAATCAAGGGAGGAGAGAAGAGGCAATGCCTAGAATCGGGACTGGCAAGGGAGATAATGTAGAAATAAGACTGAGGAGGTCATGCTAACCTGCAACATCGTTGATGGCCATAAGAGCGCCGATATGGAGAGGGAGATGACTGGGGACGGCAGCAGACGAAGGAGGTGGCTGATACATGACGGAGAGATGACCTGCACGTGAAAGAGGAGGCGTGAGGGAGAGGCCCTGCGTACATCAGAGGAGAGGATGTTGAGGCGTTCTGGCATGGAGAGGAAGGAGAGACGTGAGGGATTAGGAGAGGAATCATGGCTAGAGATGATCTGTAGCTTTTTTTTATGGGAGAGATGATCTGATGCTTAACACAGTTAATTTCACCGTTGATTTTCTCAGGTTTTGATTAGATTAACCTAAAAAAAGCTGGAAAATCTACACCGTAATAATTGGGTCCCACAATATGAATGGTTCCTAATTGGATTAACATGGGAAAAAACTTAGAAGATCTACACCGTAATAATTTGGTCCCACAAGATGACACTAGTACAAAACAGGGCTTTGGTCACAGGGCAAGATTCACATTAGTCCCGGTTCAGTCACGAACCAGGACTAATGTGAGCATTGGTCCCGGTTCGTGCGGCTGAGGCATTAGTCCCGGTTCACCTGGGCCCTTTAGTCCCGGTTGGTGCCACGAACCGGGACTAAAGGGTGCGATGCCCATTAGTACCGGTTGGTGGCACCAACCGGGACTAAAGGTTAGACCTTTAGTCCCGATTGGTGCCACCAACCGGTACTAATGGGCTCTGAGGCATTAGTACCGGTTCATGGCACGAACCGGTACTAAAGGTCCCATTTTCAAACTCTACCCCCCCCCCCCCCCCCCCGCGGACCGCCTTTTCAGTTTTAGAAAAAACAAAAGAAAATGATGGAAATGTCAATAAAATAAAATAAAATAAGTTTCCCATTTGATATGTGGTCTAGTTGTTGGGAAAATTTACAAATATGAATTTCGACTTTATTTGCAAAATCTCTCTGGAATTTGTAAAATGGGCATAAATTTTGCATACGATCTCGGATTAAAAAGTTCTTTATATGAAAAATCATCTACTCGAAAAGTTACATCCGATTTTAACCGGGGGAACCCCGTTAAACATTTTCAAAATCCTCAAAAACCTAACAGAAAAAAGTTACGGGGCTTTTAAGATCTGGAGAGGCAAAAAAATTCAAAATATTTCAAACTGTGGTCAAACCGTGGTCAAACAATGGTCAAACTAATTATTCTAGAATTTTAGCGTTACTAAATAATTATTTCAGATTTTTTGAATTTTGGTCAAATCTGGTCAAACTGTGGTCAAACAGTGGTCAAACAATGGTCAAACTAATTATTCCAGAAATATTAGTGTTACTAAATAATTATTGTTTTTTAAAACAATAGTTTCAAACTCAAACAGTGAAATGTGTCACTTCATGCTCAAGCTAAATTCCTGAGGGTTAATAGGATTGACATCTTACTATTGTCAGGAAAACAACAAGTGCAGACTTGGAAACGAGGGAGAATAGAACCCGGAAGTTAAGCGTGCTCAGGCTAGAGTAGTGAGAGGATGGGTGACCGTCCGGGAAGTTAGATGAGGGGTGATTAGAGATTAGAGGATAAATTGAGCAGTGATGAGGGGTGGTGATTAGAGATTAGAGGTTAAAATAATTCAGAAATTTGAAAATCATAAAAAAAAATTCAAAAAAAATTCTCAAAAAAAATTTCAAAAAAAAAATCATAAAATTTCCTTTAGTCCAAGGTGGAGCTCCACGTGGCCGCGGCCTTTAGTCCCGGTTCGTGTAAGAACCGGGACTAAAGGCCCCTACCAACCGGGACAAAAGCCCCCTTTTCTACTAGTGTGAACGGCTCCTAATTACTGATTAACGTGGTAATTTCTTGGGAGTCTATAATTAGATATAGGTATAGAGGTATAGATATAGATATAGATAGATAGATAGATAGATAGATAGATAGATTTCCTGGTTGTTTCGGCCCTTGAATAAGCATGCTCATATGAATGTACTTCGACTTCATGCACAACCAGGGGGGAGGTTGTACATCCATACAAACACGGGCCATGTGCTATGGTTGGTGTTCTGGTTGCCAAACGGATTCATGCCATCGGTACATGCGCCGAGCATGATGTTCCTTGCTTCACATTCGAAATACCGATAGAAGCTGTTCAATGCTCTCCATTGGCTTCCATCCTTGACGTGTCTCAGCTTCGGATCATCTCCATCGTCGGGCTTCTTCCTCTCCGCGTGCCAGCGCATTAGCTTTGCTTCCTTGGGATCTACAAAATACCGCTGGAGAATGAGAGTGATCGGTAAGTACCATACAACTTTCTGGGGACATTTCTTCCCGGCCTTCTTGTATCGAGAAGCATTGCACACCGGACATCTTGTTTTTTCCGCGTGCTCCTTCCAATAAATTATGCAATCGTTGATGCATGCATGGTATCTAACGTGCGGCAGATCAAAAGGGCACACGATCTTCTTGGCCTCATCAACACTAGTAGGACATAGATTTCCCGCGGGAAGAATATCCTTTAGGTACTTGAGATGCTCGTCGAGGCTAGTGTCGGTCCATTTGTTTTTAGCCTTCGTCTTCAGGAGTTGGAGCGTGAAACTCAAGCGGGTCACCTCAAGATTGCAACCATCATACAATGGAGTGTTCGAGTCTACCACCAGTTGCTCCAGCTTAGCCTCCTCTCTAGAAGCAGCTCTCTCAGTACTCGTCTCCTTGCGAAGCAGTGCTTGAACATGAGGGCCCCGCACGATTGAACTTAGTACCGACAAACTCTGCTGCGTGGAGTCCACGTCGTTCTCTCTGCCGCCATGTCCGGCCCCTTCTCCTCCGCCATGTCCGGCCCCTTCTCCACCGCCATGTCCGGCCTCTTCCCCGCCGCCATTATCGATCATCTCTTCGTCTTGCCCCGTGTCATCATTGCCTGCCCCGTCGGCGTCCTCAACATCGTCATCCTCATCTTCAATTATCCACCGAGTATAGCTATCCATGAAACCAGTCATGAGCAGGTGCGCTTCGACACGACCATCGTCATAGGGGTCGAGCCAAACTATTCCTTTGCATTTTCGACACGGACGTAAAACCTCTGTCAGGTTATTTTCTTTCATGTCCTGCACCGCCGACCGCAACCACCTGTCCACCATCGTTCCACTGACCATCATGAACGTCTGCACGGTAATAATAAACAAATTGATTATAAAAATGCGTGCATGCATCAAAGTCATACAAAAATTCGGCATGACCTTCCCTAAAAATAGGACATATATAGATCTAGAGTTTGCCCAGAATTCGCCGAAACAGAAATAAATCGACATTTTGGCAAAACACAGGCAACTCAAAAGCACAATTTGGCGTCAACTCATGCCACACACACAATTTCCATCATATTGCCCAATTATCATATCACACACACATACACATATTTCCATTTTGCAAAAGCATGAAATTTTAATCACCTCTATCTCTTGATCGAGCACACGGTGGAGATGATGGTGTAGGGAGATCAAAAGTGCTCAAAGCTCTTCTTGACAAAGATAGATCTAGTTAGGGGGCAAATAGGTCATTTGACTAAATGCTACATCTACCTAGCTAGCTAATTTGGGAGGAGACAACTTCAACTAGTGGAGGGGGAAGGAAAAAGAAAAATGAGATGCATTAATGGAGGTGGTGTAGTTAGCTAGGAGTAATGAAGAGAGAGAAAGGTAGGTAGAAGAGGGAGAGTAATGGGGGAGAAGTCTTGAGGAAGAAGAAGAGTGAGAGAGGGAGGATGTGGGAGGTAGGGGAAAGGAAGGAGAGGAGATGGGGAGGGGAGGATGGGTGGGAAAAGATGGTGGGGTGCTCCGCCTTAGTAGTAGCGCGGGAGGAAAAGCACACTACTGCTAAGGGAGTAGCAGCAGCGCGCTTTTCTCACACGCGCTACTGCTAAACGGGCCAACCGTGTGGACAATTTCAAAATTAGCAGCAGCGACGTGACTAAAAAGCGCTCTACTACTATTGCTTTAGCAGTAGCGCGCATCGTGACACCGCGCTGCTGGTAAACTTATGTTGTTGGGTACCGTCGGTACATTTTTGTAGCAGCGCGGTTTAGCCATCACGCGCCACTGCTAAATTTTCATCAGTAGCGTGCTTTTCGCCTCTTTTTGTGCCGCGCTGCTGCTAAGATTCTGTGTATAAGGTTTTCCCTAGTAGTGTCATGTCATCTTGCCTAATGCGTTACTCTGTTCTTCTGTACTTAATACTCTAGATGCATGCTGGGTAGCGGTCGATGTGTGGAGTAATAGTAGTAGATGCAGAATCGTTTCGGTCTACTTGTCGCGGACGTGATGCCTATATACATGATCATGCCTAGATATTCTCATAAATATGCACTTTTCTATCAATTGCTCGACAGTAATTTGTTCACCCACCGTAATACTTATGCTATCTTGAGAGAAGCCACTAGTGAAACCTATGGCCCCTTGGTCTATTTTCCATCATATAAGTTTCCGATCTATTTTATTTTGCAATCTTTACTTTCAATCTATATCATAAAAAATACCAAAAATATTTACCTTATTAAATCTATCAGATCTCACTTTTGCAAGTGGCCGTGAAGGGATTGACAACCCCTTTATCGCGTTGGTTGCAAGGTTCTTATTCGTTTGTGTTGGTACGAGGCAATTTGCGTGTATCCTCCTACTGGATTGATACCTTGGTTCTCAAAAACTGAGGGAAATACTTACACTACTTTGCTGCATCACCCTTCCTCTTCAAGGGAAAACTAACGCAGTGCTCAAGAGGTAGCACATTCCTGAATGGATTTCTGGAAGAAGAGTTGTATATAATGCAACCAGAAGGTTTTATCGATCCAAAGGATCCTAAAAAAGTATGCAAGCTCCAGCGATCCATTTATGGACTGGTGCAAGCATCTCGGAGTTGGAATAAACGTTTTTATAGTGTGATCAAAGCATATGATTTTATAGAGACTTTTGGAGAAGCCTGTATTTACAAGAAAGTGAGTGGGAGCTCTGTAGCATTTCTAATATTATATGTGGATGACATATTGTTGATTGGAAATGATATAGAATTTCTGGATAGCATAAAAGGATACTTGAACAAGAGTGTTTCAATGAAAGACCTCGGTGAAGCTGCTTATATATTGAGCATCAAGATCTATAGAGATAGATCAAGATGCTTAATTGGACTTTCACAAAGCACATACCTTGATAAAGTTTTGAAGAAGTTGAAAATGGATCAAGCAAAGAAAGGGTTTTTGCCTGTGTTACAAGGTGTGAAGTTGAGTCAGACTCAATGCCCGACCACTGTAGAAGATAGAGAGAAAATGAAATTCATTCCCTATGCTTCAGCCATAGTTTCTATCATGTATGCAATGCTGTGTACCAGAACTGATGTGTGCCTTGCTATTAGTTTAGCAGGGAGGTACCAAAGTAATCCAGGAGTGGATCACTGGACAGCGGTCAAGAGCATCCTGAAATACCTAAAAAGGACTAAGGATATGTTTCTCGTTTATGGAGGTGACAAATAGCTCGTCGTAAATGGTTACGTCGATGCAAGCTTTGACGCTGATCCGGATGACTCTAAGTCACAAACCAGATACGTATTTATATTGAACGGTGGAGCTGTCAGTTGGTGCAGTCCCAAGCAAAGCGTCGTGGCAGGATTTACGTGTGAAGCGGAGTACATAGCTGCTTCGGAAGCAGCAAATGAAGGAGTCTGAATGAAGGAGTTCATATCCGATCTAGGTGTCATACCTAGTGCATCGGGTCCAATGAAAATCTTTTGTGACAATACTGGTGCAATTGCATTGGCAAAGGAATCCAGATTTCACAAGAGAACCAAGCACATCAAGAGACACTTCAATTCCATCTGTGATCAAGTCAAGGAGGGAGACATAGAGATTTGCAAGATACATACAGATCTGAATGTTGCAGACCCGTTGACTAATCCTCTCTCACGAGCAAAACATGATCAACACCAAGACTCCATGGGTGTTAGAATCATTACTGTGTAATCTAGATTATTGACTATAGTGCAAGTGGAGACTGAAGCAAATATGCCCTAGAGGCAATAATAAAGTTGTTATTTATATTTCCTTATATCATGATAAATGTTTATTATTCATGCTAGAATTGTATTAACCGGAAACTTAGTACATGTGTGAATACATAGACAAACCGAGTGTCACTAGTATGCCTCTACTTGACTAGCTCGTTAATCAAAGATGGTTAAGTTTCCTAACCATAGACATGAGTTGTCATTTGATTAACGGGATCACATCATTAGAGAATGATGTGATTGACATGACCCATCCGTTAGCTTAGCACGATGATCGTTTAGTTTGTTGCTATTGCTTTCTTCATGACTTATACATGTTCCTCTGACTATGAGATTATGCAACTCCTGAATACCGGAGGAACACTTAGTGTGCTATCAAACGTCACAACGTAACTGGGTGATTATAAAGATGCTCTACAGGTGTCTCTGATGGTGTTTGTTGAGTTGGCATAGATCGAGATTAGGATTTGTCACTCCGATTGTCGGAGAGGTATCTCTGGGTCCTCTCGGTAATGCACATCACTATAAGCCTTGCAAGCAATGTGACTAATGATTTAGTTGCAGGATGATGCATTACGGAACGAGTAAAGAGACTTGCTGGAAACGAGATTGAACTAGGTATTGAGATACCGACGATCGAATCTTGGGCAAGTAACATACCGATGACAAAGGGAACAACGTATGTTGTTATTGTTGGAGCACGCGGTACGCTACGCTAGCGCCAAATAAAATTTTCTACCGCGCACCGAAGATCATGTTGCTGGAAATAGATCACGGGATCGGGTTTACCACTAGACGCGCAGTCACCACAGCGGAAGTAGAGTTGGTATTGCGTGTAGCCGATCTCCCAGGCCGTCTCCTCCTCGCGTTGCCTATCTCCCGCGAACAGCGAAGACCCGTGAACGGTGATCTCCCGCGAACGGTACCTCGCGGTTCCCTCGAACGGTTCGTCAAAGCACCGCAGATGCCTCCAAGGTATGCACACGTACGGGGAGCAGTGTCGAGCGGAGGACTGCTAGGTCCGGTCGCGCGGCATGGGCAAGGGGAGTGGCGGTGGCTAACCAGGGTTCAATCCGATCAACCCTAAGTGGTGTGCCCACTCCCCTTTATATAGACCTCCGAGGTGGACTCAACACTTGAGCCCACTAGGAGTCCACATCCATTTTCCACTCAGATCCAATCCGAATGAGCTGCAGCCCCTTAAGTGTGCGACCCTATAGGTTCACGTACACATGGACACGACCAGAGTCGATAGTTCGTAGCGGCTCCTAGCAGAACGTGCCAACTCCCATGTGGGCGTAAAGTCATTTGACGAACCTCAACAATGTGGCATATGCAACATTCCTTTTGCCTCACGATATTTGTTGTCGAGCTCAAGGCGAGTACTTGTCACCCTTGTGTTAGCTCGACCTCTCTTCTCGAAACCATGATACAGATTCCCGAACTGGGTTAACACTTAACCCAAGTCGCATGGCCATGCTTTCCGAATCTGATCACTCGAGAGGGCCCAGAGAATATCTCTCCAAATAGGAGGGGCAAATTCCATCTTGGTCAACCATGTCTCGCGGCATGTCTCACGACTCACCTGAAAGCTACCTTTATAACTACCCAGTTACGGAGTAGCGTTTGATAGACCCTAAGTGAGTCGATCCTCATCCCGAGAACATGCGAGGACCTCAGGTCTAGGACATGGCATAGACATTGCACTTGAGACTAACAGATGACTATATCTCGCTGCGTCTCAAAGTGGGTCTGTCCGGCTCGGTGATCTCCATCCCCGAGCCCATACTATCGGTTTAGCATCTCCATGCACATGACTTGTGAAACATAGTCATCAACCGAGTCGTATACTAGTCAAGGATATGTGTCCGCATAACCTTATCAACTAGGGACCATTAAAACAATCATCATACAATACATAGTTCCACAAACAAGTCACATACTTATTGATACATATCATTGATGATGTTCAAGGACAATACAAAGGACTCATGAATACATATGGAAATATCATCATCACATGATTGCCTCTAGGGCATATCTCCAACAGTCTCCCACTTGCACTAGAGTCAATCATTTAGGCATCGTATGCCCATGGAGCTCATGTGCGCCTCATGCTTCGGACGTGGGAGAGGCTTCGTCAATGGATCAGCAACATTTGCATCCGTGTGTACCTTGCATATGTTTACATCACCTCTTTCGACAATGTCGCGAATAAGGTTAAAACGCCTGAGTATGTGTTGGGTTTTATGATGGTTCCGTGGTTCCTTGACTTGCGCAATGGCACCACTATTATCACAATAGAGGTCCAATGGATTAGACGCGCCCTCAACCACACCAAGATCAGAAATAAAATTCTTCACCCAAACACCTTCTTTTGCAGCTTCAGAAGCCGCAATGTACTCGGCCTCTGTTGTAGAATCAGCTACCGTATCTTGCTTGGAGCTCCTCCAGCTCACTGCTCCTCCGTTCAGAATGAACACAAACCCAGATTGCGATCGACTATCATCCCTATCTGTTTGGAAACTAGCATCGGTGTAACTATTTACAACGAGCTCATCCTCACCTCCATAAACCAGGAACATATCCTTAGTCCTTCTCAAGTACTTAAGGATATTCTTAACCGCTGTCCAGTGACTCTCCCCTGGATCAGCCTGGTATCTGCCCACCACGCTAAGAGCAAAACTAACATCGGGACGAGTACATACCATAGCATACATGATGGACCCAACAGCCGAAGCATACGGAATCCCATCCATGCGTCTTCGCTCATCAGGAGTCGTAGGACTCTGAGTCTTGCTAAGACTAATGCCATGTGACATGGGCAAGAAACCTTTCTTGGCATCTTGCATGTTGAACCGCTTCAACACCTTGTCAATATACGCACTCTGGCTTAATCCAATAAGCCTTCTCGATCTATCTCTATAGATCTTGATTCCCAAAATGTAAGCTGCTTCTCCCAAGTCCTTCATAGAAAAACTATTTTTCAATGAGTCCTTGACAGATTCAAGCATTTGAACATCATTTCCAATCAATAATATGTCATCCACATATAAGATCAGAAATGCAACTGAGCTCCCACTGACCTTCTTGAATACACAATGATCACAGTCATTCTTGATGAAGCCAAACTCTTTGACAGCTTCATTAAAACGAATGTTCCAATTCCGAGATGCTTGCCTTAATCCATAAATGGATCTCTGAAGCTTGCATACCATGCTAGACTTCTTTGGATCGACAAAACCCTCGGGTTGTGTCATATACACATCCTCGGTTAAATTTCCATTAAGGAAAGCCGTTTTGACATCCATCTGCCATATTTCATAGTCGAAATATGCCGCTATAGCAAGAATGATCCGAATTGATTTAGGCATCGCTACCGGTGAGTAAGTCTCATCGTAGTCAACTCCTTGAACTTGTCGATAACCTTTAGCAACAAGTCGAGCCTTATGGACTGTGACATTTCCGTCCATATCAGTTTTCTTCTTAAAGATCCACTTGCACTCAATGGCTCGAACGCCATCTGGCAGATCAACCAAGTTCCAAACTTGATTGTCATCCATGGACTTTAATTCGGATCTCATGGCCTCAAGCCATAACTCGGAATCAGGGCTCTCCATCGCTTCCGCATACGTAGTCGGCTCGTTGTTCTCCAAGAACAACACATTGCAGTCATGCAAATTGCGTAACCTTTCCGACCTCCGTGGAACCGGTGTCGACTCCACTACGGGTTCCCTGACTAACTCCGGTGTGACAGTATCACCTACCGGAACGTCCCCGTGTGGTTCTCGAATTTCTTCTAGTCGGACCGTCCTCCCACTAGCCTTCCGATTGAGAAACTCTTTCTCAAGGAAAACTCCATGTCGAGCGACAAACACTTTGCCCTCTTCACGGTTGTAGAAGTAATATCCCAAGGTTTCCCTTGGATATCCCACGAATATGCACTTGTCCGATTTGGGTGTGAGCTTATCCGACTGGAGTCGCTTGACATATGCTTCACATCCCCAAATTTTCAGAAAAGACAAACTGTGACTCTTCGCAGTCCATATCTCATATGGTGTCTTATCTACGGACTTAGATGGTACCCTGTTTAGTGTGAAAGCTGCAGTTTCTAGAGCGTATCCCCAAAATGACAAGGGTAAATCCGACTGACTCATCATCGATCGGACCATGTCCAACAGGGTCCGATTCCTCCGTTCTGACACACCATTTCTCTGTGGCGTACCCGGAGGAGTCAGTTGTGGAACTATTCCACGATTCTTCAGATGATCATCAAACTCCTGGCTCATATACTCACCGCCACGATCAGATCGTAGAAGTTTGATTTTCTTGCCGAGTTGATTTTCCACTTCGTTCTGAAACTCCTTGAACTTTTCAAAAGTTTCTGACTTGTGCCTCATCAAGTAGACATATCCATATCTACTCAAGTCGTCGGTGAAAGTCACGAAGTATTGGAAACCACCTCTGGCTGCCGTGCTCATTGGTCCACATACATCACTATGTATAAGTTCCAACAACTCGGACGCCCTCTCGCAACTCTTTGCAAAAGGAGTCTTAGTCATCTTACCGAGTAGGCAAGACTCGCATGTCTCGAATGATTCAAACTCAAACGAAGTTAGAATTCCATCATCATGGAGCTTCTTCATGCGCTTTTGACTAATGTGTCCTAGTCGACAATGCCAGATGTAAGTCGGATTTATCTCATTAGGCTTATGCCTCTTGACATTTATGTTATAGACTGATTCACCTTCAAGATCTAGGATAAATAACCCATTTACAACGGGTGCAAAGCCATGAAACATATTATTCAAGTAAATAGAACAACCATTGTCCTTAATACTGAATTCATAACCTTGTCTCATCAAACATGAGGCAGAAATAATGTTTCGACTCAAAGCAGGAACATAATAACAATTATCAAGTTCCATTACAAATCCTGAAGGTAAATTAAGTTGCATAGTGCCGACGGCCAATGCAGCAACTCTTGCTTTATTCCCGACGCGAATGTCAACTTCTCCTCTTGCGACATTCCTAGTTCTGCTTAGCCCCTGCATCGAGTTGCATATGTGAACAACCGATCCGGTATCATATACCCAAGAGCTACTAGAAACATCAGCAAGATAAATGTCTATAACATATACAACAAGTGTACCTGAAGAAGAAGTCATACTTCCAGTCTTCTTGCCCTTCTCGGCAAGCCACTTGCTACAGTTCCTTTTCCAGTGTCCGGGTTCCTTGCAATGAAAGCAAATACTCCCCGAAGCCGTCCCTGACTTAGGCGCAGCGGCTGTAGTTGGAGTTGCCTCCTTCTCTTTGCCCTTTGCCTTAGCCTTTTTCTTGGACCAGCTCTTCTTGAACTTAGCCGAGTTCTGCACCATCAACACTTGACGATGTGTACCTTTCTTGATATCCTGCTCTGCCACTTTGAGCATCCCATGCAATTCAGTGAGCTTCTTTTCCATCCCATGCATATGGTAGTTCGAGATGAACGGCCCATAGCTGTCCGGAAGAGAACCCAGAATTGTATCTGTGGACAACTCATCCCCAAGTGGGAAGCCCAGCCTATCCAGAGCTTGCATGTACCCGATCATCTTGATCACATGCGGGCTCAGTGGATCACCCTCTTTCAGCTTACAATCCATCAAGGATCGCCAGACGTTGAACCTTTCGGTCCTAGCCTGCATTTGAAACATGCTCTTAAGGTTCTCGATCATATCGAAAGCCTCAATATTTTCGAACTGCTGCTGCAGATCGGGCTCCATAGAAGCCAGCATGAGACAGCTGATCTCGTTTGATTCATCAACGAGTTTCTGGTAGGCATTTCTGGCTGTGGCATTAGCATTATCGGCAGGTTCCTCTGGAAGCGGATTCTCTAGAACTTGTTCCTTTTTCTCATGCCTAAGAACAATTCTCAGGTTTCTATACCAGGTGGTAAAGTTTGTTCCATTCAATTTATCTTTTTCCAGGATTGATTTCAACGCAAAAGGGGTAACTTGAGCAGGTGGTGCCATTGATCTACAACAGAAATATGCAAAACACTAAGACATGTATTCATGAAGAGTAATTCATATTAAACATTTTAATAAGATCATTACTCCCACTAAAATCAACATCCCTCGGTTGATACTTAGTGATTCAAGATCCAAGATCAACATGTCAACTAGTGAGCTTTTGCATCACCGCTAGAGGACAAGATCACTCGGTAAGCAACTCTTGCTAATCGTATCTCCATACGACTCTTGTTGTTGGGGACATCTCATGCCTCGCCAACTCCTATGCTCGTAGCCCAAAACTGTTTTGATAGCCACGACAAGTCAACCAATGCTCCGCGTGTAAGTGTCCGACACAAACCCATCACTTCAAGGAGATCTAGTGGCACCCTAATTTCATAGGCCCGACACTAAATATACTTGACATGTGAAGGTGCATCAATTGGGGAGGCATTTGTACTTGACATTCTTTGAGGGATCACCCTACTTAAAACATCTACCATGCAAAAGGAAGGGTGCATAAAAAGGGATAAACTTTCACAGGCAGTTTATGTATGTGTGATATGGTATAGCCCCTTTTCACAGCGCGTGGTGATCTCCATCTCCACGTGCGCAGTCTGCCCATGCATGGTTGTCCTTGTGGTGATCTCCATCTCCACGCCATGGTGTCAACCGCCAAGTGTTACATAAGATACTATGCTATTAAAAACTAATAGCTACCGAAAGTAAATTACATTACATGGCTTCTCATGTTGACACGCAGGTCATTAATACAATAATGGGACAACCATATGGCTCCTGCCGGTTTCCACACTCATGACACGCAGGTCATGAAACAATAATATACAAGCAACATACATGAGCTATACCAAATCACAGTCATTCCCTGTAGAAACGAGTCAGACGTTCTACCGCCGAAGATAAAACCTTCTGAAATTCTATCTTCCAAGCAGATTTTGGCCTAGCCAGAATCGCCGCTAATCCAGCTTTTCGTTAGCTTCAGTTTGACAGGTCGTGGAGCAAAATCGGAGTTCATATGCAAAAGTTACAGCCGTTTTACCGAGACCGCTCCAACAGATTTCAGCACCGCGGAAATCACATTTCCAAGGTGTTGATCTATGTTCCGATTCGATCAATCTCATTGATCTTCGCGTGCTACATCCAGATTTATGTTCCACTGTCTACCCCGATGGCGGACAACCGACCGGTAGGGGTAAGTCGTGTCACGACCTCTGCATCACGATCACGAAAACAAGATCACGAAACCAACCTTCAACACTAACATGCGTGACCGATCTCATCGACCCGCACCTGAACCGATCTACATATCTCATATGCATATCATCGAATCTATTACCACACAGCAGAGGCTCTGATACCACTGTTGCAACACGCGGTACGCTACGCTAGCGCCAAATAAAATTTTCTACCGCGCACCCAAGATCATGCTGCTGGAAATAGATCACGGGATCGGGTTTACCACTAGACGCGCAGTCACCACAGCGGAAGTAGAGTTGGTGATGCGTGTTGCCGGTCTCCCAGGCCGTCTCCTCCTCGCGTTGCCGATCTCCCGCGAACAGCGAAGACCCGTGAACGGTGATCTCCCGCGAACGGCACCTCGCGGTTCCCTCGAACGGTTCGTCCAAGCACCGCAGATGCCTCCAAGGTATCCACACGTACGGGGAGCAGCGTCAAGCGGCGGACTGCTAGGTCCGGTCGCGCGACATGGGTATGGGGAGTGGCGGTGGCTAACCAGGGTTCAATCCGATCAACCCTAAGTGGTGTGCCCACTCCCCTTTATATAGACCTCCGAGGTGGGCTCAACACTTGAGCCCACTAGGAGTCCACATCCATTTTCCACACAGATCCAGTCCGAATGGGCTGCAGCCCCTTAAGTGTGCGACCCTATAGGTTCACGTACACATGGACACGACCAGAGTCGATAGTTGGTAGCGGCTCCTAGCAGAACGTGCCAACTCCCATGTGGGCGTAAAGTCGTTTGACGAACCTCAACAATGTGGCATATGCTACATTCCTTTTGCCTCACGATATTTGTTCTCGAGCTCAAGGCGAGTACTTGTCACCCTTGTGTTAGCTTGACCTCTCTTCTCGAAACCATGATACAGATTCCCGAACTGGGTTAACACTTAACCCAAGTCGCATGGCCATGCTTTCCGAATCTGATCATTCGAGAGGACCCAAAGAATATCTCTCCAAATAGGAGGGGCAAATTCCATCTTGGTCAACCATGTCTCGCGACATGTCTCATGACTCACCTGAAAGCTACCTTTATAACTACCCAGTTACGGAGTAGCATTTGATAGACCCTAAGTGAGTCGATCCTCATCCCGAGAACATGCGAGGACCTCAGATCTAGGACATGGCATAGACATTGCACTTGAGACTAAAGATGACTATATCTCGCTGCGTCTCAAAGTGGGTCTGTCCGGCTCGGTGATCTCCATCCCCGAGCCCATACTATCGGTTTAGCATCTCCATGCACATGACTTGTGAAACATAGTCATCAACCAAGTCATATACTAGTCAAGGATATGTGTCCGCATAACCTTATCAACAAGGGACCATTAAAACAATCATCATACAATACATAGTTCCACAAACAGGTCACATACTTATTGATACATATCATTGATGATGTTCAAGGACAATACAAAGGACTCATGAATACATATGGAAATATCATCATCACATGATTGCCTCTAGGGCATATCTCAATTCGTTATAAGGTTTGACCGATAAAGATATTCGTAGAATATGTGTGAGCTAATATGAGCCTCCAGGTTCCGCTATTGGTTATTGACCAGAGATGAGTCTCGGTCATGTCTACATAGTTCTCGAATCCGTAGGGTCCGCACGCTTAACGTTCGATGCCGATGGGTATTATGAGTTTATGTGTTTTGATGTATCAAAGGTTGTTCGGAGTCCCGGATGTAATCACGGACATGACGAGGAGTTTCGAAATGGTCGAGACATAAACATCAATATATTGGAAGGCTATGTTTGGACACCGGAATGGTTCCAGATGAGTTCGGGCATTTTCCGGAGTACCGGGAGGTTACAGGAACCCCCCGGGGAGTCAATGGGCCTTATTGGGCCTTAGTGGAAGAGAGGAGGAGGCGGCCATGTGGAGGGCACCCCCCCAAGCCCAATCCAAATTGGGGTGGGGGGCCGGCCCCCCTTTCCTTCTCTCCTTCTCCCTCTTCCTTCTTCTCCTACTCCAACTAGGGAAGGGCGGGAAACCTACTCCTACTATAGGAGTAGGAATCCCCTTGGGGCGCACCATAGAGAGGGCCGGCCCTCCCCTCCTCCACTCCTTTATATACGGGGGAGGGGGGCACCCTAGAGACACACAAGTTGACAGTTGTCTTAGCTGTGTGCGGTGCCCCCTCCACAGATTTCCACCTCGATCATATCGTTCTAGTGTTTAGGCGAAGCCCTGCGTCGGTAACTTCATCATCGCCGTCATCACGCCGTCGTGCTAACGAAACACTCCCTCGGCCTCGGCTGGGTCAAGAGTACGAGGGACGTCACCGAGCTGAACGTGTGCAGATTGCGGAGGTGCCGTGCGTTCGGTACTTGATCGGTTGGATCGTGAAGACGTTCGACTACATCAACCACGTTATTTAACGCTTTCGCTTTCGGTCTATGAGGGTACGTGGACACACTCTCCCGCTCATTACTATGCATCACCTAGATGTATCTTGCGTGTGCGTAGGATTTTTTTTGAAATTACTACATTCCCCAACAACCGGTTCATGCCACGAACCGGTACTAAAGAGGTTGTCGCAGGCTGTTGTCAATCTTGGGCCCCACCAGCCCCTTTAGTACCGGTTCATGCCACAAACCGGTACTAGAGTTTGTTAGTTGATTCTTTCCGCATCGGTTTTTTAGTCCCACCTCGCTCCGCTAATAGGGTTTGTACCACCTTAAATATGTTACTTCTCAGACTATCACAACCACTTGGTCTTCATTGAACTCTATGTGTAGAATTTGTGGCTACAATATGAGTCTTCTCCGATTTCTAAACCGGTGAGGACTCATATTGACAATTCAGATTGTACACAAAAAGATCATTGATGATCAATGTATTTTTGATGTATATTTTTACATGTTTACACATAGCAGTAGCGCATTTTGGCTGAAAGGCGCTACTAATCAATGTATTTTTGATGTATATTTTCACATGTTAACACAATCTCTTTCGAAGTATCAGGGTTTCAAACGAAAACTCAACTGTTACAAAGGCATTTCATTTTTTAAAACTTATTTCAACTCCAGACTTTTTGTGTGTTCATTATGCACCATTCAAAGTCACATCATCAACTTTCAACCCTTTCTGCCTTCATTTTCTATTCTTCATGCATTTACTGATTTGTTTTGAGCTAAATGACCCTGAAATTGAAAAGCACTACAATTAAATGAACTCTGAAAAGGTTGAAACTTGGCATGGTATCATCATTTCACCCACATAGCATGTGCAAAAAAGTAGGCAGGGTTATGGCAAAAACTGGATGCACTTCGTGTATAAACTGGACAATCTCTTTCAAAGTATCAGGGTTTCGGACGAAAACTCATCTGTTACAAAGGCACTTTATTTCTTTAAACTTATTACAACTCAAGACTTTTTGTGCATTCAGTATGCACCATTCAAAGCCACGTCATCAACTTTCAACCCTTTTTGCCTTCATTTTCTATTTTTCATGCATTTACTGATTTGTTTTGAGCTAAATGACCCTGAAATTGAAAAGCACTACAAATGAACTCTGGAAAGGTTAAAACTTGGCATGGTATCATCATTTCACCCACATAGCATGTGCAAAAAAGTAGAGAGGGTAACTGCAAAAACTAGATGCACGTCGTGTACAAACTGGACAATCTCTTGCGAAGTATCAGGGTTTCGGACGAAAACTCATTTCTTACAAACGCACTTCATTTTTCTAAACTTATTACAACTCCAGAGTTTTTGTGCGTTTAGTATGCACCATTCAAAGCCACGCCATCAACTTTCAACCCTTTCTGCCTCCATTTTCTATTTTTCATGCATTTACTAATTTGTTTTGAGCTAAATGACCCTGAAATTGAAAAGCACTACAAATGAACTCTGAAAAGGTTGAAACTTGGCATGGTATCATCATTTCACCCACATAGCATGTGCAAAAAAGTAGAGAGGGTTAAGACAAAAAACTGGATGCACTTCGTGTACAAACTGGGCAATCTCTTTCGAAATATCAGTGTTTCGGACGAAAACTCATCTGTTACAAAGGCACTTCATTTTTTTAAACTTATTACAACTCCAGACTTTTTGTGCGTTCTGGGTTTATGAACCAATGCGGCTGCCCTTTGCTTGGCGAGGTGGGACTAAACTGTGTGCACCGCGGGGTGGCAGCGCACCCCCTTTAGTACCGGTTCGTGGCTCCAAACTAGTGATAAAACACACTAATATTAAACATAAGAAAAAAGAATCACTGAAAAATCTATTTTTAAAGTTAAGTTATTCACAAACTAGTGATTCACACAAATTTCAAATAATTCAAATTTAAACTATTTAAATTTGAAAACTACTGTCACTAACAGAAAGTTTGTAATTTTTTTGTACCTAAAGCAAAATTATTCACAAAGAAAGTCTAACTACAGCAAAAAACAACTCAGAAATAAATAAAGCAGAAAAGGAAAAAACTACATTTAAAAAAACACCGTTGCGCCCTGCCCAGTGGACCTACTTGGCCCTGGGCCAAGATGCAGGCCCGTAAGGCCTAGCAGGCCCACAGGGCAACGCGACAAAATTAGGCCCAGAAGCCTGCTATAGAGAGGAGCTTGAGAGAGCTACCGCACTGGGGCTTATAAATCAGTGTGGACGCCCCTCGGCTAGCGAGGTGGGACTAAACTTGCCGCACCGCACCGCTTTAGTACCAGGTCGTGGCTCCAACCGGTACTAAAGGGGGAGGGGGTCTTTAGTACCGGTTGGAGCCACGACTCGGTACTAAAGCGGGTCGCTTCCCGCCGTTTGCCCTGACCAAATTTGACTTTTAGTACCAGTTGGTGGCTCCAACCGGAACTAGAGGCCCATCCTATATATATAGCACTTACGAAAATTTCAGTTAGTTTCTTCTTCATCTGCTTCGTCGCGTCACGCCCGTCCCTGTCGCCGTCGCCGCCGCGCCGCGGCCGTCCCCGTCGCCCGTCCCCGTCGCCGTCGCTGTCCCCGTCCCCGTCGCCACCCCCGCCGCGTGCGCCCGTCGCCGCCCCCGCCGCCGCGCGCGCCCGTACCCGTTGTCGATCGCACGCGCGCAGCCCCCGGCCCGTCCTCGTACATCGCCGCCCCGGCCCGTCCCCGTCGCCGCCCCAGCCCCCCGTCGCCTGGCATCGCCGGCCGTCGCCCCGCTGAAAGACCGCCCCGGCCTGCCACGCCATGGCCCCTCACTGCACACACACACCTAGACACACAGTACACACACACACAGAGAGATAGATTTATCTTAATTATTTTTTGTTTTTAGTTTTTTAGTTTTTTATACTTTTAGTTTATTTAAATGTTAGATTAATGTCAACTGTTAGATGATTATATGTATATAGAAATGTTAGATATTAATGTCAAATGTTAGATGAATTAGGTAGAAATGTTACATATTAATGTCAAATGCTAGATGAAAATTAGATGAATTAGCTATATATTAATGTTAGATGAGTTAGTTTTTATACTTTTAGTTATAAATGAATTAGATATATTAATGTTGGATGAATTAGATATATTAATTTAGGTATATGAGATTTAATGATGTAATTAATTAAAATTTTACTATAGAACTAGTTCATTTTTAGTAAGAAAATTAATAGAACTAGTTTATTTTTAGTAAGTGCTTAGTTGAATTAGTTGAATTAATAGAACTAGTTGAATTAATAGAACTACTTGAATTAATAGAACTAGTTGGATTAATAAAACTAGTAAGTGTTTATCAATTAATGTTTCAACTAAACATAGGAAATGTCCGACGATGAAAAGGATTTCGGTATGTGCAAATACTGCGAAGACGAGCGCGGCCTGTGCTACAGAAATTTCCTAATTGATGGTAGGCGCTCCAGCATCAAGCTGGATGAGACCTTCGAAGTGGATACAGTAAGTCACGACGACAAGTCTTTTTTCGTAATTAATCATGACTTATACTTTTGCTTCCACTTATAATTTTAAATTTTTACTATTCTACTAGCTTATCCCCTGCCATGCAAGATTTTTTGTCTTCGATAAGATTGGTTTCAGTCCTAGAACTATGGAGGTAAAGAGAGTTTACTTGAAAACCGAGCATGGTTATACTTTCTACGCAAAATTATACAATGCAGACATCTAGACCTATTTTGAATGCAAAACTTGGCAAGCACTATGCAAGGCTTATGCATTTGAGCCTGATATGGTTATCACCTTTGATATTCGCCCGGAAGATGATATTGAAGGTAATATCGACATCTGGGTCGATGTGCAGATGCCTCCAGTTGTACCATTATGTGAGTTTTTCAACCATATTTATGTCTTCGATCAAAAATAGTTGACAACTAATTTCTATTGACAACGTATTTCCATTCAAGCAAACATGTCCGACGCTTGGTAGACAGGACCATCCGCTGTCCCGGGGCCGAACTAAACTGCGAGGAGATAAGTCATTATGTTTCATGGCTTGAGGATCTTGATGCTGTCAAGAGAAATTATTTTCCTAGACTTTCAAATCTTAGTACTCAAAACGTGCGACCAATAGTGTTCCTATTGAACTACGGTCACATATATTTAGGAAAGATGGTAAGAGTTTTACTATTTGTTGTCAGTGCATCTTTTGCATACATTATTTTTTAAGCTAAACTTCATTGCTAAGTATGTTACTATACAATGTTCTTCAACAGGGACTCCCGATGATAGTTGTGCCTCAATGGATCGAGACTAAAGGTCGCATGTCAATGGTTAGCTTACGGCCAAGACATCCTACAGTGCAGATGAGTGCATTCAGGATTTCTAAAACCGAGGAATGCTTGATAGTAAAAGACTGGAGCAACATTGTGAAGGATCGCAGAGAAGTACTAGGGGGCAGCAATCAGAAGCACAGCCTATGATTAGGAGATAGATTCATCTGCATGCTCCAATATGATGAATCAGTAGAGCTACACGTGTTTTATGCTATTTTACCTGAGAGAGAGCAACATGAGTGATTAGATATGCTCTTAGTACTTGTCCTCTCATGTCCGTGTACTTTGTCCTGAACTTAATCTCAAAGTGATATGCTTTTGTTGTCTTATGAACGCTTATAATGTCGTGACCATATTGAACTCAATGATATCTTTGCTTCTGGTACATGTGAATGTTTCTTCTTTAAGCTAGTTTTGATGGTGATTAGATAGCGGTAATGACTATGATGATTAAATAGTGGTAATGACTATGAAGATTATTGGCTAGTGTTGTTGGTGATTATATGATGCAAGAGTTTTTATATTAATATGATGATGATGAGTTATTATATCATTTTTGATAGAATCGCGGATTAGTTTTAAGTGGATGGATCGATCCTAGCTATGGATCCTAAGTGATCAAGCAATATGGATTATCCATATATATATTACTTGATCGCTTAGCTAGAATCGATCCATCCAGTTGAAACTAATCCGCGGTTATTTCACCTAGTGATTTAATAACTCATTATAATGTAAAAACAATCTCTAAACTAAATGAAAACACAAAATTAAAAGAAAAATAAATAATAAAACCAAAACCCCCAAACCTTTTAGTACCAGTTGGTGTTACAAACCCGTACTGAAGGACTCCACGCCCCCGGCGCTGACTCGTGCCACGTGGTGGCCCTTTAGTGGCGGTTCGTGCTGAACCGGTACTAAAGGGGTGGGGCCTTTAGTCCCCACCCTTTAATGCCGGTTAAGGGCCTTTCGAACCGGTGATAATGCCCGGTTCTGCACTAGTGGGGCCGGGGCTCGCGTGCAACGCGCCGACGTCCTCCGCCGGGACGTCTATCCGCTGGACAATGTCACTGAACGACAGGTCCACCATGTCAATGCGGTTGCCGTCAGCGTTGAGGGCGAGGACAAGGCCCAGGCGCCTGGAAGTGTATGCCTTGGTGAAGGACGGGTCGGAGAGGAGGGAGCGCCACGACAGGCAGATGGCGCGGCATCGGCAGATCGCCCTGGCTGGGACACGCAGCAGGACCTCCCACACCATGTCCCGCGGCAGCTCGATGCTTGCGCCAGCGTCGGCTTGCAAGCGCTTGCTTGGTTGTTCCATCGATCAGCCCGTCGCAAGTTTCCAGGAATTGCGCTGCTTGCATGCCGTCTCGTGTGCTTATGTCACTACACCACGGTTGATATTTGAAGGCATTCTAAAATGCCCCTAAAGAAGCGAATAATACCTCCAAATGTTTCTTACAGCGTTATGAATAAACGCTAGAAATGGTAGCCAAGGGAATGGTCAAGCGAGGCGTTTCCCGATAATGCCTGGAAATCTCTCAATCGGTGGCGTTTTAGCATCGCCTCCAGTATTCTAAAATGCCCCTAAAGGAGTGAATAATGCCTCCAAATGTTTTTTTACAGCGTTTTGAAGAAACACTAGAAATGGTAGCGCGCGAAGGGAATGGTCAAGCAAGGCGTTTTCCGATAATGTCAGGAAATCTTTCAGTCAGTGGCGTTTTAGCATCGCCTCCAATATTCTAAAATGCCTCTAAACGGGCGAATAATGCCTCCAAATGTTTCTCACATCATTTTGAAGAAACGCTAGAAATGGTAGCGAAGTGAATGGTCAAGCGAGGCGTTTTACGATAATGCCTGGAAATCTTTCAATCAGTGGCGTTTTAGCATCACCTCCAATATTCTAAAATGCCTATAAAGGAGTGAATAATGCCTCCAAATGTTTCTCACAACGTTTTGAAGAAACGCTCGAAATGGTAGCAAGGGAATGGTCACGCAAGGCGTTTTCCGATAATGCCTAAAAAACTTTCAACTAGTGGCGTTTTAGCATCGCCACCAATATTCTAAATGCCTCTAAAGGAGTGAATAATGCCTCCAAATGTTTCTTACAGCGTTTTGAAGAAACACTAGAAATGGTAGCGAAGGGAATGGTCAAGTGAGGCGTTTTCCAATAATGCTGGGAAATCTTTCAATCAGTGGCGTTTTAGCATCGCCTCCAATATTCTAAAATGCCGCTAAAGGAGTGAATAATGTCTTCAAATGTTTCTGACAACGTTTGGAAGAAACCCTAGAAATGGTAGCGAAGGGAATGGTCAAGCGAGGCGTTTTCCGATAATGCCTGAAAATCTTTCACTACCGGAATCGCACCCTATGCCGACGGCCAGGGCCGTCGGCATAGCCATGACTAGCCGTCGGGTCAGGCCTATGCCGACGGCCCCCGTCGGCATAGGGCCGTCGGCAAAATATCTGTCGGCGTAGCCAGGATGACCGTCGGCATAGAAAAGCCGTCGGCATAGACCCTATCCCGACGGTGGCCGTACATCTATGCCGACGGTCCTGGCCGTCGGCAACGTCATCGCCTAACGGCGGCCGCCGTCAAGTGCTGCCCAATGGCTTCTCGCCACGTGGCGAGACGCCGTTTAGCATGGGCGTGTCTATGCCGACGGCCTAGCCGTCGGCTTAGTTTGAAATTATGCCGACGGCTAGGCCGTCGGCATAGACACGCCACGTGTCAGAAACTGGGCGCTCCCGGGGCAGGTCTATGCTGACGGCCTAGCCGTCGGCATAGTTTCAAAGTAAGCCGACGACTAGGCCGTCGGCATAGACGTGCCACGTGTCGGCCACTGGGAGCTCACGCCAGGCCTATGCCGATGGCCAGGCCGTCGGCATAGATTCTGTCCAGTTTTTTTTTTCTTTTTTCTGTTTCTTTTTAGCTCAATTCATTTGAATATATAACAAACAGCATATATAACAAACAGCATATACACAGCATCACACAACAAATTGGCATCGCTAAGAAGCATCGCAAAGCATCACACATATAAGTATCATCACCACAAAGAATATAAGAATCTCACAAACAACAATAAGATAAGAAACATCACAAGCATACAAGTATCATAGCATCGAGAACCGGCACAATGTGCCCGAAAGGCTTAAGCGCCAGGACGTCGAGCACCGCGGAGGTCGTCACCGCCAAGACCGCCGAAGCCCAGGTCGTCACTGCTAGCGGGAGTGTTGCGAAGACCACCGCCAACGGTAGATGCACCTGTTCCTTGGATGTTGAAAAGATATATTAACGGGATATAAGACTGTGTTGAAAGGCATGACATGCTTTGGGTGAATTGATTGGGGATGAACTAACCGGCGAGGGGCCAGCGTTCTGTGCCACAAACTCCTCAAAGGTCAGCAGCACTGGTTGTGCTGGAGGACCCTCTGCTGATGGCCATTGAGGACACCTGCCGGCCGCCATTTCCTGAAAAGCGTGCTGCATCTCGCGATCTCTCTGCTGATGGTATGCATGAAGGCGGTCGTGCCATGCCATGGTTTCCTGGCGTGTGTACTCCATGTAGGCCTACAGTATGATATGATGAGACTCATAAAACTACTAAATGCGGAAAATAAAGGGAACAATGAAGATAAAAGGGAAAATACTTACAGTTTGCTGCTCCTGAAAGAGGGACAGTGACGGTGCACTGCTCATGCGCGTGCTCGTGCGCTGGCTCAGGGTCGGGTCGATCCGACGGAGCTGTGTGTAGGAGATAGACGGAGTGATCACAGCATCGAGAACCGCCTCCCGACCGTGCTCCTTCGGCCCCATGCCCACCACCACCCTTTCGTCCAGATCCACCGCAATGGGGTCAGGTGTGTCAGGATGTAACGCCAGATACCCATCGGAGTAGGCTTTCTTCCTATGCGCGGTCTTCTTGCCGTAGTACTTGGGCTCGCCAGGCTTGGGGTCCTTTCGCGTATGGGCGATCTCCCACGCCTGCATGTGTGAGAGCGGCCGCTTCAGTTTCTCCTCCTGCACCACCAAACAGAGGTTTTTCGACCGCCTGTGGGAGGCTTCATGTTCAGACGTGGTCTATCACAAATTCTCTGTTGATCGGCTCTAGCTTTAACGTTATCCTTCGTCTTATCAGGAATATTGAGGATCGTGTGGAAAAGGGACTCTGCCACATTCTTTTCGGTGTGCATCACATCGATATTGTAAGGAAGTTTGAGGTCCTTGAAATAGGGAAGCTGTGAGAAGGGGGTAATGTGAGTCCAGTTGTGCGTCTCACCATATCCCTCGAAGCCTTTGGCTTTGGCTTTGGCTTTGCCTTTGACTTTAGGCTGGAGAGCTTTTTGCTGAGCAAGAACATCTGCCCCGAAAATGTTGGAATCTCGGTTACTTCATGAACAACCCGGCCTTTCATGAAGTTCTTCTTGTCTTCCCTGTCTGGATGGTCTGGAGGGAGGAACTGTCGATGCAGGTCAAAGGCTACATACTTGCCACCCTTACTCAACCAAATCATTCGCAAAGCCTGCATGCACACTGGGCATGGCATCTTCCCACTTGTACACCATCCGCAGAATAGAGCATAGCCGGGAAAGTCATGCATGCAATAGTGCAACCAAACTTTCATCAAGAAATTTCTCTGCAGATCCCGGTCGTATGTCAACGTCGGAAAGTACCAAGAATGGTGCAAAGCATCCACCAGCGGCTGCATAAACACACCCAATTGCTTCCCCGGATAATCAGGCCCCGGAATGATGAGCGACAAGAACATGGTCTTGCTTGCATTAGGGCACCGGGAGGAAGATTGAGCGGAATTACAAACACGGGCCAGCAGCTGTATGGATTCAACCCATCACCTGATATGGCTATTCTGACATTCCCAGCCTCGGCTGCTTCCTCGGGGTATTCTTCATCGAATGACTTCCATGCTTCCCCTTCCGATGGATGTACGATTTTTTTTGGATTGTACCTTATACCTTCCTTGTGCCACTTCATCATTTTGGCAGACTCCTTCGTGATGAAAAGGCGCTGCAATCTTTTTATAAAATCAAGATACCGAAGAACCTTAACGGGGATGGTTAGCTGCTTTTTCTCACCATCCTCACCGACCACCTCAATGTACCGAGACGAACCGCACTGCCTACAGTACTTGTCATCCGCATACTCGTGCCTAAACAAAAGGCAATTCTTCGGGCAAACATCTATTTTCTCATAATCCATAGAGAGTGCCTTCATGATTTTCTTTGTATCGTACATGCTTTTCGGCAGTTCATGACCCTCAGGGAGGCTGTTAGCCCATACTCCCAAGAATGCTTCGAAGCATTTCTGGCTACAGCCGTACTCAGCCTTGACTGCAATCAGTTGCGAGATGGCATCCAGCTGAGATATTTTCGCCCCCGCATAAAGAGGTTTCTTCGACGAGGCCAAGACCTCCAGGAAGGCCTTTGCGGTTGCCTCCGGCTCCTCCGGTTCATTCTCTGAAGGTGTCGCATTTCCCGTTTCTGCAACAATGACATCATCTAGCATGTCCCTGACCCCGTCGTCCTCATATCCATCGATGCGTTGTCGCATCACCTCCTCTCTACCACGGTCCTGCTCGGCTATGTTTATCGGCGGCATGTCAAAGTTTGGCATATATCCGTGCGTGCGAAGGTGCTCACTCATGTCCGTCTGATTTCTACGGTAACGTCTGGCACATCTCGCACAGGGGCATGGTGGGATAATTCTCATTGGACGACGGAATATCTCCTTCAAATAGACATCGGTTTTCGCGATCCACTCTGATGTTACTCGATTCCGACGGATAAAACCACTGTACATCCACTGATTATCTGCCATCCTCTGCTTTTTTGCAAGCCACACAACATAATTAAGGATTCATTTAAATTAATCACATCAAATTTTCAGTTTCTACCGCGTTTAATCCACCTACATCTCTAATAGGTAAAGATGGGTCCTAATCCCACCCGAGGATGTGTAGATTGAGTACGTTCTCCATTCTACCCCGTTCCGAGACAAAATTTCGGCCGCACCTCCCCGCTGTTCTCCAGATACACGTCTCGGCAAATAGCCGAGAGAATGTGCTCCGGAGAACAATGGGGAGGCGCCGCCGAAATCCTGTCTCGGAACGGGGTAGAACATGGAGAACATACCCAATCTACACATCCTCGGGCTGTCCGTGGAAAACGCTGGACAATCCGAAAGAGCTGCCGTGATAAATATGCAATTGAATGCATAATGAAAGGAAAATCGTAATTTTTCGTTAGGTATTTGACCAAATAGGATCGTCCAGTTCCTACAGAACCTATCACTAAAATACCCGATAGGGCGAACTTGGAACGAGCATGAAGAGATTAACGAGACTTCTTTCTCTTTTGAGTTTTTCTGGCGGACCTGCCGCGCAAGATCTTTGGTCTTCCCCTGGAACCGATGAAAAAAAGTGGATCGCTTCTTATGTATTTATCGATGCAACCCTTTCGGACGCGAGACGCCTAGGTTACGCCAATTGACTTGAGAATGAAATCTAGTCACATGATTCGTAGCTCACCCTCGGCTGTAGAGGAAGTATTCGAATAGCAGACGGACGACCGGGGACCAACAGCTCCTACGCTGATCACTTCACCGAGATGGAACACCACAGAACCTGCACCGTGACAATAATTAAGTACATCACAATATATTCATCATCTATCATCATGTAACAATCATCGAAGCATAAAAAAATCATCATCATCATCGTCATTTACCATGATCCAACAATCATCATCATTTATCATCTCTTCCGCAAAAAAAATGGAAATCTATCATCATCATCATCTAAAAATTATCAAGGCATAAAAAAAGCATTATCATCTATCATCAACATCATCATCCATCATCATTAACATCATAATCTATCATCATCAACATCATCATCTATCATCTAATTTTTTTGCATTTCTCACATTTCTAACTATCATCAAATCATCTACCATCTAACTATCATCATACATAATGCATCCATCCATCTAACCATCCATCTAATTACATAACTATGAACAACAACTTAATTCACAAAAAAATTGCTACAGAGAGGGAGGGAGGGAGCTCACCATGGGGGAGGGCCGGCTCGGGTGGGGGGGGGAGGGCAGGCACGGGCGATGGAGGTCCGGAGCAGGCGGCGGAGGGCCGGCGCCGCGGTCGCCTGGCGCAGGGGGGCTGCGCGCGGGGCAGGGGTGATGGCGGGGCGGCCCGAGTGTGGTGGGGCACGGGGTGGCCCGGGCGGGTGTGGGGATGGGGCGGCCCGAGCGTGGCCGGGCATGGGGTGGCCTAGGCGGGTGCGGGGACGGGGCGGCCAGCCCGGGTGGGGGAGATCAAGGGCGCCGCGGGTGGAGCGAGTGGCGGCGTGGGGTGGCCGGACCGAGGACGGGGCGGCTGGCCCGGGCGGGGGCGGGGACGGGGCGACGGCAGGGCAGAAGCGGGAGGCGGCGGGGTAGATCGAGGGGCGGCGCTGGTGGAGCGAGCGACGGCGTGGAAGAAGGGGGCAGCGGCGGCGGGGCAGAAGGGAGGGAGCGAGCGGCGTCGAGAATGAGTGGTTGGGGAGGGGCGGTAGTGGATAAGGTGGCCCTATGCCGACGGCCAGGCCGTCGGCATAGGAGTGGTCCCACCTGACAGCGAGAGGGCCATCGAGTGGATATGGTTGGCTCTATGCCGACGGCCCGGCCGTCGGCATAGATGGGAGGCCTATGCCGACGGCTAAGCCGTCGGCATAGATGGCAACTACTTTTTTTTGAAAAAATAGTCCCACCTCGCCGAGGGAAAAGCAATTTGATCTGTTTAAATAGTTCACTAATCCATACGTTATAAGATCCGGTATTCATTAGACTTATATGAAGAAAATGGACAATTGCTCTGAACTTTTCAGTGCCCGGGCAGCCGGCCCGGTGCCCGAGCACTAAAAGGTTCACAGCAATTGTACATTTTCAATGATGAATACCGGAGTTTTTAATCAATTCAATTATTACATTTTTAGATTCTTAGTTTACCGTCTGTATGGGACCCGGCACCTGGAGGGGGGAAACGGGTGCGTCGGGTCTACACGGAGGGGATCTTGCCGTGGGTCTGGCCCAGATGTTGCTCCAAAGTGTTCCTATGGGCTGACCTACCACAACCGGGTGGATAGGTCCACTGCTCAAAGCCCGTCCGTGCAAAGTCAAAAGGCTAGATCCCGTGGTCAAACGCTACAGGGTTAGGCGGGACGGGGGCCCTGGGGGTAGCAATGCCACCCGAGCGTCGTACCGGGCCCTCATACATGCGGGGTGGTGTGGTGGCTTGTCCCAAGAGGCGGCACGCGTCTCCGGGGTGTGCCCCCCTCACGGACGGCGCCGCCGTCGGCACCTGGAGGGGGAAACGGACGCGTCGGGTCTACACGGAGGGGATCTTGCCGTGGGTCTGGCCCGGATGTTGCTCCAAAGTGTTCCTATGGGCTGACCTACCACAACCGGGTGGATAGGTCCACTGCTCAAAGCCCGTCCCTGCAAAGTCAAAGGGCTAGATCCGGTGGTCAAACGCTACAAGGTTAGGCGGGACGGGGGCCCTGGGGGGTAGCAATGCCACCCGAGCGTCGCACCGGGCCCTCATTCATGCGGGATGGTGTGGTGGCATGTCGCAAGAGGCGGCACGCGTCTCCGGGGTGTGCCCCCCTCACGGACGGCGCCGCCGCCGGAACCTGGAGGGGGGAAACGGGTGCGTCGGGTCTACACGGAGGGGATCTTGCCGTGGGTCTGGCCCAGATGTTGCTCCAAAGTGTTCCTATGGGCTGACCTACCACAACCGGGTGGATAGGTCCACTGCTCAAAGCCCGTCCGTGCAAAGTCAAAAGGCTAGATCCCGTGGTCAAACGCTACAGGGTTAGGCGGGACGGGGGCCCTGGGGGTAGCAATGCCACCCGAGCGTCGTACCGGGCCCTCATACATGCGGGGTGGTGTGGTGGCTTGTCCCAAGAGGCGGCACGCGTCTCCGGGGTGTGCCCCCCTCACGGACGGCGCCGCCGTCGGCACCTGGAGGGGGAAACGGACGCGTCGGGTCTACACGGAGGGGATCTTGCCGTGGGTCTGGCCCGGATGTTGCTCCAAAGTGTTCCTATGGGCTGACCTACCACAACCGGGTGGATAGGTCCACTGCTCAAAGCCCGTCCGTGCAAAGTCAAAGGGCTAGATCCGGTGGTCAAGCGCTACAGGGTTAGGCGGGACGGGGGCCCTGGGGGGTAGCAATGCCACCCGAGCGTCGCACCGGGCCCTCATTCATGCGGGGTGGTGTGGTGGCATGTCGCAAGAGGCGGCACGCGTCTCCGGGGTGTGCCCCCCCTCACGGACGGCGCCGCCGCCGGAACCTGGAGGGGGGAAACGGGGGCGTCGGGTCTACACGGAGGGGATCTTGCCGTGGGTCTGGCCCAGATGTTGCTCCAAAGTGTTCCTATGGGCTGACCTACCACAACCGGGTGGATAGGTCCACTGCTCAAAGCCCGTCCGTGCAAAGTCAAAAGGCTAGATCCCGTGGTCAAACGCTACAGGGTTAGGCGGGACGGGGGCCCTGGGGGTAGCAATGCCACCCGAGCGTCGTACCGGGCCCTCACACATGCGGGGTGGTGTGGTGGCTTGTCCCAAGAGGCGGCACGCGTCTCCGGGGTGTGCCCCCCTCACGGACGGCGCCGCCGTCGGCACCTGGAGGGGGAAACGGACGCGTCGGGTCTACACGGAGGGGATCTTGCCGTGGGTCTGGCCCGGATGTTGCTCCAAAGTGTTCCTATGGGCTGACCTACCACAACCGGGTGGATAGGTCCACTGCTCAAAGCCCGTCCGTGCAAAGTCAAAGGGCTAGATCCGGTGGTCAAGCGCTACAGGGTTAGGCGGGACGGGGGCCCTGGGGGGTAGCAATGCCACCCGAGCGTCGTATCGGGCCCTCATACATGCGGGGTGGTGTGGTGGCATGTCCCAAGAGGCGGCACGCGTCTCCGGGGTGTGCCCCCCCTCACGGACGGCGCCGCCGCCGGCACCTGGAGGGGGAAACGGACGCGTCGGGTCTACACGGAGGGGATCTTGCTGTGGGTCTGGCCCGGATGTTGCTCCAAAGTGTTCCTATGGGCTGACCAACCACAACCGGGTGGATAGGTCCACTGCTCAATGCCCGTCCGTGCAAAGTCAAAGGGCTAGATCCGGTGGTCAAACGCTACAGGGTTAGGCGGGAGGGGGGCCCTGGGGGGTAGCAATGCCACCCGAGCGTCGCACCGGGCCCTCATACATGCGGGGTGGTGTGGTGGCATGTCCCAAGAGGCGGCACGCGTCTCCGGGGTGTGCCCCCCTCACGGACGGCGCCGCCGCCGGAACCTGGAGGGGGGAAACGGGCGCGCGGGTCTACACGGAGGGGATCTTGCCATGGGTCTGGCCCGGATGTTGCTCCAAAGTGTTCCTATGGGCTGACCTACCACAACCCGGTGGATAGGTCCACTGCTCAAAGCCCGTCCGTGCAAAGTCAAAGGGCTAGATCCGGTGGTCAAGCGCTACAGGGTTAGGCGGGACGGGGGCCCTGGGGGGTAGCAATGCCACCCGAGCGTCGCACCGGGCCCTCATACATGCGGGGTGGTGTGGTGGCATGTCCCAAGAGGCGGCACGCGTCTCCGGGGTGTGCCCCCCTCACGGACGGCGCCGCCGCCGCCACCTGGAGGGGGAAACGGACGCGTCGGCTCTACACGGAGGGGATCTTGCCGTGGGTCTGGCCCGGATGTTGCTGCAAAGTGTTCCTATGGGCTGACCTACCACAACCGGGTGGATAGGTCCACTGCTCAAAGCCCGTCCATGCAAAGTCAAAGGGCTAGATCCCGTGGTCAAACGCTACAGGGTTAGGCGGGACAGGGGCCCTGGGGGTAGCAATGCCACCCGAGCATCGCACCGGGCCCTCATACATGCGGGGTGGTGTGGTGGCATGTCCCAAGAGGCGGCACGCGTCTCCGGGGTGTGCCCCCCTCACGGACGGCGCCGCCGCCGGAACCTGGAGGGGGGAAAAGGGCGCGTCAGGTCTACACGGAGGGGATCTTGCCGTGGGTCTGGCCCAGATGTTGCTCCAAAGTGTTCCTATGGGCTGACCTACCACAACCGGGTGGATAGGTCCACTTCTCAATGCCCGTCCGTGCAAAGTGAAAGGGCTAGATCCCGTGGTCAAACGCTACAGGGTTAGCCGGGACGGGGGCCATGGGGGTAGCAATGTAACCCGAGCGTCGCACCGGGCCCTCATACATGCGGGGTGGTGTGGTGGCATGTCCCAAGAGGCGGCTCGCGTCTTCGGGGTGTGCCCCCCCTCATGGACGGCGCCGCCGCCGGCACCTGGAGGGGGAACCGGACGCGTCGGGTCTACACGGAGGGGATCTTGCTGTGGGTCTGGCCCGGATGTTGCTCCTTTGTGTTCCTATGGGCTTACCTAACACAACCGGGTGGATAGGTCCACTACTCAAAGCCCGTCCGTGCAAAGTCAAAGGGCTAGATCCCGTGGTCAAACGCTACAGGGTTAGGCGGGACGGGGGCCCTAGGGGGTAGCAGTGCCTCCCGAGCGTCGCACCGGGCCCTCATACATGCGGGGTGCTGTGGTGGCATGTCCCAAGAGGCGGCACGCATCTCCGGGGTGTGCCCCCCCTCACGGACGGCGACGCCGCCGGCACTTGGAGGGGGGAAACGGGCGCGTCGGGTCTACACGGAGGGGATCTTGCCGTTGGTCTGGCCCGGATGTTGCTCCAAAGTGTTCCTATGGACTGACCTAACACAACCGGGTGGATTGGTCCACTGCTCAAAGCCCGTCCGTGCAAAGTCAAAGGGCTAGATCCCGTGGTCAAACGCTACAGGGTTAGGCAGGACGGGGGCCCTGGGGGTAGCAATGCCACCCGAGCGTCGCACCGGGCCCTCATACATGCGGGGTGGTGTGGTGGCATGTCCGAAGAGGCGGCACGCGTCTCCGGGGTGTGCCCCCATCCAAGTGACGGCGGCATTGCCTTGCGTGCAGGGGGCACACCGCGGAGCCCCAAGACGGGCGTCTACGCATGCCTGAACACTTTCACATATGCATCGGGACCCGTGCGATGTTTCGGTGACATAGGTACACCCCGAATCCCCCCACCAACTAGAATTCCCTCTGTGTCGACCGTTTCCCCCCTCCGTGACACGGCGATAGCGACGTTCGTAACGGGGGGCAATCGATATACAATCAGGGTATGTTTTTTAGATAAGGCATAATTATCTTATGCAAAAACAAAAACTAAAATAAAGTAAAAATGAGAAAATAAAGTAAAAATAAAAAATAGTATGCCGACGGCGAGGCCGTCGGCATACCTGCACACACACGGAGGTGCAGTACCACGGATCGATGATGTGGCATGGCACACGGATCGATGACGTGGCAGAGGGGCCTATGCCGACGGCTATACCGTAGGCATATATTTGCCATAGGTAGTATAAAGCGAAATTTAAAATAAAACTAAATAAATGTATGCCGACGGCTAGGCCGTCGGCATATCTGTGCACACACGGAGGTGCAGTCCCATGGATCGATGACGTGGCATAGCACACCGATCGATGACGTGGCAGAGGGGTATGGGCCAGGTCTATGCCGTCGGCATAGGGCTGGCACGGGTATGCCGACGGCCGCCGTTACCACCCGTCGGCGTAGGCTCAACGTCGTCAAACGGTCAGCGCTGACGGCAAGGGCTATGCCGACGGCCGCTCCTATGCTGACGGGCCCCGTAGGCGTACCTCGAGCGGTCCCGACGGCCTCGTATATGCCGACGGCCCCGTCGGCATATATGGATTTATGCCGACGACTTTCCTACGCCTATGGCCTGCCCTTGGCCGTCGGCATAGCTGCATTTATGCCGACGGGTGCCGTCGGCATAGATTTGGCCGTCGGCAAACCAAGTTTTTCTGGTAGTGTTTCAATGGGTGGCGTTTTAGTAATGCCTCCAATATTCAAAACGCCGCAAACCTGTGCTCAACGCACAAAAAACCATCTACACATGCCACGCGCCAGCGCATTCTGGACCCGTGCGCAACAAAACCATGTAATGACTGAATCAGGTCGAAATATGGAATATCGCAGGAGGAAAGAACATACTAGCATGCACGGGCTCTCGAACACAGCACCGCATGGTACATAATATAGCACGCTTATCGAAGATACTGTTGCTTATTAGCAATTCTTATCCGTTTCATCAGTTACACATAGACCCGCGGCACGGGCAGCCGTCTTCTACATGGCCGGCCTGGCTACACGCTCGGCTATCCCGACAACACACGGGATGCGCTCGATGGCTGCTCCATGCATGAGCACCACAGCAGTTCGTCGACCTGTTCTCGCAAGACCAGCTACAACACCGGCGAGCTCGCTGCATCTCCTAGTCTAAGCGAGCATCTCGCGGCACCATTGCTGTTCAGGTCCTTTGCGTGTCGCCGGCGTTTGCTACAGCGCCACGGGCAACCAATCTACCCTTCAAGGAAGAGTTGTAGCTCAATTTTGAGAAACACATCAATCAATTAGGAGGCATTTTCAAAAATGGCCTCAAAATCTCTATCAATTTGAGGCACTCCTCAATAATGCCTTCAAAGCTCTATACAGTCCGAGGCGTTCTCCAAAAGTGCCTCCAAAGCTCATACATTCTGAGGCGTTTCCCAAAAATGCCTTCAGTTAGAAATGATTTTAAGGTGGACTCTTGAAAATGCCACCATAAACACAAACTTGAGGCATTTAGAGAAAATGCCCTTACCAAAGTGCCTTCAATTAGCGACCGTGTTGTAGTGTGTAGGTAGAATGTACACGTAGTTCAATTTGGACTGGAAGCGTTGAGAAGCAACTTCAGAATACACACTGCATCAGGAGCAAGAGACAGCCTTCAGGCGGCCATTTCACGTGTGCACCACATGCACATGTGAAGAGGCAGAGTAGGGCACGGAGATAGATTGGCGGTATCATCGCTACTTAATTACTGAAAGTACAACGTTAGGCACTGATGCGACTTAATTCCTTTTTTTCGAGCATAAAAGTGTTTTATTTCAGAATTAGGGAGTTACACTCAAGAGGCAAGGAATCCTCAGCACATGGAGGTCGTCTATGTAACAACACAGCTGTTCTACAGTGGTATCTCGCCGTAACAGCCTGGTTTTTGGCCCTTTTCTTTTTCTTTTAATTCAATTGGTTTTTTTTTGCTCTGTTTTTCTTTTTGGAGTGGTTCTGTGGCCTTGCCACCTGGGAAATCATCTTCATTTCCTCTCCCAAGTGGCTCATCATTCTCAAAACCTTGCCAAGATCATGTCACTTCACTGCTTGACCAAACCCTAATTTCTTTTTCTAGGGAAAATTCCTTTTTCTATTAAAGGAATAACCCTGTCTGCCCAGGTTGTGAAGCAACCTATATTTCTGTCCATCCAAAAATTCCCAAATAATTCTCATAATTTCTTTGGGTCATATATCGCTCAAATATGCCCAAACTTTCCTGTCCTAGCCCAAGAATAATTCTCAAAAAAAATTATTCTTCATTTCTGTCCAGAGTGACACTTTGTGAAGGAAGTGTCTCTATCTTATCTTGTTTGCTCACAAACTTGTTGGGCATCCTTTTATGTCCAAATAATTGCCACATGCCAAAATTCAACTTTATTTGCCTAGCCAATCTTCCTCAATGATTTTTCAAAGTTTCTGTCAAATAGAAGCCATTGTGAACGAAGTACTAGCTAGGAGAATCCAAATGAGTTGAATTTTGCATGCCTCTTATTGTGCTTATATTATCTCACTCCTACAAATTTCAGCCCCATCCAATCATCTATGTGAGCACAGGACCAAATCTTTGCTTCTGGTAAAATTTTCAGGTTGTGAAGCAAGTGCATTTTATATTGCTTCAAAAATCCTGATAAATTACCAGATTGTTCTACTACTCAAATAACTTGTCTCCACCAAATTTGGCACCATTTCACCTAGCCAATATTTCTCCAAAATTCCTACAAGATTCTGGTCAGTGAAGATAGCTGTGAAGGAAGTACCATTTTGGTGAATCCAATTGGTATCACTACAAAAAATACACTTCCGTGATGATACGTGATTGTCACAGTAGGTCACGTTTTCTGTCATGCATGTACATCCATGACAAATTTATGACAGAATCAAGATAGTCATACCTGTGCTGTCGTAGAAGTGTTCCATGACATTACCAAAATTATCGTCACGGAAGTGTCCACTTCCATTGTTGGGGCACGTAGTAATTTCAAAAAATTTCCTACAAACACGCAAGATCATGGTGATGCATAGCAACGAGAGGGGAGAGTGTTGTCCACGTACCCTCGTAGACCGAAAGCGGAAGCGTTAACACAACGCGGTTGATGTAGTCGTACGTCTTCACGATCCGACCGATCAAGTAACGAACGCACGGCACCTCCGAGTTCAGCACACGTTCAGCTCGATGACGTCCCTCGAACTCCGATCCAGCCGAGTGTTGAGGGAGAGTTTCGTCAGCACGACGGCATGGTGACAATGATGATGTTCTACCGACGCAGGGCTTCGCCTAAGCACCGCTACGATATTATCGAGGTGTAATATGGTGGAGGGGGGCACCGCACACGGCTAAGTGATCTATGATCAATTGTGTGTCTAGAGGTGCCCCCCTGCCCCCGTATATAAAGGAGCAAGGGGGGTTCGGCCGGCCTAGAGGAGAGGCGCGCCAGGAGGAGTCCTACTCCTACCGGGAGTAGGACTCCCCCCTTTTCCATGTTGGACTAGGAGAAAAAGGGGGAAGAGGTGGAGGGGAGGAAGGAAGGGGGGCACCGCCCCCCTCTCCTTGTCCTATTCAGACTGGGGGGGAGGGGCGCGCGGCCCTGCCCTGGCCTCCTCTCCTCTCTTCCACCTAGGCCCACTAAGGCCCATTAAGTTACCGGGGGTTCCCGTAACCTCCCGGTACTCCGAAAAAATCCTGATTTCACCCGGAACACTTCCGATCTCCAAACATAGGCTTCCAATATATCAATCTTTATGTCTCGACCATTTTGAGACTCCTCGTCATGTCCGTGATCACATCCCGGACTCCGAACAACCTTCGGTACATCAAAACATATAAACTCATAATATAATTGTCATCGTAACGTTAAGCGTGCGGACCCTACGGGTTCGAGAACTATGTAGACATGATCGAGACACCTCTCCGGTCAATAACCAATAGCGGAACCTGGATGCTCATATTGGTTCCCACATATTCTATGAAGATCTTTATCGGTCAGACCGCATAACAACATACGTTGTTCCCTTTGTCATCGGTATGTTACTTGCCCGAGATTCGATCGTCGGTATCTCGATACCTAGTTCAATCTCGTTACCGGCAAGTCTCTTTACTCGTTCCATAATACATCATCCCGCAACTATCTCATTAGTCACAATGCTTGCAAGGCCTATAGTGATGTGTATTACTGAGTGGGCCCAGAGATACCTCTCCGACAATCGGAGTGACAAATCCTAATCTCGAAATACGCCAACCCAACAAGTACCTTTGGAGACACCTGTAGAGCACCTTTATAATTACCCAGTTATGTTGTGACGTTTGGTAGCACACAAAGTGTTCCTCCGGTAAACGGGAGTTGCATAATCTCACAGTCATAGGAACATGTATAAGTCATGAAGAAAGCAATAGCAACATAGTAAATGATCGAGTGCTAAGCTAACGGAATGGGTCAAGTCAATCACATCATTCTCCTAATGATGTGATCCCGTTAATCAAATGACAACTCATGTCTATGGCTAGGAAACATAACCTCTTTGATCAACGAGCTAGTCAAGTAGAGGCATACTAGTGACACTCTGTTTGTCTATGTATTCACACATGTATTATGTTTCCTGTTAATACAATTCTAGCATGAATAATAAACCTTTATCATGATATAAGGAAATAAATAATAACTTTATTATTGCCTCTAGGGCATATTTCCTTCATCCATGACGATAAATCGTGCGTCACAGAAGTGCTTTCGTCAAGGGTGACCGACACGTGGCATCCACCGTAACGGAACGCCGTTAAGCTATCGGGTCCGGTTTTGGATCCGATCACCCATTAACAGCCCCGACCAATGGGGATTTTACACGTGTAAAATCATCATTGGCTGGAGGAAACACGTGTCGGCTCACCGTTGGGACAGATGTCATCCACTAATTGGACCCAAATCGCCTATGATACGTCGACACGTGGCACGGCCCAACATTGGCCCATACAGTTTAAATGGGCCGGCCCAACTAAAGGCCCACAAGATTTTGCGGACCATAATTGGGCGGCCCAGCTAAAGGCCCACAAGATTTTGCGGGCCATAGTGGTCTGGCCCAGGTAAAGGCCCATAAGATTTTTGCGCGCCATAATGGGCCGGCCCAGGTGAAGGCCCACAAGATTTTTTTTGGACAATAATGGGCCAACCTAGCTAAAGGCCCACGAGATTTCACTGACATTAATGGGCCGGCCCAGCTTTAGGCCCACAAGATTTTGAGGACCCTAGTAGGACGGCCCATTAACTGGCTGCCATGTTTTGGGCCAAATGCCAACCCATATTTGATCCGGTCCATTAATGACCTGCCACGTTCCGGGCCTAATAATGGCCCATATGAGATCCGGCCCGTTAAAAGCCTACCCTGTTCTGGGCCAAATTACGGCCCAGATCAGTTCCGGCCCTTTAAGAGGCTTTGGGCTAAATTATGGCCCATATCAGATTCGGCCCGTCAACAGGGCGCTACGCTTTTGGGCCCATTTGCTAAAGGCCCATTTAGTAATTCGGCCTGATATTAGTTTCGGCCTGTTAAGGGCCCATTTAACATTTCAGCCCTATATTAATTCCGGCCTGTTAAAAGCCCGTCATATAGTTGGGCCTAACTACGGCACGGTTTGCATCCGGCCTGCTCGCAGCTGATAATCTGATTGGGCCAAACAAGGACCGAGACAATTTTGGCCTATTATAAGCCCATGATTTGATTGGCACATTCATGGGTCGGGGTCTATTTCGGCCTGCTGCCGGCCCGTGAGCTGTTCGTCACGTTTCAGGCCCAACCTACTTTTCAGTCTCCTAAAAGCCCATTGAGTTTTCTTGCGAAAATAGGGCCGACGGTTTACTCGGCCTATTAAAGGCCTGAATCTACTTGTGGGCCAGTTTACATTTAGGCCTGTTAACGGACCAAGATGATTGGGCCCATGATGCAGATCATACATAGTGATTTGCATGACGGCCCAATTATGTACCGTAATTTTACGGTTTGGCCGATTTACTGCGAAGACAGGATATATATATACAGTAAAATAACTGCAGCGTCATGAATAAGAAAAAACATAGACTATACAATAAGGAAATTACGGCATATTACATCCACTTGGCATCAAAGTTCGCCACTATGATAATAAAGCACAAGCAGACAGCAGAATACATACACAAGGCATAAAGATCGCCACCAGTGCAAATAAACACGCCGACAAAATAATATACAAAACCGTCAGCACTTCAATAGAGTTAAGAAAGGTTAGCCCTGCTCGGGAGCTGCAGTGCAAGCAACTGAGCAAGCTGATGAGACTGCGCTTGTTTGACACTTATATCCTCCTCACTCTAAAAGATAAACAAGCAGACAGATGACAGGTTTTGCACATATAAGTATGAGTGCTGACAATTCATCACATTTCTTACTGATGAATAAAGTGACACATTTTAAAATAGCATTAACACAATATGGTATTGTTCAGGTCAAGACATGGCAGGAAATGACATTGTGAAGGAGTTGGCAGCTTCACGACACCACTGGATTACAGATCAAGAACTCATAAGTATCAATGGTTAGTGTGCTGTCAATTTATCCCATTTCATCTGGATCTGGACAGGACTGAGTGCTTCCCTAAGGTGGAGAAGATGGGAACTTGGGCGCTGGAGCTCAAGAATGGAAGGGCAGAGAGAGAAAGAAGGCATGGGTGAAGAAAGGGAATCCTTGTCTCCTTATAAAGGCAGTAAATATCGAACGCCTCCCCACTCGCCTTAAAACTCGCATGTTCCCATGGGCTGTGTAAACGGCACGGTTGGGTTACCCACGCCCATTTTGATGAGAATCCCGCAATAAGGGGACACGATCTCTGCTTCGACAAGACGTGCCAATAGCAACCGCGTCTCGAAACATGGAGCGGCAGACGAAAAATAGTTCGAAATAATGACCGGGCAGACGTGATGTCATGTTGCAAAAAGTTGTCAGCGGATTGGACTCATGGAATATTATACTCTCTGCGGTTGTGTGTAGGAAGTGTGTTACAGGTCGGGACACGATCATTACGTCCGAAGACTATCTTGGAGTTCGGAAGGAGGAACCCGCCTTGCAATGCCGAAGACAAATCTGTGCGCCGGATACCTCGTCATTGAAGCCAGGTTCAGGGGCTACCGAGGGAGTCCTGGACAAAGGGGTCCTCGGGCATCTGGCCTGTTAGCCATTGGCCGGACTTATGCGCTGTGAAGATACAAAGACCGAAGACTCTCACCCGTGTCCGGATAGGACTCTCCTTCGCGTGGAAGGCAAGCTTGGCGTTCTACTATGAGGATTCCTTTCTCTGTAACCGACCTTATGTAACCCTAGATCCTCCCGGTGTCTATATAAACCGGAGGACTTAGTCCGGAGGACAGATTCATTACCATAGTCATACAGGCCAGACCTATAGGGTTTAGTCATTACGATCTCGTGGTAGATCAACTCTTGTAATACTCATATTCATCGAGATCAATCAAGCAGGAAGTAGGGTATTGCCTCCATAGAGAGGGGCCGAACCTGGGTAAACATCGTGTCCCTTGTCTCCTGTTACCATCGACCTTAGACGGACAGTTCGGGACCGCCTACCCGAGATCCGCCGGTTTTGACACCAACACTACCCACTAGTAGAAAACAGGGCTTTGGTTGAGGCCTGGCCAACCCATTGGTCACGGTTCATCCACGAACCGGGACCAATGGTTGCATACGTCCCGGTTCGTGAGCCCAGGGGGCTGGCCAGGCCTCGTGGGGCATCTGTCCCAGTTCGTTTGGACCCATTTGTCCCGGTTCTAGGCATGAACCGGGACCAATGGTCGTTGGTCCTGGCCCGCTCCTAGCCCACAGCCATTGGTCCTGGTTTGTGGCTGGAACCGGGACTAAAGGGTCACCTTTAGTCCCGAATCCATCCACGAACCGGGACCAATGAGGTGGATATATATACCCCATCTTCGGCGAGCAGAGCACTCCACACTGCTCTATTTTTGTTGGCTGGCGAGGGGAGAGCTTTGTGGTGCTCTAGCTCACCTCCTATGCACATGAGGTGTTCGATGAAATGCTCGAGCCACACTAGTTAAGCTTTCTCCTCTCGAAGCTCGACCTCCAAGCTCCATTTTCCTCAAGATTTGTCTAGCTTTACCGGTCCATCATGTCCCATCCCCGTCTTCACCGCCATCGATCGCCAGCGCCGATCTCGTCGCCGGCACCACCGTGGTGAGCCTCTTGTTAATTCTTATCTTCTTTCCGAAAGAATAAATTCTTACTTGTATGATTAGATAGATACTTGTCTAATTTTTCTTACTTTTATTATTGCTTGTTATTATATAGTGCGATGATTTTGGTATCCGCCCCCGTCGGCCCTCATCCTGTCTATGATTCGGATGTGAAATATATTATATAACTATTTGGTTCATTTATTGTATATGACAATTATGCTGACCAACGTGACATAGATTTTATTTATCTAGGAGGTATGTGAACCGGAAATTCCAACCGACCCTATTATCACGAGGTTAAATTTAGTTGAAGAAGAAAACAATTACTTGAAGGAAAAAATAAAAAAATTGAGGAGGAGAAGATGATATTGGAGTTGCATGTTGCGAATGTCGTCGATGATCACAAGATCAAGATGGACGCAATGCGTTTGAAGATTAGAAAGATTAGAAAATATGCCATTCATACCGAGTCTTGGTATCATTATGCCGTTGGATCAACTGTTACCTTGGTTGCGATTATGATCGCATTTGTTGTTGCATTGAAATGTTTTACATAGTTTCAATGTATGGTTTAATTAGATGCTCTGGAGAGCTATATGTTGTTCAATGAGAACTATGTATGTACTTTGGTTTTAAGGCAATGATGAACTTCTATTAATTTGTCCACTTATCTATTCATGATGTTCTGTAATGGTTTTTGACACACTTAATTATATATAATGCATGCAGATGAACCGGCAATGGATGTACGGTGACAGACACACCTCTGAGTACATTAAGGGCGTGCATAATTTCCTCGAAGTGCAGTACAAAAAAAATACACTTGCATGATGATACGTGTTTGTCACAGTAGGTCACATTTTTTGTCATGCATGTACATCCATGACAATTTTATGACAGAATCAAGAGAGTCATACATGTGCTGTTGTATAAGTGTTCCATGACATTACCAAAATTATCATCACGGAAGTGTCCACTTCCATGACGATAAATCGCGCGTCATAGAAGTGCTTTCGTCAAGGGCGACCAACACGTAGCATCCACCATAACGACTCGCCGTTAAGCTATCGGGTCCGGTTTTGCATCCGATAACCCGTTAATAGCCCGAACCAATGGTGATTTTCCACGTGTAAAATTCTCATTGGCCGGAGGAAACACGTGTCTGCTCCTCGGTGGGCCAGATGTCGCCCGTCCATTGGAGGAGACATGCCTATGATACGTCGACACGTGGCAGGGCCCAACAGAGGCCCATATAGGTTAAATGGGCCGGCCCAACTAAAGGCCCACAAGATTTTGCGGACGATAATGGGCCGGACCAACTAAAGGCCCACAAGATTTTACGGACCATAATGGGCCGACCCAGCTAAAGGCCCACAAGATTTTGTGGACCATAATGGGCCGGCCCAGCTAAAGGCCCACAAGATTTTGAGGACACTAGTGGGCCGGCCCATTCACAGGCTGCCATGTTTTGGGCCAAATGCCGGCCCATACTTGATCCGGTCCATTAACAACCTGCCACGTTCCAGGCCTAATAAAGGCCCATATGAGATCCGGCCCGTTAAAAGCCTACCACGTTCTGGGCCAAATTACGGCCCAGATAAGATCCGGCCCTTTAAGAGGCTTTGGGCCAAATTATGGCCCATATCAGATTCGGCCCGTCAACTGGACGCTATACTTTTGGGCCCACTTGCTAAAGGCCCATTTAGTAATTCGGCCTGATATTAGTTTCGGCCTGTTAAAGGCCCGTTTTATATTTCGGCCCTATATTTATTTCGGCCTGTTAAAAGCCTGTCATATAGTTGGGCCTAACTACAGCCCAGTTTGCATCCGGCCTGCTCACAGCCGATAATCTGATTGGGCCAAACAAGGACCGAGACAATTTTGGCCTGTTAACAGCACATGATGTGATTGGCACAATCATGGGCCAGGGTCTATTTCGGCCTGCTGCCGGCCCGTGAGCTGTTCGGCACGTTTCAGGCCCAACCTACTTTTCAGCCTCCTAAAGGCCCATTGAGTTTTCTTGGGAAAATAGGGCCGGCGGTTTACTCGGCCTATTAAAGGGCTGAATCTACTAGTGGGCCAGTTTACATTTAGGCCTGTTAACGGACCAAGATGACGGGGCCCATGATGCGGATCATACATGGTGAGTTGCATGACGACCTGATTATGTACCGTAATTTTACGGTTTGGCCGGTTTACTGCGAAGAAAGGATATATATACAGTAAAATAACTGCAGCATCGTGAATAAGAAAAAAAACCTAGACTATACAATAAAGAAATTACGGCATATTACATCCACTGGGCATCAAAGTTCGCCACTATGATAATAAAGCACAAGCAGACAGCAGATTACATACACTGGGCATCAAAGATTGCCACCAGTGCAACTAAACACGCCGATAAAATAATATACAAAACCGACAGCCCTTCAATAGAGTTCAAGAAAGGATAGCCCTGCTCGGGAGCTGCAGCGCAAGCTGGTGAGACTGCACTTGTTTGACACTTATATCCTCCTCACTCTGAAAGATAAACAAGAAGACAGATGACAGGTTTTGCACATACAAGTATCAGTGCTAACAATTCATCACATTTCTTACTGACGAATAAAGTGACACAGTTTAAAATAGCATTAACACAATATGGTATTGTTCAGGTCAAGACATGGTAGGAAATGACATTGTGAAGGAGTTGGCAGCTTCACGACACCACTGGATTACAGATCAAGAACTCATAAGTATCAATGGTTAGTGTGCTGTGAATTTATCCCATTTCAGATTGGCAAAATAAGATCACTTGCTTTGTATAGTTTAATTTACATGGTATGAAGAAGGAACTTGGTTGTACAACTGAAAACTTAAATTGAGAAGGACAAACTTTTGTTTATGAACTGGAGTACATAATAAACTTTAAACATGCAATTTGATGCAAACACCAAAAATAAACAGCTGTTGCAGTCATGCCTAACCAAATATACACAAGAAAGTTTGAAGGCTTGAGAAGGACAAACTTACATTATTGGTGAAGGCAGGCTCTATAAAGCCCTTGTCCATGCTGAGGGGGGGGGGGCAATTCAAGAAGTTTACCATAGAATCTTCTTCATAAGCCTTGCCTTTATTCTACATTTTGTTAAGAGTAAATATAGATGTGACAATATAAGAAAAAATGGAGAATATATAAGATAAGATGAAGAGTGATGCTACATAACCAAGTAGCTACAAATGTAAGTACATCGATATAGGCAAAAGGTACAGCCAAGAGCAATGCATAGCTAAACTTCTTCCGTACCATCGGTGTTATCCAACCTTATGGTAAGAGTAAATATAGATCTTATGCGTAGAAAATGGAGGGCAAAGGAAAATAAGCTGCAGAGTGATGGTACATGAACAACTACGTGTCAATATAAGTACACTGATAAAGGACATCAGGTACTTACTGAAGGAAATATGCCCTAGAGGCAATAATAAAGTTATTATTTATTTCCTTATTTCATGATAAATGTTTATTATTCATGCTAGAATTGTATTAACCGGAAACATAATACATGTGTGAATACATAGACAAACATAGTGTCACTAGTATGCCTCTACTTGACTAGCTCGTTAATGAAAGATGGTTAAGTTTCCTAACCATAGACATGAGTTGTCATTTGATTAACGAGATCACATCATTAGGAGAATGATGTGATTGACTTGACCAATTCCGTTAGCTTAGCACTTCATCGTTTAGTATGTTGTATTGCTTTCTTCATGACTTATACATGTTCCTATGACTATGAGATTATGCAACTCCCGTTTACCGGAGGAACACTTTGTGTGCTACCGAACGTCACAACGTAACTGGGTGATTATAAAGGTGCTCTACAGGTGTCTCCGAAGGTACTTGTTAAGTTGGCGTATTTGGAGATTAGGATTTGTCACTCCGATTGTCGGAGAGGTATCTCTGGGCCCTCTCGGTAATGCACATCACTATAAGCCTTGCAAGCAATATGACTAATGAGTTAGTTGCGGGATGATGCATTACGGAACGAGTTAAGAGACTTGCCAGTAACAAGATTGAACTAGGTATTGAGATACCGACGATCGAATCTCGGGCAAGTAACATACCGATGACAAAGGGAACAACGTATGTTGTTATGCGATTTGACCGATAAAGCTCCTCATAGAATATGTGGGAGCCAATATGAGCATCCAGGTTCTGCTATTGGTTATTGACCGGAGACGTGTCTCGGTCATGTCTACATAGTTCTCGAACCCGTAGGGTCCGCACGCTTAATGTTCGGTGACGATTTGTATTATGAGTTATGTGATTTGATGTACCGAAGGTAGTTCGGAGTCCCGGATGAGATCGGAGTCATGATGAGGAATCTCGAAATGGCCGAGACGTAACGATCGATATATTGGACGACTATATTCGGACATCGGAAAGGTTCCGAGTGATTCGGGTATTTTTCGGCGTACTGGAGAGTTACGGGAATTCGTATTGGGCCTTAATGGGCCATACGGGAAAGGAGAGAAAGGCCTCAAAAGGTGGCCGCACCCCTCCCCATGGTCTGGCCCGAATTGGACTAGGGAGGGGGCGTCCCCTTCCTTCCTTCTCCTTTTCCCTTCCCTTTTTCCTATTCCATGTGGGAGGAAGAATCCTACTAGGACTAGGGAGTCCTAGTAGGACTCCACACTTCTGGCGCGCCCTAGGGGCTGGCCGGCCTCCCCTCCTCCATCCTTTATATACGGGGTCAGGGGGGCACCACTAGACACACAAGTTGATCTATTGATCTATTCCAGCCGTGTGCGGTGCCTCCCTCCACCATATTCCACCTCGGTCATATCGTAGCGGTGCTTAGGCGAAGCCCTGCGTCGGTAGCAACAGCATCACCGTCATCACGCCGTCATGCTGACGGAACTCTCCCGTGAAGCACTGCTGGATCGGAGTTCGCGGGACGTCATCGAGCTGAACGTGTGCTGAACTCGGAGGTGCCGTACGTTCGGTACTTGGATCGGTCGGATCGTGAAGACGTACAACTACATCAACCGCGTTGTGCTAACGCTTCTGCTTTCGGTCTATGAGGGTACGTGGACAACACTCTCCCCTCTCATTGCTATGCATCACCATGATCCTGTGTGTGCGTAGGAATTTTTTTGAAATTACTACGTTCCCCAACACTTACAAGAACAATGCAGAGCTAAAAAAATTCATTGGCATTGGATATATTCTACACTAATGTAACCATTCATACAGATAAGATAATTTGGAGCGAACAATTGATAAGCAAGCTATCATGCATACTGCTATCACATAATGAACCAGGTATGTATGCAAGTACAGTGATACAGGACAACAGGTACTAACAAGAGCAAAGCAGCGGGCAACATATTTGCGATATTCTGTCGTTCTTTTCAAACCGAATTCTTTTTCGAGTAGATTTCCTGCAAAAAAGATCCGTAAGGCACATGCGGAAAAGTGGAAGTTCAAATTGTCATGCGATATCATAGACAGTACCTCATCCTCGGAACGAGACCAGTGCATAACAAGGTTTTTCCATTCAATGTCTTCTAAATTTAGCACATGAGACTTCACCAGAAATTCATTTATAGACTTGCCATCAAAGTGTGATTTCCTCAGGTAACACCAATACTGCTGCATTGCTTCCTTGAAAAGCGCAAGCAAGCTTTGCTCGTCATGACTATCCAGATTGACCCTCGCCTACTTACAACAATGTAATGTAAATAATTGATGTGTTCAAGGAGCAGAAAACAGGAAAATAATCACCATGAAAAATAGCACTTACACATAAGTGGGACAGGAAGATGTGAAAATGGTGTTTGTCTTCACTATAATCTTCCAATGATGGGAATATATGCAAGTAGTCCCTAACAACATTGAAAGCATTGTCTTTTAAATTGGGAATAACTAGAATGGGGTTCCAATCTGCAGGAATTGGCCGTCTATGCAGTTGGGATAGGTCTTCGGCCGGTGGACTTGCTGTACTTTTTGCTGGAGTGGGATTTTTTTGTGGTACGGCTGGTGCTATGGCAACTGAAATCGGCATACCTTTTGCTGGAGTGCAGGTCCTGTGTGGTGGGGCTAGTGGTGTGGCCAGTGAAGTATGGGTACAGTCTGCTGGAGTCGGTCCTACGTTTTGTATCACTGGTTGTACAGCCAATATAAGTGGGGTGTTGTCTGATTTCTCCGGCACAACCACGTTTTTCAAGGACTTTGCTGGTGCTCCTTCAGGTTCGGCAATCACCCTCTTCCTTTTTGATGTCTGATGCACAAGAACAACATTTCAGTGGAAAAACATGGTATGATGACAGATGGAATATGTATTGATAATGGATGGGCATGGCATCTCGACATATATGATGAGTAAACTAAGCAGATGGCGGTGCAACAAAGTATAAGAAATGCAAGACAACATATGCAAGATACGCGCAATCAATAAAACCTTGCCAAATTAGAGCAGACACCTTGATGGGTAAACATGACAGGCCATCTGCCTTTGACTCCTCGAGGTTAGAATAGTCATTAGGATCATATTCTGAACAAGAATCTATAGGTGGGGAGCATATGAGTTTCATTGCATCCAGAATGGCACTCAATGCCTTGGTGCCAATTTTGTAAGTCATTTCAGTGTTCCACAATATTCTTCTGATGCGCGGATTCTTATATTCACTGTAATTATGTATAATATCTGAGAACCATGAAAACATAAATAGTTATGAGATTATCTTTGTAATGCAGAGGATATTCTAATATAGGGGCGCCCCTGTAAACACTTGTGTGCTATCACTGGATTCTGATGAGAGAGCTCATGTGTGCTGTAATATGGTGCGTGCATTTATTTAATCTGGCACAAGTACACAAAAAATAGGCTCCAGAAGTAAGGATAGTTGGCAGATGATAGGTTCAAAATATACTGTAGAGAGAGTTTATTGCCAAACCATGATAATAAGAGCACACAGCAACTAGGCAGATCATAGTGTACATAAAAGGGGTACACCATAACCACGATATATAAATCGGGAAAGTGGAGCTGGCTTGAAAATACGGTGTTGTATTGCCGCTAGTAATTGAAAGCCTATCGATCAAGTACATGCCAGCTCTATCAGCTGTTGACTGCAGATGTCCCTGCTCCCCTTCCTGACAAGGAACATACTGTACGTACTAAATACAGAATAACAAAAGACGAGCATGTTAAAGAACAGAAGAGGAAGCATATTCTCGAGGTTCCGCTTAATTGCACACAATGTTGGTTGCCCACTCATGATGAATCACAGCGCCCAAAGAAATGCAATTCCATGTTGTCTCTCTATATGTGGCAATTTTGAACAAGAGTCATTAGGATCATATTCTGAAGAAGAGTCAACAGGTGGGGAGCTTATGAGTTTCATTGCATCCAGAATGGCACTCAATGCCTTGGTGCCAATTTTGTAAGTCATTGCGGTGTTTAGCTTCAAGAGTGGACTGCTTCTAGTGCGACACAAAGAAGCTACACAGATCATAGTGTAGATATAATTAACGGGAAAACCATAAGCATCAGAGTAAAATCAGCAAAGTGGAACTTGCTGGAATATATGTGCTAGTATTGTCGGTACAGCTAGAAAGGCTTCGGATACCAGCTCTCTTCAACTGAAGGTGCGGTACTGTTAATATCAGTGTAACTCTCAAAGGCGACATAGCTCCCCGCATTTTCTTGCTATTCTGATAGGATTCAAGTGGGCAGGCCACTACAAATCCTTTTCCCATGTTTACAAAATCCTACGAATCAAAGAGGCCCGACGAGTTCAAAGTGTCCATACCAACCGACCGTATAGACCTCTACGCTGCAAATGTCCCTGCTCATATTCACTACAAGGAACATACTGTACTACTATCATACTCCCTCCGTTCCAAAATATAAGTCTTGGTAGAGATTTCCACTATGGATCACATACATATGTATCCAGATACATTTTAGAGTGTAGATTCACTCATTTTGCTCCATATGTAGTCCATGGTGGAATCTATACAAAGACTTGTATTTAGGAATGGAGAGAGTACTTATTAAAGAAGAATGGAAGAGGAACATGGTAAAGAAGAGCAAGCAGATTTTGGATAATAAAATGTTCGTTGCGCAGTGCCCACACATGATGAACCAGAGCGCATTAAGAAAGCAACTCCCTGTTGTCTCTCTATATGTGGTGCACGTGCATTTTCGAAAGTAAAGTAGGAACATTAGCTGAAAAATTAAATGTTATCTCTTTTAGTAATATCATCATCATATCAGATTCATACTTGAGCAACAAGTTTGGAATTATGAGTGGCACGTTGTTTAGCTTGATGGATTCAGGAGCAGTGCTAACAGGTACGATGATGGTACTGAATATAAAGGCATTTCTGCATTTGGGTCAGTCGACCATTTCAGGCGGTTGGATGAAGATCCCACGTCTCCTAACCCTTCTTATTCCTTGTCTCTGATTCTTCCCATACAGAACACCGCACGGGCCGCCGGCCGGACCATCGGCCCCTATCGCCTGTGTTCCTCCGCCACCCCCACCCCCCACCCCCGCCCCACCCGCGTCGAGTTTTCTTCTTTTAGCGAGGCCCCACCACCGCCCCACCCCCCCCCCCCAACCAAAGTCCCCACCCGAGCCCCTTCGTTCACACCGGCGAACTCCGGCGAGCTCTGAAAAATCGACCGACCCAATTTTGAAATTTAGTCTACTATGATTTAACTAGTGTGGAATATAAAAGGGGAAAACCATAAGCATTGGGAGTATAGTGTTGAGCATGCCATGGCGGATCTGAAGGTGCAAACCGGACAAAGGCAACTTCGCAACCAATGTTTGCTCTCAACTAGCAAGTAAGTGATGGACAAGAAAACAGATTAAAGCAGTGGCGATCTATTTTCTTGCTGCGATAAATAAGTTGAGCAGATACGAAAGAGTACCGCCTCTGGTGCGACGCCGTCTATGCATCTACTGAGAATTTGACGGTGCTGCGGTAGCGATGGCTGTCGGCGGCGTGGAAGCAGATCTAGGATGGTAGACGGTGGAGGCAGGGCGCGGTGGACGAGACGGTCGTAGGAGCGGCGCCGGCAAGGTGGACGACGGCGGGGATGAAGCGAGAGGACGGGATGCAAGGATCCCGGTCTAAAGCCATGGATGAGAGAGGTCGATCTCTTGTAATGGACGGCGGCGTCGGGGTATCAGCTCCGGCATGGTGGAGGAGGACGGCGGTGGATGGGGTGGCGGACCGAGGAGGCTCGGGTGGTGAGGGTGTTTTGGCGCCCACGGAGTACGAATGGGGAAATGGAGGTGGAGAGGAAGGGGGAACCATGTCTTCATGGCGCGCTTGTCTCAAATGCGAGGAAATTTACAAACTTAGCCCCCGTTTCAAATTTCCAACATCACAGCAATATTAGTCGGTTGGGGATAGGACGGTAATCTCACATACACCGAATATTTTCCGACGAGAGTTTGTTTTTGGCGCCCACCGTGTATGAATCGGGGAGGGAGTCGATTTCGGCCGAGGACACACTGTGTTTTGGCGCCCACCGTGTATGAATCCGGGTGAGAGGCGGTTATGTCACGTTCGAGTGAAATTACAAACCTACCCCTATCGAAACCTATAGAAATTGAGTAGATAGGCTTTGCGTGGCAGGGATAGGCAGTAGTAATTTCCATCTCGCAGATTTTGGTTTCGGGCGGTTACTGCGACTTTCCCCGCTTCGTTCAAATTTTGCAGAGTGCACGTTTACCGTGCCAACTCAATTCGAATCCCATTTGTATTCTATTTTTTTTCGGGCGGGATGCATTTTCGATTGGAATAAAATTCTATATACATCATTTTTTTATATATACTTTCAAAAGCACAACACCCTTTATACATAAATATGGTTTACAAATGGCATGATCTCAGATTTATAAGGTTGTATCCATCAATTTGGATTTTCAAATATTTGAAACCACTTTATGTTGAAATCCAACGTATGCATTCCTCGCTAACTGTCTCCAATTAATGTGTGTTTCATGCGGTTTTTTTTACTTCTCAAACATGTATAATGTGTTTCAGACACGCAACATATAGTGTATCTCGTTTAGACATTAATTGCATATAAACCATGCATTGTTTCTAAATAAAGAATCTATGGATCACCAATATTAATAAACTATATAACATTACACGTGTCCCGAAATTCAAATGAATATGCATGTTTGATACACCAATTTGCGTTATGATATTATCGATGTCGTGATCTCCAGTTTAAATATTTGAATCCCATTTAATCCAGATATTCGTCTCATATAACTATCACTCATGCTTATATAGGACTATCTCTCTTGACCTATACGCGTTCATCGTATCTCGGGTATCTCTCGCGCTACCTGTATGTCGACAATGATCTTTTATCTTCGTAACACACTGACGGTACTCTCTCCCTCAACCTTCATCACTCGATCTCTCTCTAAGTATATCTCGCTCCCTGCTATGTGTCTCTAACTATGATTCTCCATGTGGAATCTCTTTCGCTGACACAAACACAAAACTTTGTCTTCCGGGGTCTCATTTCTCTCTATTATTCCCCTGTGCGCAACTCGCACACCCCTAATACAGAGATGTCTTTCGCTCCTTAGGTATGAGAACCTACAACTCTTCCTCTTAAATATCTCTTTCTCACACACAAACACAAACTCTGTCTCCCAAGGTCTCATATTTCTCCACTGTTCTCTTGCATGTCGCTCACACACACTGTCTCTCCCTAGAGATATCTTGCGTTCCCTCATATGTTTCTCTAGCTATCACTCTCGTTTTGAAATATCTTTCTCTCTCACAGACACAAAACTCTGTCTCTCGGGATCTCATTTCTCTCCGATATTTGTTTGTGTGTGAGTCACATGCACCCTTTGTTCATCTCTCTCACACCCACACTCATAACTCAGCCTTCTGATCCACTCGACTCCTATCTCTAACGCACACCAGCTAGCATCTTTATCTTTCTATTTATCTGTTTCTCCACCAACCTTCTTTCATTTATAGGTTGATCTCTTTTGCACAATCGTTGTGCCTCACTCCCTCTGCTCGCCATAGATGCATGCTCCACCCCACGCTACTATCTCTTAAAGACAAAAACACATGCTCAATTGTCGGGCCTTCTTCCCTGCATTCTCGCATGCATGCATATTGTCATACCGATCCGTCTCTCCCATGTCGTTGATCTTAGCTTATGACTTATGTCTTCTTTCTTTTATCTCGATCATCCGCGCACACACACACATCCCACGTATACATGTATACCTCTCACACATGCACGTTGAAGGTCTCTATGTCTCCATACGTAGTTAATTACCCTCAACCCTAACGCCACATCGAATCATTCTCTTCTTGTGTGCACATAACTTCCGCTTGGATGGGTAAAACACACACTCACACTTAACAATCTCCTTGTAGCTACCCCCATCTCACTCTTCCGCTATATCCCCGAAACCAATAAGACCATCCCTTCGTTTAATTCCCGCCTACATGCACCATCGATATATAGTAGTCTTCCTTGGTGTCTCTCGAACAAACACGTTCTCTCGATGTCGACTACTCTCACGCGCACACACCTTGTCTTCCCTCTCTACGGGCATTTTCTCTCTCGCACCCCATCGTTGGTGGCCTCTTCCATACACATCACCTCTCTATGATGAAGCCATGCACACTTAAATTACATCCGCCACCGAAGACCCCGCGGCACAGACACACACACACACACAAACAAACACACACACACACACGCACGCACACACCCACCCACCCCCGACACACACGCACACACACACATAGTAAGACTCCATCACGCACGCACACGCACACACACACACTAAGACTCCATCTCTCTCTCTCTCTCCCGCACACACACACACACACTGAGACTCCATCTCACACACACATGCTCTAGGCGGAGCATTTGTTCCTACCACCCTTCATCCCCCCTTACCCGTATGATAAACAATCACCTTAATTTATTTGTATAACATGGACAAATTCCACTTTACTTTAGTAGTTAGCAAACTTATCATTTGTACCCTTATAAAAAACCGAGTTGGCGATGATGGTGTGCCTGCCATCTTGTAATATGGACCGTCTGATCTATATCTGACGGATAGAAAGCAAACTATGATGATTTTACAAAAGATAGCCGCACCTCTCTCCACATCCTTATCTCCCACACCTCATTGCTGAGCAATTAAAAAGGAAAGTCTCTGGAACAATCAAGCATGGTGGCCGCTGCCACCTGCCGGCGCCGTCCATCCCCATGCCTCCGCCCATTCCGACCACCAATCACCACCCATAAAATTCTCGAAATATCATTAGTTTTTACACATGGGATTTCTCCTGCATGGGTAAATCACAACATGTGTTTTGTAAAAAAATGCATATTGATGTTCCGTGCAATGCACGAGCATCTTGCTTGTAATTATATAAAGCAAATCACGAGCAGGAAGTGACATTTTTTACACAACCACGTTAACATGGCCACGTAAATCACTAGCTAAAGTAAATACAATTATACTTATATCCCGATGCAAAAGGTTGAGTACATGTCCGAAGAGTAGAGTCACACACATGCACTCTGTCTCTCAGAATCTCACACACACAAACACACACACCTGTTACGTGACGCCCACTTAAGCAGACACGTATGTTACAATTTGTGCACCTGCGGGTACACGTGATGCTGCGCATTTATTTAAGCCGGACGGTGAACCCAAACAGTAGCTGCATTCATTCCCCTCCCGCCGCCTCTTCTCTGGTCGCCGTCGCCCGGTAGCCATGGCCCGACCGAAGGTAACAACATACACCATACTCCCACCGGAGCGGCTGTTTAATCTGGAAAATTTAGTGGTCATGCAGGCACCTTTTTTTGCTAGCACTCCTATATAAGGGTTGACTGGTCGCTTCCCGCGTACGTGCGCGGGCAGTGGAAGCGGAAGGAGAAGGGAAGCGGGCTGTGGAGTAACGTTTTTTACCACAAATTCTTAGGAAACTGAGTGCAATAATTGAGTAGTTTTGCAAACTACCAGTACTACACATGAAACGGTTCAAAACCTATACTCCCTTGCCAGCGCGCACTTCCCGCGTGAAACGGTCAGCATCGCCCTGGAGCGTCAGTGCCGCATTAATGCCCGGCCAGAGGGGAGGCGACCTCTCACTGGCGCCGGCTTTGAAGCGGCGCGACGGCTGAGAGAGCGCCGCTTCCCGGTGCACCGACTGCTCCGCGTCGAGGCTGGCCATCGACCGGGGTGATGCCCCCCTTCCGTTCCGCACTCTAATCTGGTGCATGACATGTATTACGTCGACCCGGATGCTGCTGGCTGTCCCACATGTCGGCGAAGTAGTACGTAGTAGTAAGAAGAAGCAAAGAATCATGCGGTATACTAGAGATTCCAACAAGTGACTAGACTACACCGCGTGCAATATCTCAAATCTCAAATCTCCCTTCCAGTTTATAGGGCTCAAATCTCAAATCTCATCAACCAAGGCATTTTGCGATTGGAGGAATGTATCTCGTACTTTACAAAACTACCCTAATTAAACTCATGCATTAATTACGTAGTTTTCTCGTTTTCCTCTCCGCCTTGGTCACGGTGCACAATATGACTAGCCGCTCTATCTACATGCGGGACATCAAAGCATCCAGGCCCGCATGCCATCCACCAAATCACAGCGAGGTGCTACAGTAGAAACTCACCGGTCACCCCGGTGTGGCCGTCATGACCCGTCATATCACAAAACCCACACCTTTACCAGCAGTGGTAAGTGGCCTCGAAGTTGGACTGGACGAAGCAATCATCATTTCACTAGAACGCTCGTTGAAGCCCTTTCTCCCCTTTCTTGAAGAAAACCTCACTCCAGGCTACTCACTTCTGCCATTTTTCTTCTGTACCGACGAAGGAAAGGTGGGCGAATCAGTGATGCTGCTATATTTTCATTCCAATAATCTTCTGTTTGCGAAGCACCGACCGATTCTCACAGCCTATTATTTTCCCGTTTTCATTGCGATTGTGGTTTCCTTTCTATTGCTTTTTGTTTGTCAGTTCATTGATGGATCCTGGAGCACTAGGCAAAGAGTTGCCGGCGGATAACCTACTGGAGACAGCGATCTCCAGGAAGCGAGCACCGACCAACGAGTTGACCATGTTGGCGGGCCAACCCATGGAGACGAAGAACTCCAAGAAACAAGCACTGGCCAAAGAGTTGATGATGTTGGCGGACGAACTCCTCAAAGAAAGTTGGAAGAACAGCAAGGGCCCCACCGTGCCTATCCCAGAAACTCTGATGGCCACCTTTGCACGGCTCAATGCCGAGTTTGAGGAGATAGTCGCCGTTGAGAAGCAGTATTCCCCTGGCAAGGTGATGGCCCCCCATCGAGGACGAGGAGATGGCCCCCGGAGGGATGGGATCCCCCGGTGAGCTGCACAAGGTAAAAAAATGAAAGTTGTGGTTTTTGATTATTTGCAATGTGCTTGCTAATATGTTAGGGTTGTGCAGGTGCCAGTGGACGTCTTTGATGATTCCGATGTCGCGGCCTGTCCTGTGGACAACGCCCCAGAGATCTTTTTGATGTCGCGGTCCGTCTTGTTGGCATCGCCCCGGAGATCGATTCCGAGGCCGCTGTCCATCCTGTGGACATCGCCCCAGAGATCGATTCTGATGTCGCGGTCAGTCCTGTGGATATCGCCCCAGAGATCGTTTCCCATGCCGCTGTCCGTGCTGTGGTCATTGCCCGAGAGATCGATGACAATAAATAGTTGGTCGCGCTAATCCTTCAGGGTAGTTTGCATTGCCCTGTGTTTAATTAGCAGAACGATGCGTGTTATCAAACCATCTTCGGGCTAGTGCACTATCTTGTGTGGGCGGTACTTGCTAGTACTTTTGTTTGATAGTGAATCATGCGAACCCTCTCCGAGTTATGGAAACAGATGTATCCTCGCCAGCTTTTGATGTAATATATGGCATGCTTAGATGTAAGTTTGAACTGTTTATCATATCAGCAGGGCTTATTTGATGATTCTTGGTGTTAGTAGGCTAGCTACTGTGCGAGCTATAGTACTTGCATAACACTCACCGAAGAGAAATGTTGGGGCTAATGAGCTCGTGGTACGCTTATACTGATCCGTCGTCGATCGGCCAATAGCCCAAGCTCCTAAAATTTTAGGCTTAGCGATCGATCAGACAATAGTCGACACGGATACATTCAGGCCTCATTTGGTTCATAGGTTAGGAAAATCGTAGCAAAAGTACAGAGACGTACAACACAAAATCATAGCAGTACAGAGACGTCCCTCTGTTTCAAAATAGATGAGTCAACTTTGTACTACTAAGAGCAAGTACAATAGAGCCGAGTCAGCGGGCTATAAGGAATAAACTAGTATATTTCTGCTTAGTCGGAGGAAAGAGAAGAGGAGAGAGAAGGTCAGCGGGCTCTTCGTGAAGAGCCAGCTCTAGCACATGCTCCTAGGCACTTTGTAAGAATGAAAGGTGGGCCACATAATAAAAAAGTAGTACAGTCTTTTGATCTACTATTGTACATGTTAGCTATAAGATGGGATGTAAATGACATGGCAATGGCTTATAGCCAGCAGCTGGCTATACTATTAACCATGCTCTAACTTTGAAACGGGGGGAGTACAGATATGACGTGGGTTTTAGTGATATGACGTGGTACAGTGTCGTCCAGTCTTCGCGTGTGGTAGCAGTACTGCGGGTAGAGTAAGATTTCTTGAAGAAGCGGAATTCAACGAAGTCATGATGGTTCCTTCGTCCGACTAACTTAAAGTGGGAAAGGTTGAGCCTGCGCTACGACCGGGGTGGACCAGGATAATTTTGTGCATGGCAAGTGCACCAGGATGGTCGACATGTCGGCGAATGAAAGTATTCTTTCCGATATAGTGGACGAGCAACGAGTATTCATTGTTTATTTTTGATGAAACCTATTGTCTCCACTGCTATGACGGAGGAGTGTGAAACACGGCACCCAGTGAACTTGGCATGTGCACCACTCCCTCCTTCCTCATGTAATACTACCATAGTGTTGACTATAAGGTTACAACTTTTTCTCACTTTCTCTCTATCTATTTCCTCTCAAATGTTTTTACCTTTCCCTTTTTAGACACAATTGTTTTTTATGCCTCTTTTTTTAGAATTAGTTTTTTTATACCTAGGAGCACGTGTAGAGACGAGCTCCTGCAGATCCCACTCCTTGACTTTGTCAATGCCTCTCTCTCCTCCACATAAGCGGGCTTGTCGAGAAGACAAGAGATGATCTATTAGCACAATATGTTTCACCATGTTTTTAGGAATAACTAGTTATTGAAGATAAGGCTAAGTGATGATCCATTGTACACGTGTTTTTTGTCATCTCTAAATTACATGCAAGACTATCTTATCAACCATTGTACATGCCCTTTATAGCCCAGAATTTTACTGGTAGTACTTGCTATGAATGCGGGCAGCTGGCCTCTAGGGGACGCAGGGAGGTGGTGGGGTGGGGGAGGGGTTCTGGTGGGCCAGGCCGGTAAGAAGCGGGCTTGGAAGCGGTGCAGACTCCCGCATGGCCCACCTCACATTATCACCACATATTTCTTGGAGTCCATGCACGGCGGGCGAGCGATCTCTTCTCCCTCCCCCGTCTCTCTCCTCCCAGCCGACGCCCGCCGAGCGATTAGATTTCGGCTATCGACGGTTTATTCAATTGCAGTCCCACATGTCAGTGAAAATGCAAGACAACGCGTGTCCCCTTTGGTGAGCGGCGTGCGAGCCGGACTGTCGGGGGTGCGACGTGAACGCGACGCGTACGAGTTGTAAGTGTGCCGCGTTTTCCTTCTGTACTTGCAAAGCGTAACATTTTCGTGCGATCGATTGATAGAAATCCAAAACAAAATGACGAGGGAGGTGCTTTCCCGCGCGTTAGGCGGGCTAGTTTGAGTGATGTGACGTGCTACAGTGCCGTCCACTTGCTCCATTTTTATGTAAGCAAGAGTCTACACTCTTACGTGGGAGGAGTGCGAAACATGGCGGATCTGATTTTGATCGAGGGATAACTGTTCTCTGCGAAATAATGGAGCACTGTTAGCGATTATAGCATGATAGTTAGGGCATCTCCAGCGCCGGCCCTCAAATTTACATTGGCATCTGTCCGAGGACACTGGTGGATGCCATCCAATGCTGCCCGCATACCTTTCGACAACTATATGAACTAACCGGACGAAATTCATGCAAACAATGCAAATTTCAAATTGACCAGATGAAATTCATTACATTTCGAAAACTTTTCCTATAAACTGGATGAAATTCATTACATATTTCACACAACCGTACTAAAACCAACGGTAAACCTAATCTAAACGATCGCCGGGCCCCGCCCACCATGTCCGGCCCTGAACCCGAGAAAGCCGGCCATTGCCTTTGCCTCCTCCTTATCCGCCTCGATAACCTCCTCCTCCGGAGCACAAGGTTATGTAGATTTCCGCCTCCATGTCACCGTCAAGCGGCTAATCGGCCGCCGATTTTTATCCCACCAAGCTTGGCGTCGACTGAGTGGAGGAGCGGTGGCCTTCCTGGGACCAGAGCGGATGCGACCTACCGTGTACTACTCTTCCTCGCTGCCGGCTGCGCCCGCGCACGCGCGCCGGCTTCGTGGTCGTGGCGAAGGAGAGCGGTCGGGGGGGAGCCGGCGATCTCCTTCGTCTGCTCCTGCGGGAGTGCATCCAAGAGAGCTTTGGAGCGCGCCCGGAGCGGAGCCACCGATGTCCTTCGTCTGCTCCTGCGACAGTATGTCAAAGAGAGCTTTGGAGTGCACGGAGGCGATGGTTGGAGTGGTGCCAACAGAAGGAAGGGACTAGAGGAGAATGAGTGTGGGTCTTTGGCTATGGCTGGGAGCTGGGGCTCAAGTTAATATAGCGGGCGAATGGCAATGAGCCGCGGCAGACGGATGGACGGCTGGCACCGGAGTAGGTTCGTCGGTAGCCGTGGTGTAACGCGGAGCAATCGCTTGCACCGGGATGCCGCGCGGGTGGCGCTCTCTCGGCCGTCACGCTGCTACAATGCCGGCGCCAGTGAGAGGTCGCGTCGGGCGTGAATGCGGACGCTGCTTCAGTGACTTAACCGCAGGTGCTTTGTCTCACTAACATGTGGGCCTAACAGGCATTAGGCCTGCATGTCAGTGACACACCAACTGCACCTGCAGTTAAGGCCGGTGAATGCGGCATTGACGTTTTGGAGAGATGGTGATCGTTTCAGGCGGGAATCGCGTGCAAGCGATGGAAGGGGTTTCGGTAGGCCAGGGCGGTCAGACGCTGGCGTGGTGGTAAAATGTGAACTCATGGATGAAGATCCTTTGAAGCGTATGCGGCATGTATTGACAACCAGGCGTCCATGCAACCGCTCTTGTCGCCAGCTAGCATTCGATGACCACCATTAGACACCACACAACCATACATAACTTACGAATAATGGACGAATCGATCAGACACACACTCGTGTGTAGTGGCACTATGATCAGTTGCTCACGATAGTACATACTCCGCACCATAGTACCCTCTCTAGCTAAGCTGTTTTATAGATTGTCGTTGTGATGGACGATATACATGAGCAAGGCGCCGAGTCACGAGTATGACCGTTGGTCTTGATCCAGGTGAATACATGCTCGGTGTTCGCGGAGGCCTCCAGCAAACGTCTAAATAGTAATGTCACATACGCATAATTTGGGTTTTTATTTCGTTCTCCACTGACAGGTAGGCCCGCATAGATAGATCGATAAAGAACACGAGCTGATGAGGCGCATGCGGACTGTTTGACTGGTCAATGATACGTCTCCAACGTATCTATAATTTTTGATTGTTCCATGCTATTATATTATCTGTTTTGGATGTTTATGGGCTTTATTATGCACTTTTATATTATTTTTGGGACTAACCTATTAACCTAGAGCCCAGTGCCAGTTTCTTTTTTCCCCTTGTTTCAGTGTTTCGCAGAAAAGGAATATCAAATGGAGTCCAAACGGAATGAAACCTTCGGGAAAGTTATTTTTGGAACGGAAGCAATCCAGGGGACTTGGAGTGCACGTCAGGGAATCAACGAGGAAAGCACGAGGCAGGGGGCGCGTCCACCCCCCTGGGCGCGCCCTCCACCCTCGTGGGCCCCTCATGGCTCCCGTGACGTATTTCTTCCTCCTATATATACCAATATACCCTAAAACCTTCGGGGAACAGAATAGATCGGGAGTTTCGCCGCCGCAAGCCTCTGTAGCCACCAAAAACCAATCGGGACCCTGTTCCGGCACCCTGCCGGAGGGGGATCCCTCACAAGTGGCCATCTTCATCATCCCGACGCTCTCCATGATGAGGAGGGAGTAGTTCACCCTCGGGGCCGAGGGTATGTACCAGTAGCTATGTGTTTGATCTCTCTCTCTCGTGTTCTTGAGGTGATACGATCTTGATGTACCGCGAGCTTTGCTATTTTAGTTGGATCTTATGATGCTCCTCCCCCTCTACTCTCTTGTAATGGATTGAGTTTTCCCTTTGAAGTATCTTATCGGATTGAGTCTTTAATGATTTGAGAACACTTGATGTATGTCTTGCGTGGGATAACCGTGGTGACAATGGGTTATTCTATTGATTCACTTGATGTATGTTTTGGTGATCAACTTGCGGGTTCCGCCCATGAACCTATGCATAGGGGTTGGCACACGTTTTTGTCTTGACTCTCCGGTAGAAACTTTGGGGCACTCTTTGAGGTTCTATGTGTTGGCTGAATAGATGAATCTGAGATTGTGTGATGCATATCGTATAATCATACCCATGGATACTTGAGGTGACATTGGAGTATCTAGGTGACATTAGGGTTTTGGTTGATGTGTGTCTTAAGGTGTTATTTTACTACGAACTCTAGGGCTGTTTGTGACACTTATAGGAATAGCCCAATGGATTGATCGAAAAGAATAACTTTGAGGTGGTTTCGTACCCTACCATAATCTCTTCGTTTGTTCTCCGCTATTAGTGACTTTCGAGTGACTCTTTGTTGCATGTTGAGGGATAGTTATATGATCCAATTATGTTATTATTATTGAGAGAACTTGCACTAGTGAAAGTATGAACCCTAGGCCGTGTTTCCTATCATTGCAATACCGTTTGTGCTCACTTTTATCATTAGTTACCTTGCTGTTTTTATATTTTCAGATTACAAAAACCTATATCTACCATCCATATTGCACTTGTATCACCATCTCTTCGCCGAACTAGTGCACCTATACAATTTATCATTATATTGGGTGTGTTGGGGACACAAGAGACTCTTTGTTATTTGGTTGCAGGGTTGTTTGAGAGAGACCATCTTCAACCTACGCCTCCCACGGGTTGATAAACCTTAGGTCATCCACTTGAGGGAAATTTGCTACTGTCCTACAAACCTCTGCACTTGGAGGCCCAACAACGTCTACAAGAAGAAGGTTGCGTAGTAGACATCAAGCAGTTTCTGGCGCCGTTGCCGGGGAGGTGAGTGCTTGAAGGTATATCTTTAGATCTTGCAATCGAGTCTTTTTGTTTCTTGTTTTAGCACTAGTTTATTTTATAAAAGAAAACTACAAAAAATGGAATTGAGGGTACCTCATATGCTTCATCTTTTTAATATCTTTCGTTAAAATGATGGGAAGGAAAATTGTGCTCAAGTACTAGAAGAAGAATTACATAGAATGCTTGGCATAAAATACGTGAATGATGAGCATGATTGCAATGTTGTTAGTATGAATTATTTGAATACCCATGATGCTAATGATATGCAAAGCCACAAGCTTGGGGATGCTATGTTTGATGAAGATGATATTTTTAGTCCCCCAAGTTTTGATGTGCAAATTTATTATGACGAAAGCATGCCTCCTATATATGATGATTATTGTGATGACATGTATGCTATAAAGAATAAAGATAACCATGAAACTTGTCATCATGATTTTAATTTTTGATTGGATTATGCTTCACATGATAGTTACTTTGTTGAGTTTGCTCCCACTACTATATATGATAATAAATTTGCTTATGTGGAGAGTAACAAAATTTCTATGCTTGTGGATCATGGAAAGAATGCTTTATGTGATGGTTATATTGTTGAATTCATTCATGATGCTACTGAAAATTATTATGAGAGAGGATCATATGCTTCTACATATTGCAATAATATCAAGTTTCCTCTCTATGTGCTTAAAGTTTTGAAGTTATGCTTGTTTTGCTTTCCTATGCTAGTTAATTATTGTTCCCATAAGTTGTTTGCTCACAAAATCCCTATGCATAGGAAGTGGGTTAGACTTAAATGTGCTAGTCATATTCTTCGTGATGCTCTCTTTATGTTTCAATTCTTATCTTTTATGTGAGCATCATTGAAATCATCATGCCTAGCTAGGGGCGTTAAACGTTAGCGCTTGTTGGGAGGCAACCCAATTTTATTTTATTTCTTGCTTTTTGATTCTGTTTAAGAATAAATATTCCATCTAGCTTCTGGTTAGATGTGTTTTCATGTTTTAATTAGTGTTTGTGCCAAATAAGACCTATAGGATCTTCTTGGATGATAGTTATTTGATCTTGCTGAAAATTCCAGAAACTTTCTGTTCACGAAAACAATTGTTTAAAATCACCAGAACGTGATAAAATACTGATTCCAATTGCAGCAGATCAATAAACAAATTTTCTAGGTCATCCTATTTTTGTAGAATTTTTGGAGTTCCAGAAGTTTGCATTAGTTACAGATTACTACAGACTGTTCTGTTTTTGACAGATTCTGTTTTTCATGTGTTGTTTGCTTATTTTGATGAATCTATGGCTAGTAAAATAGTTTACAAACCATAGAGAAGTTGGAATACAGTAGGTTTAACACCAATATAAATAAAGAATGAGTTCATTACAATACCTCGAAGTGGTGTTTTGTTTTCTTTCGCTAACGGAGCTTACGAGTTTTCTGATAAGTTTTGTGTTGTGAAGTTTTCAAGTTTTGGGTAAAGATTTGATGGACTATGGAATAAGGAGTGGAAAGATCCTAAGCTTGGGGATGCCCAAGTCACCCAAGGTAATATTCAAGGATAACCAAGGGCCTAAGCTTGGGGACGCCCCGGAAGGCATCCCCTCTTTCGTCTTCATTCATCGGTAACTTTACTTGGAGCTATACTTTTATTCACCACATGAAATGTGTTTTGCTTGAAGCGTCATTTTATTTTCTTTAGCTTTGCTTGCTGTTTGAATAAAGTACCAAGATCTGAAATCCTTAAATGTTAGAGAGTCTTCACATAATTGCATAATTATTCAACTACTCATTGATCTTCACTTATATCTTTCGGGGTAGTCTGTCGTTTGCTCTAGTGCTTCACTTATATCTTTTAGAGCACGGTGGTGGTTTTATTTTGAAGAAATAGATGAACTCTCATGCTTCACTTACATTATTTTGATAGTCCTAAACAGCATGGTAATTTGCTTAATCCTAATATGCTAGGTACTCAAGACTAGTAAAAACTTTCTTATGAGTTTGTTGAATACTAAGAGAAGTTTGATGCTTGATGATTGTTTTGAGGTATGGAGGTAGTGATATTAAAGTTGTGCTAGTTGAGTAGTTGTGAATTTGAGAAATACTTGTGTTGAAGTTTGCAAGTCCCGTAGCATGCACATATGGTAAACGTTATGTAACAAATTTGAAACATGAGGTGTTCTTTGATTGTCCTCCTTATGAGTGGTGGTCGGGGACGAGCGATGGTCTTTTCCTACCAATCTATCCCCCTAGGAGCATGCGCGTAGTGCTTGGTTTTTGATGACTTGTAGATTTTTGCACTCTTACCCTTCCACCATTGCTAGCCTCTTAGGTACCGTGCATTGCCCTTTCTCACATAGAGAGTTGGTGCAAACTTCGCCGATGCATCCAAACCCCGTGATATGATACGCTCTTTCACACATAAACCTCCTTATATCTTCCTCAAAACAGCCACCATACCTACCTATTATGGCATTTCCATAGCCATTCCGAGATATATTGCCATGCAACTTTCCACCGTTCCGTTTATTATGACACATTCATCATTGTCATATTGCTTTGCATGATCATGTAGTTGACATAGTATTTGTGGAAAAGCCACCATTCATAATTCTATCATACATGGCACTCTTGGTTCATTGCATATCCCGGTACACCGCCAGAGGCATTCATATAGAGTCATACTTTGTTCTAGTATCGAGTTGTAATCATTGAGTTGTAAATAAATAGAAGTGTGATGATCATCATTTTCTAGAGCATTGTCCCAAGTGAGGAATAAAAAAAGAGAGAGAAAGGCCATAAAAAAAGAGAAGGCCCAAAAAAATGAGAGAAAAAGAGAGAAGGGACAATTTACTATCCTTTTACCACACTTGTGCTTCAAAGTAGCACCATAATCTTCATGATAGAGAGTCTCTTGTTTTGTCACTTTCATATACTAGTGGGAATTTTTCATTATAGAACTTGGCTTGTATATTCCAACAATGGGCCTCCTCAAGTGCCCTAGGTCTTCGTGAGTAAGCAAGTTGGATGCACACCCACTTAGTTTCTTTTGTTGAGCTTTCATATATTTATAGCTCTAGTGCATCCGTTGCATGGCAATCCCTACTCCTTGCATTAACATCAATCGATGAGCATCTCCATAGCTCATTGATTAGCCTCGTTTATGTGAGACTCTCCCTTTTTGTCTTCTCCACATAACCCCCATCATTATATTCTATTCCACCCATAGTGCTATATCCATGGCTCACGCTCATGTATTGCGTGAAGGTTGAAAAAGTTTGAGATTACTAAAGTATGAAACAATTGCCTGGCTTGTCATCGGGATTGTGCATGATGAGAGCATTCTTGTGTGACGAAAATGGAGCATGACTAAACTATATGATTTTGTAGAGATGAACTTTCTTTGGCCATGTTATTTTGAGAGGACATATTTGCTTAGTTAGTATGCTTGAAGTATTATTACTTTTATGTCAATATGAACTTTCATCTTGAATCTTTCGGATCTGAATATTCATACCACAAGTAAGAAGAATTACATTGAAATTATGCCAAGTAGCATTCCACATCAAAAATTCTGTTTTTATCATTTACCTACTCAAGGACGAGCAGAAATTAAGCTTGGGGATGCTGATACGTCTCCAACGTATCTATAATTTTTGATTGTTCCATGCTATTATATTATCTGTTTTGGATGTTTATGGGCTTATTATGCACTTTTATATTATTTTTGGGACTAACCTATTAACCCAGAGCAGAGTGCCAGTTTCTGTTTTTCCCTTGTTTCAGTGTTTCGCAGAAAAGGAATATCAAACGGACTCCAAACGGAATGAAACCTTCGGGAAAGTTATTTTTGGAACGGAAGCAATCCAGGGGACTTGGAGTGCACGTCAGGGAATCAACGAGGAAGGCACGAGGCAGGGGCGCACCCTCCACCCTCGTGGGCCCCTCGTGGCTCCCCTGACGTATTTCTTCCTCCTATATGTACCAATATACCCTAAAACCTTTGGGGAACAGAATAGATCGGGAGTTCCACCGCCGCAAGCCTCTGTAGCCACCAAAAACCAATCGGGACCCTGTTCCGGCATCCTGCCGGAGGGGGGATCCCTCACCGGTGGCCATCTTCATCATCCCGGCGCTCTCCATGACGAGGAGGGAGTAGTTCACCCTCGGGGCTGAGGGTATGTACCAGTAGCTATGTGTTTGATCTATCTCTCTCGTGTTCTCGAGGTGATACGATCTTGATGTATCACGAGCTTTGCTATTTTAGTTGGATCTTATGATGCTCCTCCTCCTCTACTCGCTTGTAATGGATTGAGTTTTCCCTTTGAAGTTATTTTATCGGATTGAGTCTTTAATGATTTGAGAACACTTGATGTATGTCTTGCGTGGGATAACCGTGGTGACAATGGGTTATTCTATTGATTCACTTGATGTATGTTTTGGTGATCAACTTGCGGGTTCCGCCCATGAACCTATGCATAGGGGTTGGCACACGTTTTCGTCTTGACTCTCCGGTAGAAACTTTGGGGCACTCTTTGAGGTGTTGGCTGAATAGATGAATGAGATTGTGTGATGCATATCGTATAATCATACCCACGGATACTTGAGGTGACATTGGAGTATCTAGGTGACATTAGGGTTTTGGTTGATGTGTGTCTTAAGGTGTTATTTTACTATGAACTCCAGGGCTGTTTGTGACACTTATAGGAATAGCCCAATGGATTGATCGGAAAGAATAACTTTGAGGTGGTTTCGTACCCTACCATAATCTCTTCGTTTGTTCTCCTCTATTAGTGAATTTGGAGTGACTCTTTGTTGCATGTTGAGGGACAGTTATATGATCCAATTATGTTATTATTGTTGAGAGAACTTGCACTAGTGAAAGTATGAACCCTAGGCCTAGTTTCCTATCATTGCAATACCGTTTGTGCTCACTTTTATCATTAGCTACCTTGCTGTTTTTATATTTTCAGATTACAAAAACCTATACCTACCATCCATATTGCACTTGTATCACCATCTCTTCGCCGAACTAGTGCACCTATACAATTTATCATTGTATTGGGTGTGTTGGGGACACAAGAGACTCTTTGTTATTTGGTTGCAGGGTTGTTTGAGAGAGACCATCTTCAACCTACGCCTCCCACGGATTGATAAACCTTAGGTCATCTACTTGAGGGAAATTTTCTACTATCCTACAAACCTCTGCACTTGGAGGCCCAACAACATCTACAAGAAGAAGGTGGCGTAGTAGACATCAGTCAACCAGACAAATACGGAGCTATACGCTGTGCCAGTGACCGTATAATCACCATATCTCGTATACAATGATCAAAGTGAGCTATCAAGACAAGTTCAATGACCGCCAATGCATTTTACTCGGTAGTAAATGACCAGGATTGAAGGGGAATCCAAATTTCCTTCGTCTTCTATCCTTGAGCTCTTGACAAACCAATGCACTTTATGGTTGTCTAGCCACTCCACCCCAGAGCTGTCACCAAGCGTCGTTTATGCCACCGTGACGCACACTAACCAGTAAGGAAGCGATGGCATCCCGCCGCGCCGATTTCCTCGCCGCCCACCACCGCACACAGAATGGTAGGCAAGCGGTGGCATCCCACCGTGCCGAGTTCATCGCCGCTCGCGACCTCACACCTATGTGGGCGGAATTTGAAGCTGCCAAGGCCGAATGGGCGGTAGAGCAAGAGGCGGCCAAAGCCGCACAGAGGGAGCAGAAAAGTCAGAAAGCACTCAAGAAAAGAGAGGCCCACCGCTGCAAGAAAGAAGAGGACGCACGCGCTGCTGCGGAGAGGTCGGCGGAGATCCAAGCACGGTGGGGTGTCGCCGACAAAGCCGGGTAGGAGAACGACGGCGTCTGGCCAGCATGTCAGAAGTAGTAGTACTAGTAGTTAGTGTGTGTGTCTGTGTCACCCGTACATTTGATTAATTAATTACGAGCATGTAACAGTACTACTAGTTACTACTGTAGTTTTTAGAGCAAATTACCAGTACATTAGCCTAGACTCAATGGAAAAATTCCTATCCAATGCATCAAATGGCATATCTTTCTCTATAGGAATTGAGATGCATGTCATCTCACTTCCTATGATTTTCATATTCCTATAAAATTCCTATCCTATGAACCAAAGGAGGCCTCTACTGGAGTAACTACTGTAGCTAGCAATACTGCTGGTACAGTAGTTTTCTTCAAGAAGCGGAATTCAAAGTCATGATGGTTCCTTCGTCCGAGCAACTTCACAGTGGGTAAGGTTGGGCCTGTGATTTGACGTCTCATTAGTAATTACTGCGGCGCGACGACCGGGTGAGTCTCCCTTCAAGTTCTGCGGGCATGGCAAGTGGACCAGGATGGTCGACGTCCCACATGTCAGCAAGCGGAAGTATTCTTTCCGATATCAAGGAGCAAGGAAACCGCGTGGTATAGTATCACTGGTGATTTATATTTATTTTTTATTTCTAGTGAATGCTAGCGTTTCAACTCTTACGACGAAGGAGTGCCAAACACACGGCACGTGCTGGATGTCGCACACGTCAGCGAAAGGAGTGGGACATGAACAGCGTGGTAGAGCGTCTCCACTTCTGGGTCGGATACCACACGTAGTAGTACTACTGTACTAGTGGTATGAACGATACAAAGTGCGACCCGGAGAGAAAGACACGTCTAGTTGGAAGGTCTCGGGGCATACACGTAAACATATATAAAACCTAATATGTGCCTCCAATTAATATAGTAGTAGTAGAGTACTTAGTCACGTACTCCATAACATCACCGGGCATTGCACGTACAACATTTAGTGGTAGTAAGAGACAAATGCCTATATGCCACACATGTTCATACTATTTGTGCCTTTCTACTTCACTTACTGCGCTACGTTACACAGGTTCGCACGTCCACTCCTGGGTACATGTCCGTCTCGTAGTTCCAGTCCCACGTGTTCTTCATATAGATGGAACGATCCTTGCATGACACGTGCACCTTGATGCTAGATGTGTCGCGTGTTGGCAAAAGGATGAACAAAGCTGACGTAAAAAAAATAGAGTGGAAGAACATAGATTCCCGACGACCGAAAAGGAGCAAGGAACCTCGGGGTGGAGCGTCTGCACTCATAATATTTTATATTATTCAGCGATATAAAATCAACCAATCATCTCCACAGTGGACTGGAAGAGTACGAAACACGGCAGCCCAGTGTAGTTACATCATACTAGTACATGGCTAACCCACGCTATCACCATATTTCTTGGCTTTCGTGCGACACCTATCTCTAGTAATCCAGCAGCCTGTATCGCTTCTCCCTCCTCGTCTCTCTCAAAGGCCCTGTTTGGATACTCTAACTCAGTTAAAGGTTAGAGTTAGATTCTAATCCTGAACTAACCCTGAAGTAACTCTAGCGAAAGAGGTGTTTGGATGACAGGGTTAGATGGAGCGCGGATACGGCGAGGCGCCTTCATGGGCGGTGCGAGAGGGAGGGAGAGGACGAAAAGCTTCGAGGAACTGGGGAGGGATCTGCTGCGGGGAGAGCGAGAGAAAAATGTGTTTTTTAGTGTCCCGAGAAAAACTAACCCAAATAAGCACCTCTTGGGTGGGTTAGATATTTTTTGGGTTATTTGAGTTCAAACTAACCCAAACTAACTCTAACACGTGGATCCAAACAGTAACCCAAACTAACCCTCCTGTTTGGATATTTTTGGGTTAGTTGAGTTCAAATCGCAGAGCCCGACCTTTCTAGCAGTAAGTAAGTTGAATCCGCTACTCCCTCACCTTCCTCGCCTCTCTGTCAAACCGCGCGAAAACTGTCGTGCGTACTGCCCGGGAAAAGCCCTGCCCTCAACTTTTAACTACGCGAAAATAGTTCGAGCTTGTTCGTTCTATATAAATACTAGTACTGTATGTTTATTCACCCGTGGGGTTGTTCAATGAATGGAGGGCCGGGGAGCACAAGTAGTAAGTAGGAGTCGTACAGGTAGTCCCCTTAAATAGAGAGTTTCTTTTCTTTAATGCCACGTACGCAAATTGAAACGCTTGTTGTGGAGAGAAAAAGATAATCACTCCACTATATATGTACGCAGGGGCCTGAGCGCTTGCTTTACTAGGGTTGCTCTCTTCATTCTCTCATCCTCTCCAGATATAAACAAGACAGCGGTGGCGACATTTTCTCTCTGCTCACCGCCAGTCACAGATCTGGCCGGATCCCTTTGGCCTGTGTCTGTAGAGGACTAGGTGCATTGTTCACGCGGTCATCGCCGGCGAGGGAGGAAACCCACAGCTGCCGGACGGGCCCGATCCTCTGCCCGTGCCGTTCTCTCCGACACAGCGCCGGCTCGGGAGGTCCTCCGACCCTTCAGGTATAAGTTCTTCGAAAGCGGCCTTGCACTACTGCCCCAGCTCCCCACGTGTCTGCATGTGCATCTTTTTCTACTCCCATCAGCTCTTCCAAAGCCACCTAAATTTTTACTATTATTAGAGGTAAAGCTACCTCATGCATTCGAATCTAGGGCTTTGTTAAAACAACGAAGAAAGGGGGGAAAGTTGTAGCATGAATCTAGGACTTGATTCAAAGAGGAAATAATATGGTGACAGTAGTAGAGACCGGATACCCAACCGGTCTCTTGGTTGAAAAGGGAAATAATGGGAAAACGCAGTACAAACTGGATAAGGAATAGATCTATTATTGGTTGAAAAAAGGATAGAAAGTGGCGGCTGGTGGACAAGTCAACAGAGTATGTCCAGGATTAGACTTGTTGCCCTCACATAGTAAAAGGTCTCCAGGATTAGAATTGCTGCCTTCACATAGTAAAAGGTCTCAGGATTAGATTTGTTGTCCTCACATAGTAAAAGGTCTCCAGGATTAGATTTGCTGCCCTCACATAGTAAAAGGTCTCCAGGATTAGATTTTCTGCCCTCACATAGTACAAGGTCTCCAGGATTAGGTTTGCTGCCCTCACATAGTAAAAGGTCTCCAGGATTAAATTTGCTGCCCTCACATAGCATGAACAAACTCTGCATCACCACTTTATGCCTCCTTGTAGGTACATTGTGCTGATGCGTCCACTGTCGCATGTCCTTATACCAACTTTTTGCTGTTGTTAATGTACGAGCGCATGTAAAATGAAGCGATCACACTATTACCTTCAGGACATGTCTAACCAGTGTTATTGTTAATCTAATGCCTCCAGTGATATGATGCAATTAAACCGTGTTACAAATGGTACTCCTGCTGTTTTCCCCAGCATGATAAGTAAGTTGCTTCTATACACTACTGAGTGTCCTGGTGCCCCCACGGTCCCGTGCCCTTAAACCAACTCTTTAGCTGCTGTTGATTTGCTATATTTGGTAAACAAGCAATGCCACCATTAATGTAATCCCATATTTGACGAATGTCATTGTTGATCGTAATGCTTCCGGTAACATGAAGCATTGCTGACGTTTTAAAATTTCTACTGTCCTTGCGTGATTTCCATGAACATAATTAAGATGCTTCTTTTCATTTCGTCTATGTTTCGTATCTTCTTATTGACCAGCAACTGTTTACTTTATATCTTTTTGTGCAGATAGGGATATCCATTTCACCTTGTTGCTATTGTGACCTTTTGGTGAACTGCACAAAACACTTTGTTGGAATGAGTGTCTTGTGCAGTTCAACTAAAATATCACGTGGGCGACATCTCTCAATTTTGGTGGAACTGCACAAGATGGTGATTGGAGTTTCCAAAATCTCTGTCAAATTCTGCTGGTAACCTCGTGCAACATTTTATTAGCCTTTGCAAGATGAGCCGTAGCTGGATGATGCAATCTTTGCTTCATTTCAGGTGAACTGTAGAAAAAGTGGCATGAATTGAATCATCGAGTGGAGCTGCAGGTTGACTTCCACTAGTGCCAGTATTATAGTAATCATGCTCTTTATTATCTGCGTTGTGCAAACAGGAATACTCAACTACAGATGTTGTGTCGGTCAAGAGCATTCGCCAAGTTCTTCGATTGTATGACATGGCTAGCCAAGATGGATTTAATCCTGATATTCACTTTATCAAAAGGCTCTAATGGGTTGGTTCTGAATCTTGCAAGCTGGGAATCAATGAGATGTGTAGGCATCTTTGTTGTACTTATTATTTGAATCTTATTTGTTGGTTCTGAATCTTGCAAGATGGGAATCAATGAGATGTGTAGGCGTCTTTGTTGTACTTATTATTTGGATCTTATTTGTTGGTTCTGAATCTTGCAAGCTGGGAATCAATGAGATGTGTAGGCATCTTTGTTGTACTTATTATTTGGATCTTATTTGTTGGTTTTGAATCTTGCAAGCTAGGAAACATGGCATGATTATGCAGAGGACAACAACCATAACAAACAGTTCAAACTTGGTAGTATTATCTTTGTGAAAGTGCGACAAATGTGCTGATCGTGTGCGTCCTGAGAATAATAATTCTAATTGTTGTGCATGTTGATCCTGTGGCACTGATAGAACGAGCCAATGCATTGCTTGTTTTAAGTATAAATTTCTATTAAAGCTAATTAAATTTAAGTAAAGTGACCACTAACTCCTGTTATTACAGTACCAATACAAACCCGCTCGTGAACCGACGTGTGGCCGGAGTAGGTTTCTTAATGGAGGCGTTTGAATGCGCCGAGGGTGCATCTTCTGCTGGGCGTGCAGCGGACGAGGGAGGGGTAGTAACTGTTGTCGCCTGTACACACTCAGATTACTGTTGAATCCAGTTCCCCAAGAGCTAAAAAACGAACTACTGCCACCGCCTACACATTCGTTTACTTGAAGAGACTCCAATGGCGATCCGAGGGGTGAGCCTGCTGGGTATAGACTTCAGCAAGGAGTTCCCCTTTGAGTTCGTCGTTCAGTCCTATGGCTGCACCAAGTTGAATGTGATGTACATCAACGATCCGGACTCGGTGAAGCTCTGCCTCGCCGAGTTCAAGCAGTACCTACAGGACGAGAAAGCACAAGGTTGCAGGACTAGACCTTGTGCCCATCCATTCATCTCCTGACAGGGACCAGCGGATCGCCGTCACCCAGGTATGTGTGCGGGACAAGGTTCTCATCTACCACTTCTGTAGGGCCATCAGAGGTTCTGAAACATTCACTCGTTTCATCAGCAGCGCCGACTGCACCTTCGCTACGATGGAGAGAAGGAAGAACGCGACGATTCAACCATCTGGTGCAACAAGCTTGTCGACATCCAGAAGCAATACAAGATCATCAGCAACGGGCAGGAGAAGGACTCCGTGGTTTACCTTGCCAAGACCATCATTGACCCCTGAACACGTCGGAGGTACCTCTGAATCTAGCCGACATAACCTACGCGGCCAAGGACGCATACGCATGCTACGACATGTACAGGAAGATCTTGGACATGAGGGTGTGTCTGCTTCCCGTAACCGACGAGTACACGGACAGCCGCAGCGTCATGATCAAGCGTGCCAGGAAGGTCTAGATGTTGTACTTTATCTGTTTATAAGCACCTTTATCATCTGGGTGTTTCATGCATTAGCCTAAGTGTTGTAATTATCTGTTTTGTCTGAAATATTTCTTTTAAAAACCCATTAACCTATTTGCTTTTTTAGTGGCTATTTGCTTATGTATGTAACTAGTTCACTTGTCCGTTAAAAAAAACTAGTTCACTCGGCTACCGTGCTTTGAATCTCCTTCCTCCCAACATATTCCCCTCCTCAAGTGGACCCAGCAGGTCTCGTACACAGACATATGGGACCAACCACATATCCATTTGTATTTCTTTATTTTTTTTCAATCTTTCGTCCTCTTCCTATACAGCTCAGTTCTATTTTTCGTTTTCATTAATCATATATCTGAATTTTCTCCCACTTTCTTTTTCAATGTAAACTTAGTTTTCTCCCTGTACTTTTCCCTATAACCAACTCAACTGTCCCACGTCTAGCCTAAATAATAATAATACCCCATGTACTATTAACTCATCAAATTTAAATGATATTTTATTTCGTAAGTTGAAAGTCCTTACAAAATAATAATAATTATTATTTATATATAACTTGGCAAGTTAACTCCTAGTGATTGCGTACATAAGCTTGTAAAGATTTTACTGACCAATGCAGTAATAGACGTGCAATCATGTGTTTATGTTTTTATAACATTTCTCCGTCTAGCCCAACATGATAGTTTCACCCAGCCCAGCAAGTCCGCGGATTTTGAGAAATATGCAAATGCGCTTTAAATTCTACCATATATATAAACGGGCTGCATAGATGCTACATCATTGTTTCACCCAGCCCACCAAATGGACTAAAATAACAAATGGACTGGCTGACATGTGGGCCAGTAGGTCGAAGCCTAAGAAGGCGTTGGATTTACATGCAACGGCCGGCATTCTTCTTCAATCTCTCGTCTTCTTCCCCCAGCACTACCGGGACCGACTGCTCCAGCCTCCGGCGTCCAGCGGCATTGTTTTGCACTCCTCAGCGAAACGCTACCCCACCGACAGCCAGGCCATCCCTTCACTCCGCACCTCCTGCTATTCTCTACCGAGTGTAGGCCCACCCCGCACCCGAACCAGTCAAGTTTCCCACTCCTCTCCGTCTACGACTCCACTGTCGCGTCTTCCCCATCTCCGGGTCGTTCCAGTCTGGGGCCTCACCGTCGTCCACCGCCTCGGTGCGCTCGGCGCGGCGTGGTCAACATATGAGAGTCATCGGAAGAGGACTGTATGTGGAGAGCCTGACGGCTGGAACCCACGAGGTCCATGGTCGCACGCTAGGAAAGTTCCTCCTTATTACGCACTGTACGTGGGAAGGGCTTCTGTATTTCGCGAAAAAAATGTTCCCCCAGGTGACAGGTCGGACCCACCAGCTATATCTTCGCACGCAAGGAAGTGCCTCCTTATTACGCACAAAAAAATGAATACCCCCTGCTAGCTGGGACCCACCATAGTGGGTGGCTGACTTGTGGGCCTACTAAGTTGACGGGGACGGAGGGCTTTGTCAACTTAGTCAATATGAACGATTCTAGCTCCAGTGACCGTATGATGTCCATCCAACGACCATAGTGCTTCTTCAACCTATGGTCTTCTTGCTCCAGCCACCCAAAGCAGGGCCGGTCGTGTCGCGTGCTCCTGCCACCCGTGGCCTGCTGTGATGCCGCGGAGGCCTCACCGCCCCCTACTACTCCCACCTCTGGCCAGGGCATCCCTCAACTCACCCACACCCCCTGTTATTCTGCAGCGACGGCAACCTCACGCCGCAGCCGAACCAGTGAACCCTCATACTCCTCTCCGCGTGGGCATCCACTGCCGCGTCTTCCCCGGCTCCGCGTCGTCCCCCTCCTAGGCCTCGCCGTCGTCCACCGCCTTGGTGCTCTCGGCGCGGCGTGGTCAATGTGGTCAACGACCGACTTCCATCGGAAGAGTACTGTACGTGGAGAGGCTGACAGCTGGGTCCACGGCCACAGCCCAGTTTTTTTGTGGTTTGCCAAGTAAGTCGCTTTATCAGGCCTGTTGGGTTGCAAATCCTTCAAGACGAGGAGAGCTTCATTCGGCTGGCCGAGAAAATGGCCTATCAGTAATGAGAAATGGGTTGTACATTTTTAAAACACATCAAACCGACAATTAGTTTCAAATTTATTTTTTTCATTTCGAGATTTTAAATTGCATTGATTTTTATGCGTGGACAATTTGTTGGATTTTATATTGATATACATTTATTTTTGAAATCAGTTTGAACGTGACTCGAAATTTCAGAATTAAAAACAGTTTGGACCGCACCGAAATATGCAAAATTTTGTATAATTTTTTAACAGTGGCCACAATATGGGCTGTAGTGCTAACAAAAAGAATATGGGCTCCAATAAACCTTAAGATTTAGCAAATGGTTTGTAAATTATTAGAAATAATGGCAGATGGGTTGTATGCTGTTTTCCACAGATTTGAGGTTTTCCTAGAAAAAGGTTGACGCACAAGCAGTGACTGTTGGATTTCCATCCAACGGCCGTCGTGCTTCTTCAATCTCTGCTCTTCCTACTCCAGCCGCTCAAACAAGCACCGGTGGGACTGCCTGCTCCCTCCTCCCTGAGGCCGGCTGTGCTGCCGCGCAGGCCTCACCGCCCCACCGTGCTCCCATCGCCGGCCTAGACATCCCTCTACTCACCCACACCTGCTGTTATTCTCCGGCGACGGCAGACGAACCAGTAAACCCTCGTACAGTCGTACTCCCCTCCGCGTGGGAAACAACTGCCGATTCTTCCCTGCCTCCGTGTCGTTCCCTTCCTAGGCCTCGCCGTCGTCCACCGCCCTGGTGCTCTCGGCGCGGCCTGGTCAACGTGGTCAACGACCGACATGCATCTGAACTGGACTGTATGTGGAGAGACTGACAGCTGGGTCCACGGCCGCATGCAAGGAAATGCCTCCTTATTACGCGCAAAATAATGATTCCTCCACCTGACATCTGGGACCCACCGAAAGGGCCTCTATATTTCACGAAAAAACGTTACCGCCACTGACAGCTTGGACCCACCAGCTATATCTTCGCACGCAAGGAAGTGCCTGCTTATTACGCACACAAAAAATGAATACTCCCCCTACTAGCTAGGACCCAGTATAGTGGCAGGCTGACTTGTGGGCCTACTAAGTTGACGGGGACGGAGGGCTTTGACAACTTAGTCAATATGCACGATTCTAGCTCCAGTGAGAGTACGATGTCCATCCAACGGCCGTAGTGCTTCTTCAACCTCTGGTCTTCTTGCTCCAGCCGCCCAAACCAGCACCGATCGTTCCTCGTGCTCCTGCCTCCCGTGGCCGGCTGCGATGCGGCGGAGGCCTCACTGCCCCCTACTACTCCCACCGCTGGCCAGGCCATCCCTCTACTCACCCACAACCCCTGTTATTCTACGGCGACGGCAGCCTCACACCGCAGCGAACCAGTGAACCCTCATACTCCTCTACGTGTGGGCATCCATTGCCGCGTCTTCCCTGGCTCCGCGTCGTCCCCTGCCTAGGCCTCGCCGTCGTCCACCGCCCTGGTGCTCTTGGCGCGGCGTGGTCAACGTGGTCAAGGAACGGCTTCCATCGGACGTGGACTGTACGTGGAGAGGCTGACAGCTGGGTCCACGGCCGCAGCAAGGAAGTGCCTCCTTATTACACGCAAAATAATTATTCCTCCACTTGACAGCGGGGACCCACCGGACAGGCCACCGTATTTCGTGAAAAAATCATTTCCCCCTGGCTGCTCGGACCCACCACCTACATCTTCGCACGCAAGGAAGTGCGTCCGGGCAAAAAAAACGTTTCGCCCCCTGACTGCTGGGACCCACCAGCTACATCTTCGCAGGCAAGGAAGTGCCTGATAGTCGAGACCCACCTGGTCGAAGCGTACGTAGCGTTGTCATTCTGGTCGCGAACGTGTAACTACATACTGGTCGATGTAGAGGTGCGCACGTGTCATAGTAGAGGCGCGCACGTAGCATGTACATGTACGTACAGCGGCCAGGGCGCAAGAAAGTAAATACGGCCACGTACGTACATACAGGCGGGGAAACAGCGTACATACGGCCTCGAACGCCTACTCGTGCGTACGTGGCTGGGTCGGAACAGAGAAATAGCGTCATCGTCGTGTTCATGGGGAGGCAACGGAATGCGTCGTGTTCATCGAGAGGCAACGGAACGCGTGGGAGCCAACCGGCTTGGATGGAACAGCGGACAGAAACGAGGCCTAGCGTACCGCAGAACGGAGGAAACGGCCTTGTGTTCGATCGGCCACGTTCGAAACGGGATCCTATTCATCGGGAGGGGTCTGGCGTACCGCAAAACGGAGGAAACGGACCTCCTACGGTCGAAACGGGGGTCCTGTTGATCGGGAGGGGTGTGGCGTACCGCAAAACGGAGGAAACGGACTTGTGTTGGAGCGCTACAGTCGAAACGGGGGTCCTGTTCATCGGGAGGGGTGTGGCGTACCGCAAAACGGGACTCCGCAGGATATTGTTCATCTCCACCGTCGACCCCCTCCAGCCTCCACGGCTACTGTTCATCCACCGTCGACCTCCTCCAGCCTCCACCTGCGACTGTTCATCCACGGGCTCCTGTTCATCCAGCCTCCACCGCGCGCTACTCCACCGGCTACTGTTCAACCATCCCTCTCCATTTGCTCCTGTTCAACCACCCCTCCACGGGCTACTGTTCATCCAGCCCTCCACCGTCTACTGTTCATACTGCCCTCCACGGGGTGGTCCTGTTCATCCTGCCCTCCACGGGGTCCTGTTCATCCAGCCCCAACCGGGTCGAATGATCGTGGTCCTGTTTATCCACCCCCACCGGGAACTGTTCATCCAAACCCCCCAGCAACGCTCACTGTTCATCCAGAGGCAACGCCACGGGGTCCTGTTCATCAACCCCCACCCGGAACTGTTCATCCAAACCCCCCAGCAACACTCACTGTTCATCCAGAGGCAGCATCGATCAGCTTCAGTTAGCAGCAGTAGCGATGGAATCGCTCGATCGGGTTCAGTTATCAGCCATCGATCGATCGCTCGGGTTCAGTAACGCGTAGCCTGCAGTGCAATCACTCCGGTTCAGTTAGAGCCCAACGCCTCGCTCGGGTTCAGTTAGAGCCCAACGCCTCGCACCCACGCGCGTACGTGTACAAGAGAAACGCGCATCGCTCGGCCCCGACCACCCACCGTAACCGGGAACACCCCGATATTTTCCGCGCCCTCGCTTCTACCATGGTTTTTTCCGTCATGGACGGCCCAAAGAATGTCATGCAGCTGCGTCTCCGGCCCGCCCAGGACGAAAAGCCCATTTTCTGTCATGATTTTTTTGTCATAGAAGTAGGACCCCACCACATCTATGATGATACCGTGTTTTGTCACAATTATTGTCATAGAAGTGTCATAAGTATGACAGAAAAGATTTTCGTTTGGCCCAAAATGTCATGGATGTCTCTCTTTTTTGTAGTGTATGAAATTGTTACAACATCATTGTATGACCAAATCACTAAGCCTTGCCAAATTTTAGCTCTATTTGACACTCCATGTGAGTGCACCTTCCTGATCTTGATTCTGGACTAAATATGCACTTGTGAAGCAACTATGGTGCATCTTGGTCCTAATCTTTTGAAAATTACCAGGGTGAAAGTCCTTCTTTACCTAAACCTCGCACACAACTCCTTTCTTCCCAATCACATTCCTGTTGATCACCAGTGATCACCCAAGTTTACTGCAGTAAACTTCAGAGGTTGATTACCTTTTAACCAGAGCACTTTTAACCGAACTACCACCTCAGTTGCAACCTCCCCAGGAAGAAAAAAACCACAGACATCGTTTGGCCGGCCGTGTGGCACTGTGTGCACCAGTGCATGCGGTGATCACGAGTTTTGGCATGCCATGCGTGCGCTCTGCTGGTGTTGGCCGCGTCCAGGGCGTCTTCTAGCTCCGGCCCCTTCCCCTCTCGTCGTCTTCGCGCTCGTAAGTATGTCTAACAGTTTTACTGCGTCGTCGCCGTCCTCCTGGAGCCATCTCCGCCTCTGCAAGCCCTCCGTCAGCGCTCGTCGCCGCGCGCCCACGGGCGCACTGTGGCCGACCGAGCATTAATGGCGCCATGGCCACTTCCCCTCTGCGCCCTCGGCTCCTCTTGCCCTGTGTACATCTGTAGCTCGTCCACTCCCTCCCTCGTCACGTTCCCGCGCCCTCCCGTGCTCGTTGCGCGTCGCCAGAGCTTTGGCCGAGCTTGAGCGGCGGCAACCGGCTTGGCACCTCGCCCCGTGCCTATATATAGGCCTCCCCGAGCCTTTCGAGCTCACCAGCAGCCTCCCCGCACTCCTCTGACCCCGCCCCAACTCTTCCCCGAGCACCGGAGCCCCTCTGCTCATCCACGGCCACCATGGCCACCGCCTCTAGTCGCTGTGATTCTGGCGGTCCCGAGCTCAACCCTCCACCTTTCCACCTCCAGTAGACCTCCACCTTCCCCTAGAGCCACCCCAACGCTCCCCGTCCTCCTCCTATGGCCGTTGGCCGCAAGCCCCATCGCCGCCAAGAGCCGCCGTCCGCTGCAGCCACGGTCCTGCTCGACGCCGTTCTCCCTGTGGTGTGAGAACAATCTAGGCGGGTGCGGCTCATCTCTCCGAGCTCGTCAGTGTGTTGCACGGCTCGGGGGATGGTCGGAGTCGGCCGGGCGAGCGCCGGCGCCGGTGACTTCCCTTTGCTCCTCGGGCGAGTGCGGGGAGAAGAAGGAGGCGACGAACCCTCCCCTCCACCTGGCCAGGCGGGCCCCACCTAACCCGCGGACCCCACTCGCCAGTCTCACAAAGGCATTGACTAGGTACGCTGATGTGGATAAGTGGAGGCGTAATCCTCTGGATTACGTCTTCATTTGCCCGAAAGCGTATTTTTGTGTTCCTTTAGCTGAAAATGCATTTTCACTTCTGGAAAACGTATTCCTTTCTAATACGCTTTCTGTTTTTCTGTCCAGGCCCTGTTTGAAAATATTTTCATTACAGATAGGTCCCTGGCAGAAAACACTTTATAACTTTTCAACCACAACTCCAAATGAGGTGAATCCAAAGCCCACTTCTTCGCTTCGTCGAGACCGTTCTATTGGTATCATTTTCATTATGTTTCAACATTCTGAAAATGACCAGTTTGCCCTTGCCGTTAACCAGCCCCCTCCGAGAGAGAACGTTTTCCGGCGATTTGTTCCGCGAGCTTCTCGCACTTTCTCCTGGTGTATTCTTCATCCCCAGGCAAGCTACAACCACCATTTGCATGATAGCCATGCAGTAGCATTGGTTTTCAACTTGAATCTTTAATAACTATATGCTTGTTCTGCTACTGCTGTCGTTATTTTTGTTATGCCTATGGATCGGTGGTTACCGTCATGCTTTGTTTTCTTGTACTCTGTTATCATGAATTACATGCTAGTGTTACTTTCATATTGGTCATGCTTGATAATAGTACATGTTGGGTTGGTCATGTTCTTCGGTGCATGACTAACGTCGGTTACCGAGTATCGTTAATATGCATTGCTCCTTTGCTGTTAGTTGGTTAAGTGATTACTCGGTAATGTTATTGATGTGTTCTTGCATGGTATTTATTGTTGATGCTAATGGTCATGTTATGCTATGAGTAGTGTTGTACTTGTAATATTCATGCTCATCATTATCCCATGCTCAGCGGGATGTGATTCATTGTTGATATGGTGGATAGTTATGTTGTACCCTCATGCTTATGTTGATATCATGCTCATGCATTGTAATTGGATCATGTTATGTTTATCATGGCTCAGCATATTGCATTCAAGTTTAACCGGATTCAATTGAACTTGAACAACTGTTGGCTGAGTCATGGTGCCACCATATCGAGCTGACCAGTGCAACCACGCTTACCTTTATGGGAAGGTCCTAACTGTGTCTATTGTCATGCCTCTCGCCGGTGCCTCCAACGAGGGAAGGTTATGGGTGCGAGCTACCCTGATCAGGTAGGAGGACATAAGCCTTGTGTGCCCGTTGTTGTTGTTATGTGCACATGTCCCCGTTTGGGACGGTTTATTGTTTTGGCCACGACGGTGGCCGTTGGTGTCTTTGGTAGACACGGGGCCACCCAGGACTAGCCCAGTGGGGAGTGAGTCGGAGTGGCCGGCAGAGTGTCATGACAGTAGATCGGTTTTGTCGGAACGCCGTTGGTCCACCCGAATGGGAGTGTGAGGCCATGGGTTCCGTGGTATGGGTACAGTGTACTAACCTTTGCAGAGTGTATATTAAATCTATCGATAGCCGTGCCCGCGGATAAGGGCCCAGTTCGTGTCGGTCACACTGTGAGTCAACAGTAATAATAATAATATGCTTAATAACAACCCCGATTCGATGATGAGATGAGTTGGTCATGGTTGTGATCGCCGGAAAGATCACCGTTCGAGACCAAGTGTTGGTCATGGTTGTGATCGTTGGAAAGATCACCGTTTGGTTACGAGGTAGCCCGTTGAACCCAGAGGGGTTCCGTTTGTGATCCGTGAATGATCACCGTGGTATCGAGGATACCGAGTTGTTGTATATTCGTGATGTTGTGCGAGAATCATGGGTAAAGATCAAGCTCCTTGTGGACATTTAATGATTACTACGGTACTGTTTATACCAAGCTTGATTTGATCCTGAGATGATCGTGTGATGTCCGAGGTTGGTAAGTGCTGCATGTGATAGTTACGAGATAACCCGAGCAGAATAAATAGTGCATATAGTGTCATCATGTTGCATGCTAGTATCGTCACATTTATATGTTCATGCCATGATCATATTGTTCTAGAGGTATCATGTTCATGTTGTTCATGCCATGCTATCCTGATGATCTCATGATAATTCATGCTTAACCTGTAATTGCCATGTTGTTGTCTGTCTTGAATGCTTCTAGTTATTGTGAGCTTGCAAGTACATTCAATGTACTGACCTGGCTTGTCATGCCAGTTTGCAGGTCATGCCAGATTTGATTGCTTGCTTGTCATGGTTTCCGTTCGTGCGAGCTAGGATAAGTGTTCTAGCCAGAGTCCCTGCAGAGTGGAGTTCACCACCGTCGTTGTTGTTCCGCTGCTAGAAGTTTTTCCGCTGCTTCGATTTGTTCTGCTGCTTGCGTAGAGCAACTAAGGATGGCGTAGTGTCGCTGTGTCGATGTTATTCATTGTAATATCGAAGACCTTGTAATCATATTCGTGTAATAATAGAAAGCTGGTTTGTTCTATGCTAAGCAATGTCGTATTCCAGAAGACTTCTCCTCGATCTCTGGGCTGGAATACGGGGCGTTCCGGTTTCTCTGTGCAGGGGTGCCACAGCGCTTGGTATCAGAGCAGGTCTGGCTGTAGGACGCTCTAGTCAGCGCAAGCGGTAGAAACCAGTAGAAATCGGTAGTTTAAAGTCCAGCTTGTTTATTCTATTGGTTGCTGCATTTGTTTGTTGCATAACATGCATATAGCCTTAGTATTTGTTGCTAACGGTTTATCTGGTGAGTGTAGCTGGCATCGGTTCAGATCCACTACAGCTCAGCCTTTGCATTTCTCCAATTTTCTTTTCTTGCTCGTTCTTCGGTGTTTGATGTCATTTCTGTCCCAGCAGAGTGATGCCAAGTGATCCCTACACTGTTTGCAAAAATGGTGCTCATGTATCTCGCCGATATCCTCCTTTCAGCGCCGCCTATCATTTCGGTGATGGACATGCTTCTATCCCGAATCGCTCTTTCATTTTGTCATGTTGGCAGCCCTTACTGATCTTAGTTATCAAGAAAGGGCAATGTCAGAAGCCTCGGTTTTTCCCCGCTATCCTATTTCTTGGACGAGTACGAATCTTTTTCCATCCACTTGATAATAATGTGGTTGCGACCTTCGTGTCCCACTACATGATTACCGAGTGCGTCCTCGCCTCCGAGCTAGTCCAGGTTGCTACCTGGCTAAGCCAGCACTTGGTGTAGCGTTGTTTACACCCAATTCTTCCACACATATTCGTCCCCGTGCACACCGTCACAGCAGGCTAGATCGTAGTACAGGAGATCCCGCGAGATTTGTGTGCTTAAGTAGGCATGCATATTGGGTGACTAACAGTAATATGTGACATTGATTGTGTGTGAATTGATTGTTCTTGTGTGCTTTTGTTTAGTTGAGTTTTCTTTTGCTTCTTTCTTTTGGGCCCCGGTGTTACATTATTTTTCCCCTATAAAGAGTTGCTCATCAACTAACACCGGACTCAAAGAAGCAACAAGGAGTTTAAATATTTGGAAACTCAGCTAAATAGGATGGAATTCTCAGTCGTCTGCAGTAAAATGGGAAATATCTGATTTTGAGGCTGATAATCAATTTTGCATTAGTGTGCACTCCTCACAACCGTACGGATAACTCAACTCCACATCAGTACAAAATCCTCACAACAGTAACGATCAAGTCAGCAGCAAGACAAGTCAGGTACAAGATCAACGGTATATTTCCAGCCAAAGGTATGGATCATATACAAAATTTTGGCTCAGCAATGCATGATGCTTGAAATATGTTATCATCCGAAATAAGGTCAGAATGTGATATGCTCAAGGAAGACAGTCAAAAAAATTCTCATGCAAATAATCAGCCACCGAATATTATGGGCATGTGTGTAGATTTCAGTCTGCATACTAGTATGAAGCTTTGGATGTAAGAAACTCAGTATTCTTTCACACGCTAACGGAAGAAATTTATGATGCAAGGCTCCTCAAATTTCCTCAGCATGGTATGTGAACAATTTCCGATCCAAGATACCGGGTCTTTCTCAGCAAGATACCTCGGTAAAAGCGTCTTACTGATGGAAATCATTTTTTCTCAACAAGCAAACCCAAGGAGAAGCTTCTCAAGTATGGAACTCGGGCTTCTCTAGTACAATAGTCAGACCCAGCTTCGTGTGAAGGCTATAGAGCCTTCTTTTGCACGATACCCAGACATAAGATTTGAGTAGAAGTTAACAAGTCTTCCTCAGCAAGCTACTCGGATGGCTTCTCTTGCAAGCCAATTAGTCTGCGTCAGTACTGCACTATTGCACCGCCCTCAGAGATTATGCGGTGAGTTGGCAATATACGGCAGTACATCTCAAGAGTCAGGTCCGCAATATTTTTGGTCAGAATCACAAATCAGTCAAAACGTATGCCTACCTCAAGAATCAAGTGTTTGGTTGCATATGATTCTTATATATGGTGAGCATGCATCCCCAATCATATCAGTCACTCATACGAGATACAGCAAGGATCCAACAGATATACCTAAGGAAAGTACGGATCCCACAGCCTCATGAATCATGCAAATGAAGATAAGCAGAGATACACATCTTATGTAATACAAGCATCTATAAGATCTGGATAAGACATCACAGAATCAACAGTCTTGAAAATGGTCATCAAGGTCATTATTCCCGCAAATAACAAGGAGATGTCCTAAAACCTTGTCACCTTCTTGTATGATTGGCCTCACCAATGAGCTCCGTACAGCTACAAACCCCGGTATATGTCATATGTGTGCGGACCCAGGTCAGAAAACAGGTACAAGGAATAATGTCAATAATATTGCACTAATCACGACTATGGTCATACGAAGAATCAAGGATGTATGTGGCCAACCTATTTCAGTAAGATATCCTGACAAAGAAAATCATGACCGTTAAAGGGTGAGACTGACAGCAAAAGTATGATGATTTCTGCACGACCATCAAGGTCCAGATACCCAAATCAGTTGGAGGTCGTAATTCATTATGGATCCACAAAGGCATACTCTCAGCGGCCTACTCTGTTTTACAAGGAATTCATATCCCGCTGACCCGCTTGGAATGGTTAATGGGCAAAATCCCAATGGGTATACCGACAAAATGAGAAAGTCAAAATCTGAACAATCAGCTCAGCCCCGGTATATCCACTTGTGTAACCTAGTACCCGGACAGCCTGTCATGAAAAGTATCGTCCCACCAGCATACCTGTCAGGGCAGTCTCAAGATGTTAATATTTGAGGTATGCTACAGTTATAAGTCTATGCCCTGTTATATTTCTCACGACAGAAGGCAATCAAATCTTTGGTAGATATCCCATGACCGAGCCAAACAAATAAATCAAATAAATCAGTACCACCTATGAGCAGCCAGCTTCCGTCAGAAGATGGCCATGATTAATTCTCAGCATTTATTGAACCAAGAAGGCCTGCATTTATTTAAAGCAACCCCATGACAGAAGTAAAAAGGTTTTCATGGAAAAAGGAAATTTATACTCAGACTCATTGGATATCACCGCATATATGAGACAATCAACGTCAGCTAAAGGATGTGGTATATGAGAAAAAACATGTCATGATTTAGGAAAGGTGAAGCAAACCACCCCAGAGCAAGGGAAGTTAATCATCTGAAATTCTTGGGGGAACAATAACTAAAGGAAAAAGGATACCCGAGTTGGAAACGGTGTCCTCAAGTCATACTTGTTCCCTGAGCAACCAAATCTCGACGACGAGATTTCTTTAAGGGGGGGAGGTTTGTAACAGCCTGGTTGTTGGCCCTTTCCTTATTCTTTTAATTTAATTGGTTTTTGCCCTGTTTTTCTTTTTGGAGTGGTTTTGTGGCCTTGCCACCTGGGAAATCATCTTCATTTCCTCTCCCAAGTGGCTCATCATTCTCGGCAAGATCATGTCACTTCACTGCTTGACCAAACCCTAATTTCTTTTTCTAGGGAAAATTCCTTTTTCTATTAAAGGAATAACCCTGTCTGCCTTAGGTTTGTGAAGCAACCTATATTTCTGTCCATCCAAAAATTCCCAAATAATTCTCATAATTTCTTTTGGTCATATATTGCTCAAATATGCCCAAACTTTCCTATCCTAGCCCAAGAATAATTCTCCAAAAATTATTCTTCATTTCTGTCCAGAGTGGCACTTTGTGAAGGAAGTGTCATCTATCTTATCTTGTTCTCTCCCAAACTTGTTGGGCATCCTTTTATGTCCGAATAATTTCGACATGCCAAAATTCAACTTTATTTGACTAGCCAATCTTCCTCAGTGATTTTTCAAACTTTCTGTCAAAAAGAAGCCACTGTGAAGGAAGTAGTAGCTAGGAGAATCCAAATGAGTTGAAATTTTGCATGCCTCTTATTGTTCTCATATTATCTCACTCCTACAAATTTCAGCCCCATCCAATCATATCTGTGAGCACAGGACCAAATCTTTCCTTCTGGTAAAATTTTCAGGTTGTGAAGCATGTGCATTTTATATTGCTTCAAAAATCATGATAAATTACCAGGTTGTTCTGCTACTCAAATAACTTGTCTCCACCAAATTTGGCACCATTTCACCTAGCCAATATTTCTCCAAAATTCCTACAAGATTCTGGTCAGTGAAGATAGCTGTGAAGGAAGTACCATTTTGGTGAGTCCAATTGGTATGAAATTGTTACAACATCATTGTATGACCAAATCACTAACCCTTGCCAAATTTTAGCTCTATTTGACACTCCATGTGAGTGCACCTTCCTGATCTTGATTCTGGACTAAATATGCACTTGTGAAGCAACTATGGTGCATCTTGGTCCTAATCTTCTCAAAGTTACCAGGGTGAAAGTCCTTCTTTACCTGTTGATCACCAGTGCTCACCCAAGTTTCCTATAGTAAACTTCAGAGGATGATTACCTTTTAACCAGAGCACTTTTAACCGAACTACCACCTCAGTTGCAACCTCCACAGGAAGGACAAAACCCCAGACATCGTTTGGCCGGCCGTGTGGCACTATGTGCACCAGTGCATGCGGTGATCACGAGTTTTAGCATGCCATGCGCGCGCTCTGCTGGCGTTGGCCACGTCCAGGGCGTCTTCTAGCTCCGGCCCCTCCCCCTCGTCGTCTTCGCGCTCGTAAGTATGTCTAACAGTTTTACCGCGTCGTCGCCGTCCTCCTGGAGCCACCTTTCCACCTCCAGTAGACCTCCACCTTCCCCTAGAGCCACCCCAACGCTCCCCGTCCTCCTCCTATGGCCCTTGGCCGCAAGTCCCATCGCCGCCCGGAGCCGCCGTCCGCTGCAGCCACAGTCCTGCTCGACGCCGTCCTCCCCGTGGTGTGAGAACACTCCATGCGGGTGCGGCTCGTCTCCTCGAGCTCGTCGGTGTGCTGCACGGCTCGGGGGACGGCTGGAGTCGGCCGGGCGAGCGCCGGCGACTTCCCTCTACTCCTCGGGTGAGTGCGGGGAGAAGAAGGAGGCGACGACCCCTCCCCTCCACCTGGCCAGGCAGGCCCCACCTAACCCGCGGACCCCACTCGCTAGTCTCACAAAGGCGTTGACCAGGTACGCTGACATGGATAAGTGGAGGCGTAATCCTCCGGATTACGTCTTCATTTTCCCGAAAGCGAATTTTTGTGTTCCTTTAGCTGAAAATGCGTTTTCACTTCTGGAAAACGTATTCCTTTCTAATACGCTTTCTGTTTTTCTGTCCAGGCCCAGTTTGAAAATATTTTCATTATAGCTAGGTCCCTGGCAGAAAACACTTTATAACTTTTCAACCACAACACCAAATGAGGTGAATCCAAAGCCCACATCTTCGTTTCGTCGAGCCCGTTCTGTTGCTATCATTTTCATTATGTTTCAACATTCTGAAAATGACCATTTTGCCCTTGCTGTTAACCAGCCCCCTCTGAGACAGAACGTTTTCTGGCGATTTGTTCCGCGAGCTTCTCGCTCTTTCTCCCGGTGTATTCTTCATCCCCAGGAAAGCCACAACCACCATTTGCATGATAGCCATGCAGTAGCATTGGTTTTCAACTTGAATCTTTAATAATTGTATGCTTGTTCTGCTACTGCTGTCCTTATTTCGGTTATGCTTATGGATCGGTGGTTACCGTCATGCTTTGTTTTCTTGTACTCTGTTATCATGAATTACTTGCTAGTGTTACTTTCATATTGGTCATGCTTGATAATAGTACATATTGGGTTGGTCATGTTCTTTGGTGCATGACTAACGTCGGTTACCGAGTATCGTCAATATGCATTGCTCCTTTGCTGTTAGTTGGTTAAGTGATTACTCGAGAATGTTACTGATGTGTTCTTGCATGGTATTTATTGTTGATGCTAATTGTCATGTTATGCTATGAGTAGTGTTGTACTTGTAATATTCATGCTCATCATTATCCCATGCTCAGTGGGATATGATTCATTGTTGATATGGTGGATAGTTATGTTGTACCCTCATGCTTATGTTGATATCATGCTCATGCATTGTAATTGCATCATGTTATGTTTATCATGGCTCAGCATATTGCATTCAAGTTTAACCGGATTAAATTGAACTTGAACAACAGTTGGCTGAGTCATGGTGCCACCATATCCAGTTGACCAGTGCAACCACGCTTACCTTTATGGGAGGTCCTAACTAGGTCTATTGTCATGCCTCTCGCCGGTGCCTCCAACGAGGGAAGGTTATGGGCGCGCGCTACCTTGATCAGGTAGGCGGACATAAGCCTTGTGTGCCCGTTGTTGTTGTTATGTGCAGGAAAGCCACAACCACCATTTGCATGATAGCCATGCAGTAGCATTGGTTTTCAACTTGAATCTTTAATAATTGTATGCTTGTTCTGCTACTCCTGTCCTTATTTCGGTTATGCTTATGGATCGGTGGTTACCGTCATGCTTTGTTTTCTTGTACTCTGTTATCATGAATTACTTGCTAGTGTTACTTTCATATTGGTCATGCTTGATAATAGTACATATTGGGTTGGTCATGTTCTTTGGTGCATGACTAACGTCGGTTACCGAGTATCGTCAATATGCATTGCTCCTTTGCTGTTAGTTGGTTAAGTGATTACTCGAGAATGTTACTGATGTGTTCTTGCATGGTATTTATTGTTGATGCTAATTGTCATGTTATGCTATGAGTAGTGTTGTACTTGTAATATTCATGCTCATCATTATCCCATGCTCAGTGGGATATGATTCATTGTTGATATGGTGGATAGTTATGTTGTACCCTCATGCTTATGTTGATATCATGCTCATGCATTGTAATTGCATCATGTTATGTTTATCATGGCTCAGCATATTGCATTCAAGTTTAACCGGATTAAATTGAACTTGAACAACAGTTGGCTGAGTCATGGTGCCACCATATCCAGCTGACCAGTGCAACCACGCTTACCTTTATGGGAGGTCCTAACTAGGTCTATTGTCATGCCTCTCGCCGGTGCCTCCAACGAGGGAAGGTTATGGGCGCGCGCTACCTTGATCAGGTAGGCGGACATAAGCCTTGTGTGCCCGTTGTTGTTGTTATGTGCACATGTCCCCATTTGGGACGGTTTATTGTTTTGGCCATGACGGTGGCCGTTGGTGTCTTTGGTAGACACGGGGCCACCCAGGACTAGCCCAGTGGGGAGTGAGTCAGAGTGGCCGGGAGAGTGTCATGACAGTAGATCGGTTTTGTCGGAATGCCGTTGGTCCACCCGAATGGGAGTGTGAGGCCATTGGTTTCGTGGTGTGGGTACAGTGTACTAACCTCTGTAGAGTGTATATTAAATCTATCGATAGCCGTGCCCGCGGATAAGGGCCCGGTTCGTGTCGGTCACACTGTGAGTCAACAGTAATAATAATAATATGCTTAATAACAACCCCGATTCGATGATGAGATGAGTTGGTCATGGTTGTGATCGCCGGAAAGATCACCGTTCGAGACCAAGTGTTGGTCATGGTTGTGATCGCCGGAAAGATCACCGTTTGGTTACGAGGTAGCCCATTGAACCCAGAGTGGTTCCGTTTGTGATCCGTGAATGATCACCGTGGTATCGAGGATACCGAGTTGTTGTATATTCGTGATGTTGTGCGAGAATCATGGGTAAAGATCAAGCTCCTTGTGGTCATTTAATGATCACTACGGTACTGTTTATACCAAGCTTGATTTGATCCTGAGATGATCGTGTGATGTCCGAGGTTGGTAAGTGCTGCATGTGATAGTTACGAGATAACCCGAGCAGAATAAATGGTGCATATAGTGTCATCATGTTGCATGCTAGTATGGTCACATTTATATGTTCATGCCATGATCATAGCGGTATCATGTTCATGTTGTTCATGTTGTTCATGCCATGCTATCCTGATGATCTCATGATAATTCCTGCTTAACCTGTAATTGCCATGCTGTTGTCTGTCTTAATGCTTCTGGTTATTGTGAGCTTGCAAGTACATTCAATGTACTGACCTGGCGTGTCATGCCAGTTTGCAGGTCATGCCGGATTTTATTGCTTGCTTGTCGTGGTTTCCGTTCGTGCGAGTTAGGATAAGCGTTCCAGCTAGAGTCCCTGCGGAGTGGAGTTCACCACCGTCGTCGTTGTTCCGCTGCTAGAAGTTTTTCCGCTGCTTCGAGTTGTTCTGCTGCTTGCATAGAGCAACTGAGGATGGTGTAGTGTCGCCGTGCCGATGTTATTCATTGTAATATCGGAGACCTTGTAATCATATTCGTGTAATAATAGAAAGCTGGTCTGTTCTATGCTAAGCAGTGACGTATTCTAGAGGACTTCTCATCGATCTCTGGGCTGGAATACAGGGCGGTCCGGTTTCTCTGAGCCGGAGTGCCACACTCGCCAAACAATTTGCTACTCTATTCCGAGTATGATGAGGCTTTTATGGAATAAACAGCCGATTTTCTCTCAGGGACTTGATCTCCAAAGCTAGATTACCATACAAAGGGAAAACAAGTGAATCATCTCTGAAGATCGATAGGGCAATCGATGAATCTGACTGCACGACAACTGAAAGCTCAGTGTGTTGCATGGCCAAAGACATGCCTTGCATCAACACATGTATCTCTGCTTCCAGTGCGTCATTACAATGGAACAGGAATCTATAAGCAGCAAGGATGACCATCTCATCATGGTGTCATAGTATCATATCAGCTGCCGCCGTACCGTCACTCTCCGAGAACGCCCCATCTATTGACAGTGCAGCCCGGTCCCTTGGAGGTGGGATCCAGGACAAGCAACTTGTTGAGTTCGTCGGTTTTGGCCTTTCAGCTTCCAACACTAGCGACATTTTACCCTTCAGTATGTCCTCCAACGAGTATCTGTTAACTGAATCAAGCGACTGCCAATAGCTAAACAGAAACTCTATGGAAATTTCCAGAGAAGGTATTTCCATACCATGCATAGCATCATTCCGTAATCGCCATGTACGCCAAACTAACAAAAGTATGATGCTCCTTGTGTCCGCCCTCAATGATGTAAAGCAACCAACCCTTACCAGCCTCACACAGGAGCTCCTTGACCGCACTACAAAAAAATACACTTCCGTGATGATACGTCTTTGTCACAGTAGGTCACGTTTTCTGTCATGCATGTACATCCATGACAAATTTATGACAAAATCAAGATAGTCATACATGTGCTGTCGTAGAAGTGTTCCATGACATTACCAAAATTATCATCACGGAATTGTCCACTTCCATGACGATAAATCGCGCGTCATAGAAGTGCTTTCGTCAAGGGTGACCGACACGTGGCATCCACCGTAAGGGAACACCGTTAAGCTATCGGGTCCGGTTTTGGATCCGATAACACGTTAACAGCCCCGACCAATGGGGATTTTCCACGTGTAAAATCATCATTGGCTGGAGGAAACATGTGTCAGCTCACCATTGGGACAGACGTTATCCACTCATTGGACCCAAAGCGCCTATGATACGTCGACACGTGGCACGGCCCAATAGAGGCCCATTCCTGTGATAAGGCTGGCCCATTTGACTTGGTCAAAAGGTGGCGGGCCGGCCCACGGCAAGCCTGTTAACGGCCTTTTCGCATATAGCCCATTTACAGCCTGTTAACCCAAGGCCCGTTTAAGGCCTATTCGAATTAGGCCCCATAGCGTCATCTGGGCCGTCCATTATAATTCCAGCCCGTTTTAACTTTCGCCCATGTATGGCCCATGACGTCTTTTGGCCCATATGAGGCCCTTAGTAACCCTCGGCCCATTAACGGCCCGTGGTAAAACTGGCCCGTAATGAACAGTGTATCACTTTATACCCATTAACGGCCCATTATTCCGTTGGGCCGTTTCCAGCCCATGTTATCTTTCGGCCTTCTTAGGGCCCATTTTTCTTGGGCTCATTTCTAGCATTCATTTACTTTCATCCCGTTACTGTCATTTTTAGCTTGTGGGCCAAATACAGCCCGTGGTTACAGTCGGCCCATTTGTGGCCCGTTAATACATTGGGCCGTTTTCATAGCGTCATCAAATACGGCCTATTAACGACGGCCCATTATGGTCGGCCCATGAACAGACAATTTCAACTCTAGCCCATTTACGGCCATAATGTGGTCTGTTATTGGCCCAGGTTTGGCCAACCGATCATACGGCCCGTAGAAGGCCCATTCATGATACGGCCCGTAGAAGGCCCATTGTGTCTACGCCCCGTAGAAGGCCCATTGTGTCTACGCCCCGTAGAAGGCCCATTGTGTCTACGGCCCTTAGAAGGCCTATTGTTTCTACGGCCCGTAAGAGGCCTACAGTAAATGTGTAGCCCATTGTTAATGTGGCCTAGATTAAAAAATAGGTTATTCCGGCCACTAGCAAACCACGGAAAAAGAACTGCACTGATTACAAGAAAACAAATAAACAAGACAACGGAAATAAATAAGCAAGTAACTTACGCTTGTCTATCATGGCTATTACACATATTACATCCACTGGGCATCAAAGTTCACCACCAGTGCAAATATAGGGAACAAAGCAGCATATAAACGCCGCAGCAAAACAAGTCCAAAACTGAAACCACTTCTGAAGAGCTCAAGAAACAATATCCTGGGTACCCATAATGTTGGCAAGATGCTTAGCAAGCTTATTAACTTTCTCTTGTTTGGCGCTTAAATCCTCCAGCACTTGCTGTTGCACCAGAAAGTATGCATCTGAATTCTGCAGGGACTTCCTCAGTCCTTCGGCCTCCTATCGCATAACATCTAGTCGATGTCTTTCAACTTGAAGTTGAGACTCAAGAAGCCGAACTGATTCAGGCAGCGAGTACGAAGAGCTGGTGCCAGCAGTAGTAGCTAGTAACTCGAACACTACATCAAGACAGGACTTTGGGGTTGTCTCAGTGTCTTCAATATAGTTTTTATCAGCTTTCTTGGAGAACAACAGGGATGTCTCACTATCTTGAACCTGATCTGCATTACTTCCTTTACCATTGCATAACGGGGTACTCTTCTCCAATATTTTATCCGCGTTCTAAAGGAGAAACAAACAAACACATCACAGGTTTACAATGTAGTATATGAAACTCATTTTGGTAAACCAGTTCAGTAGTAAGGCGGACAGGATAAGAGCATGAAACAAACATATATCTATGTAGTATGGTCACTGTATGGTCTATATCATTCTAGTTTATGTTGCCAAATCAAGATAGATACAGTTCGAATCATATCTATTTAAGACAAAGCAGCATAGACAGAATATAAGTGTGGGAAACTACACAGCAATAACAACACTTGTAATGTGCATGGCATGAGAACATAACTGTTTATTCAATTGAAACTGAAATCAACATAGAGCAAGTTACAACAGCAAACACATTAAAGAAACAGGTTTAAAATATACCTGTTGCGCCATTGGAGTTTCAATTGCATCCTTCAAATTTGAAATTAGTTGGTATGAGTAAATACAGTGGTGCAAGAGCAAAGTAGTATGAACCATAGCTACGGAACCTGACCTGAGAACAATTCTTCTTCTTCTTTAAGCATTGACTTGGGGTTCGGAGTGGTGGTCCTCGTGCTTTGGGCACTGCAGTTTCCTTACTAACTGCTCGTGCTTGGGTGCTCTGTGGTGGAGACGGTGCTGTGTCAATGGGAACTGGGTTACTATCTGCTGGGGTTGGGGTTAGAAGGGGTGTAGCTGGTTCTCTGTCCAACTGGGTAGGGGTACAATCTGCGTGAGTCTGGGTTATGTGTGGTGGGGCTGGTTCTTGGGCAAGTACAACCGTGGTTCTATCTCCATCCACAGGTAGCATGATCTTTTCTGAAGACCGTGTTTTTACTTGCACAGATACTGCCATCACCCCCTCCAATTGAAATGGCTGATAAACAAGAAAAGTAATTGAATGTACAGACATTGTAAGATAGACAGGTGCAATGGATAGTAGGGAAGAAAACAGGGCATGAAATAATTCACATTTATGTTGCCTAACCAAACAGAATAGCAGGACATAATTTCAAATATATGATGGCTAATTAAACAGGATAGCATGACACAATTTCACATGTATGATGGCTAACTAAATAGGATAGAATGACATACTTCAAAATATGATGACTATGTAAACAGGATGACATGATATAATTATACGATGTGTCTATTAAAGTGGTTGGCATGCCATAAATCACAAACATTGCACGGGTCAGGCGCGCCGACATCGCCGCTCGGTCACTTCATCAAATCTGGCATTGACCGCGTCACAAGTTATGACCAGCGTCGGCATGACCGCACTGTTGCTTCTTCAAGCCGATGTCCATCATGCCAAACTGCTTCAACACCTCAGCCGACATGGCAGCTGCAACGTCTCCTTACCAACCCGCTCCGTCATATCGGCTGGACCGGGGGCTTCGCCATCTCTTCATCAACCTACTCCGGAGACTTCGGCGTCACCAGCTGACCAGCTTCGTAACGTTAGCTGAACCGGGGGCTTTGCCTCGGCGATCCAACCTTTGCCCGCATCACTATGCCGTCTCTTCATCGCCCATCAGGCAATGGGTGTGCGGATCGAGTCCCAATTTTGGGAGTAACCTTTCTTCATATAGCTACAACAGGTGAACCAGGTGCTATTAATCATAGTAATTTTTACTTGCTTGGTTTTATTTTTCCTGAGGGATTATTACTCTAGTTTGTTCCATCATCTGTACACAGGTATGTCGAATGGTGGCCGCATTAACGACAGTCGCGTGGTGGTTCGGTCAGTTTCCATATACAGTTCGGCGAACGCCGCATCCGGAACTCGGACCGGCCTGTGAATTCAGGCTTTGCCAAGCCTCCACTGCGTCACGCCGACGCCCTGCATCGACATTGACTTCGACACCAGGCCACATCTCATTAAATAAATTATTTTTGCAAAAAGCAATTATGCAAGGATTATATATATATTATTCTTTTTGGACCGCACTATTTATGTGTGTAGGTGATCGACTTCGACTGCATCACACGGTCACTTCCGCAAGCCGACGTCGTCGTCCCAATCGGCATAAATCAGCTCGCGTGATCACCTTGTTGGTCGAATTGTCATACCTTCATGTTCGGTTGCCTCGGGGACTTCGGCATCGTTGAGAGAACTCTACCTCATCGAGTGTTCGGCACACGTGCCATATTTCTTTTATTACTCACTTTGCATAAATTATTAATAATGCAACAATTTTTTAATTATTCCTATTATCTCCGGCTTGTAGTATTTTCTGTGCACAGGTAAATAATCCGGGACGGGCAACGCTGTCACCTCGGTGTACCGACGTACCACGTCACCTTGGCTGGACCGGGGGCTTCATCATCACTTCATTAACCCACGCCGGGGACTTCGGCATCACACTGCCGGCCTGCATTGGCCGTGCTATGTCGCCACTTTGGTGTGCCGAGCTCTTCGCTCCGCCACCTCGGGACCGGCTTGGGGGCTGGGACATTGTCCCGCCGCAAGCTCGGGCCACGCATCAACACCGAGCACATTAACCAGCTAAGTCGCTTTCATGCTCAAAAACTTTCAGTTTTAAATTTTGTTCGGTTCGACCAAGCATTATACTTTTTTGGCAAAACGTTGTATGTGAAAAACTTCCTTGTCAAAACTTTGTTTATGACACACAAATTCAAATACCCCGTTTACTCGGGGGGCTTCCTTTACGAAGCCTTTCCTCTTGCATATGATTATACTTGTATGGCTTCGTTCCTTGTTCGTGTATTACGGCACAATATGCACCATGTTGACTTAAGTGTTCCGCAAGCTGGGTTGCCTTGCTCCTGTGTTTACCCCTACGTTCCTGATTGTTTGACTAGGGAGTAAAGGGAGCACCTCTGCGATTGTCACGATCTGGTCATCCGAGCTCGGACCTCAGACTGGGTGAAGCCAAAAGCTAGCGCTCTTATTGTTTTCAATCATGGTCGGCACACAACGGAACTCATGAGTACAAAAAATCTATTGCACAAGTCTCATAGTAACAATGAGCAACCGAAGAAAGGTATCGGTGGGGGTATTATTTTCTTCGAAGATGCTTCTTACACTTCGTCAGTAATATAGCATAAGTTCCCTGAGCGCGCTTTGTCTGTTATAGCCTTATGGCCTGATTGCCTGGTTATCGGAAACACCGTCGATATTCTTGACAGGTGGAGTACATAACACTTTTCGGCCCTTGACCGAAGAGGGAGAAGCCGGCGGTCGGTTAAGACGCGTTTAAAGTTCGGATGAACACAAATATGATATAAGTACTTCGGTACATACAATCATTATACATAAAATTCTTTTACCCAAGTCACTTGGGGGCTCTTAAATTAGTATGAGCCATTTTATAGTAAATGTGTTTTCTTCTTGGTCGTTGCAAAGTCTTTTTCTACCGCTCTTTTTTTGACTCGAGTGTATGGTCAATAGCCGGATAGCCTGTCTTCTGTCTAAAAGCCGCTCGAGTTTAGTTCGCTAAACTGGCCTCGGAGAAGTACTCCGCCTTCGGGAAAAGGAGCTTGAAGCCATAGGCTGCCCCGCTTGAAAGTCTTGAGATCGGATGTGTCATGTTAAAGCACGACAGAAGCACAGTTTTTTTTTCTTTCTTTTTTCTCCAATTTTCGGATTGGCACCGAACACTTGATCTAGTTCGGATGTCAAGTTTTTACTGAAGTTTTTTTGTTTTCCAAGCCTATGGAACTTTTAAACTATTTGTGTGTTTCCAGCATAAGTCTTGCTGTGCAACGCCGGACACCTTTAGAGATTCGGCAAAAACATTCTCGGATATTGCTATATATGCATCAGTTTCGAATTGTGACTTTGGTCAATAGTTGGGTTGCCCGGCTCCTGTGCTTGCCTCCTACGTTCCGCTTTATTCGGAGAGGTGTGCAAAGGGAGAACCACTGCGATTGTGCTTCCAGCTAGCATGGTTAAAGCACCTCAGTGGAGAAAGCCAAAAACGGACTGTCACAATAAGCGCAAACTGGTCAGCGATCCGATGACTGTGTTAAACTATAAGATCGATAGAGTTCACCCCATGTTAAATGATGGGCCGTTCATAACATTGGCCGAAGTGTTTACGGCTTGACCTCGGCTGTCGCCGAACACTGACCGGGGGCTCATTGCTAGCTTCCCCAGTTTAAAGCTCCTATGACTAAGTGAAAGTTATAAAGCCCGCATATCTGATTGCCTCGTTTCCGCTAACACAACCGCCTTCGGGCAACGAGACGTCGGCTAAGGGTTGTTTTGTTATTACGGAAACACCCTGTGTAGCATCTACAAGCGGGTGGAAGCCGACGATGGGCCACTTTCAACTGATAAACGGTCGCAACGGAGTCAAAATAAACATATCATCGGCGTTTGTATTTAATATACGAGGGCTGCCTTCCGTAATCATCTTTATAAAGCCATAAATATGCATCAATTTGACTTAAGATTTTGGCCCAGCTGGGTTGCCTGGCTCCTGTGCTTACCCCTACGTTCCTGATTGTTCGGCTAGGCGGTAAAGGGAGCACCTCTGTGATTGTTACTACCGGGTCATCCGGGTTAGTACCTCAGACTGGGTGAAGCCGAAAGCTAGCCATCTTAAAGGATATAATTGGTCGGCAACGACGGAAGTGAAAATTTAGGTTTGCTAAAGACCACATAGTTCGGGAACTTTCCCCAAACTAAATTCTCAATATTTTGCTCCCACATTGATCGGAGCTGAGGTTCATGATCATGATCAGCATGACAACCCAAAGAAAGGAACCGATAGCAGGACTATTTTCCTTGGAAGATGTTTCTTACATTAAAAAGTAATATAACATATCTCTCCGCGTACCTTTGTTTATAGAACCGTATGACCGGATTGCCTTGTTTGTCGTAAATCTTTGCCCTTATAAAAGGCTTTATAAAGAAGGACAAACACTCCCGGGCTGTTGGCCGAGGATGTTGAAGCCGATGGTCGGTCAACAAAGTTTTGTACAATGCGGATCCGAGCATTAATGATGTAAAATACTTGGATACATAGGATCATAAAATGCGAGTAAATTCGATTTATTGCAGCCCATCTTTTAAAGACCAAGGGGCACAATCTCGCTGATACAACCGAGCAACTTACATAAAGCTCTCCTAAATCCCAAGTGGCATTGATTTCCTATCTATTAAGCCCCTTGGGGCCAACCTTGGCGAGCCCAGCTTTCGCTGGCTCTAGCTCATTTAAGAGATCTTTATTCTCTTTTTGAGAAGTTTGTGTTAAACACAACAATTTTTTTTGTCAGACGGATATCGATCCTTAATTTGGCCACCCGTGCCGACATTAAGGCTCGGGGGCTACTGGGATTTGTGCACATTACTTACTAATATTAAAGGGGCACATCAATCCCCTGATCTGGTGTTGCCACCCGACCAGTGTCTCGGGAGCTACTGCATTGGCAATCCAGTGGAGAAAATTTAAGTGCAATATAGTTTTCGAGGTGATTATGATCCTCAGGTTGGTCGGCCGCACCCAACCTGAGTCTCGAGGACTTTGCACACCGCTTTTTGTATCCCAAAGTATTCCGCTGAGCTAGGACTTGATCCTCAGGCCGATTTTGCGAATCAACCTGAGTCTCAGGGGCTACTGGGATCAGTGGTCTTATGTCATCCTTCAGGTGCATCCCGGGTTTTAGACCGATACACACCTTGAGGGCTACTGGCTATATATCTCGGCAGAGAATAAATTGCACCAATCAAAAATATTGACAAAAAATCGGCCCGCGGTCGGGGTGGTGCACCACCTCGGAAGCAGTCAGGCATAAAGCTCGGGCGCCAGTGGCTGTCTCCATAGAGGGCATTTCTGGCATTAAGCTCGGCTAAACTCCTTCATCTTTTTTGAACCAAGGTGATCTATGACACCTCGGATATAGTCCGGCATTGGAGCTTGGACATAATCCGGCGTTGGAGCTCGGATACAGTCCGGCGTTGGAGCTCAGATACATTCTGGCGTTGGAGCTCGGAAGCTGTCCGGCGTTGGTGCTCGGCCACAAAAGATACCTCGAATACAGTCCGGAGGTGGAGCTCGGACGCAAGAGGACACTGCCGCCCGGGAACAACTTCAAACCCTAGGTGTGGCATAAAAATAACAAGGCATTGATAAAGGCCGGAAACTTAAAGGGGCTCCTCGGATACCCGACGTGTAAACTCTTCGGATTTACTTCGGTGATCCTCAAGATCGAAGATGAGAAGATTTATTGAACCAGTTTTCAAGATCAACGACCAAAGATGAAGAATAGTTCGGAAGAATCGAGGAGTGTTCCTAACTTGAAGACCGGTTCAGGGGGCTACTGACGGTGTCCTGGACTAGGGGGTACTCACCACGTCATCTCCCGACCAGGTGGATCGGGCCGATGACCCCCGTGGCGGTTCTATCATGGGCCACTTCGGACAGCCCATGCCGCATACTAGGAAGATTCCGCAAGACTTGGTGATGAAGACAAGGACTCCTCTCCACCAACGTATTCGGCTAGGACTCTTGTTATCCTAGGCCTCTGGTGCATTATATAAGCCAAGGCCAGGCTAATCGATAGATCATTATGACATTACTCATCATACCCTTAGGTCTTAGACCACAACATATGATCTCGAGGTAGATCAACTCTTGTAATCCTATATTCATCAAGATCAATCAAGCAGGAAGTAGGGTATTACCTCGATAGAGAGGGCCCGAACCTGGGTAAAACATCGTGTCCCCTATCTCCTGTTACCCATCGATCCATGACGCACAGCTTGGGACCCCCTACCCGAGATCTGCCGGTTTTGACACCGACACCCGCCGCCGTCGAGCCACGCGATTCCCAACCCCCTTCTCCACATTTCTCGCCGCCGGTGACCACCTCCGCGCCTCCAGCCGCCATGTGGGGCCGCATGTGGAGCTCCGAACGCGGCTCCGGCAACAGATCCGGCGGCGGACGTGACCCAGAGCGCGAGCGGCGTGTCCGGTCGGACGGCGCGAGGAAGCGCGGGGCCCAGAAGTGGACCAACCACGGCCTGTCGCCGCCGGCGAGCTTCCGGCGGAGCGAGACGGAGGAGTACGACCGCCAGCGCCCGTCCTACTCCTTCGCGAGATCTTCATACACCGGGAGCTCATCCTGCTCCAGCACGGGCTTTCTCCCCGTGAAGAGGGAGTGGTCGGAGGACGAGGAGGAGCCGGAGGAGCCGGACGAGTTCGACTTCGTCCCTATCAAGGAGGAGCCCAAGGAGCCCGCTCCGCTCGGCCGCCACAGAATCATCGGGTCGGAAGACTACATCGCCGACGTCGACGCCGTTGCGGCGCCATCGCCGAGCGGAGCGTGCGGGAGTAGGTAGAGCGCCGGCGCCACGCCGAAGAACTCGAAGCCCTCCAGTGGCGGGAGGCGGTCGCCGCCAACCTCGCCGCCAAGGAGAAGGACAAGGAGTGGCGCCGCATCCGCGAGGAGCAGAGGGCGAAGTACTTCGACCTCTGCAGCTCTGGCATGGAGGATTGAGCGTCCTTCTCCTCCACGGCATGTCCATTTGCCGCAACCTCGCCGCCGTCAGATTCGACCCCCTCTAGTACTAGTATTAACGTAGTATGTAGTATCAACTATGTTTGTAGTGTGTTGATCATGTAAAATCTATGTAATATGTGATGAACTACTCGCGTCAACGAGGTGCAATTTCTCCCGCGAAAGTGTTTTTTCAAATTATGCAGATTTAGATACGGTTTCTGTTCGGCCGTGCTAGTTTTCGACCCGCAAACGCGATCTTCGTGAAACCGCAAACGCGTTTCGCGGGTCAAGTTTTTGCGGGGTCTGCTAGAGTTTCTCTTACAATTTTAAGAGGCGCTGCAAGATAGAGATGTACCATTCTCATATATGATTTGTAGATCGGTTGTATTGTTGTAGATCAAAGGAAAGTAGATCAGTTGTATTTTTCTATTCAGTACTTCTCCTTGCACAATTAGTTGTATTGTTGAGCTCGTTTTACCTAAAAGGAAAGTAGGTCGAAGACAACATTTCATTACAGAAGAATAAAGTTGTGTATATACTATCTAATCAATGCTCCACTTCTTTTTACATAATCTGAATTGGTGATACTCGCCTAAGCTTATATGCTAATTGCTTGTGCACAATATGCCCATCCTGCTTACATACTATTTTTTAGCACAGCAAAGGATGTCAGATGATACATATCTTGTCGTGTTATTTTCCTTGTTATGGTTGACAATATTAATGCTTCAATTCTTCTGTGGATAAGGTCGACGGTATCCTTTTGGATATCTTCATAAAAGAAACAAAATCATGATATCTAGGGAAGGCAAGGCAAAACAGTGTATGTTGTTTTTGTATTTTGAAGAACGTGTCTTAGCCCTTTGATTGAAGATGTTAGATGTAGATGTGGTTCTGAGACCTATTAAAAATACTTCATCCTTATTCTGCTTACATAGAACTGCTTTGATTCACATGTGACCAGCTCTTTGCTCGGGCTATTCTCCTCAATATTATCATAGTGTGTTCTTTCTCACATTCCTCTTTAAATGATTGTTGCTGTTTTTTCTACATTGTTTAGACTTGTGAAACTCTATATTCGTGTGCTAAAATCACTTGTACACATACCACATTAGCTCTATCATCTTTTAAAATGGTTAATCGTATCTGGTTGCCTGCCGTTTTGCGCGTAACGCACGGCAAGCCGCGCCACCTATCAACTACTAAATTGAATCACGCGTGGAAATGCTGGTGATGGTGGTAGGGGTCGGCCTGACACGTACAGTACCACCAATGGTCTAGAGGGAGGCTACCCAACTATCTCTGGGTAGTAGCAGCTGGAAGATCTTGGACCTGTCTGTACATCTGCTTTAAACTTTTGTCCAAACTTTTGAGCAAAAAGGCGTGCGCAGATGACTACAGGTGCGTACATGGCTTAACTTGTTGGTATCGGGCAGTACGTACTCCCTTCGTTTCTTTTTAGTCTGCATATAAAGTTGAGTTAAAAGCACCCTAGATACCACAACTTGCACAGAATGTGATGGTTTAGTCTCAAACTTGCAGAACTGCATTCCATCATACCCCAACTTGCGCTGGATGTGACGAGTTCATCTTGGGCCTATCACAGCAAGACACTTGGCAGCCAAGTGGACGAACCGGTCGTCGCGGCACTTTTGCAAGTACTCGCCTGTCGTTTTCGTTAATCAACCCGCAGGACAACATAATCCCAAACCCTGAGGTCATGTCTCCCTGCTCACCCCACGCTGTTGCCTGCCCCGGCCGCCGGAGTCAATGTGACGGCCGTGCTCGCGGCATTACCCAACTTCTCCGACTTCGCGCGGCTGGTAGCATACTCCCCGGTGGCCGCGGAGTTGGCGTGGCGGTCATCGCTGACGCTGTTAGCCGTGCCCAACACCAACCTGCCGCGCTCGCCCTCCGCCTTCGCTGTAGCCGTCGGCCCAGCTCGCTGCTCACTTGCACCTCCGCCCCATTCACCCTATCCTTCCTGCTCAGCTCGACTGTTCGTTCCTTGTTGACTCCCTCGCATCGTTGACTCGATCTGGACAGTGCTCCCGCCGGCCGGCCATGAACAAACCTCGCCGTCGGCCAGCCGTGAACGAAACCCACTCCCGTTACCCGAAACCCACGCCGTGTTGGTGCGTGGTGCGCTTCGCCTCCAGGGAGATCTCCTCCGGCGCCGCGTAGGAGTTCACCTTGAAGTTGCACTGGATCAGCACCCTCGCCCCTGCATCACATCGCACCACGTACATCACCTGCTACTGTTAGTGCTGGATAAATTCAGAGTCTAAGCTCTTGTTTTGACCAGAAAAACAGAAACGCCAGAATTCGAGAATTTTCTGCTAATTCATACGGTTAATCTGGTTCAAAGTTCATTGCAAAAGATTGAACCCACCTAAAAGTATAGATTGAACCCACCTAAAACTATCGTCGCAACGTAGAGTGGCAGAGCAGGGGCAACAATGTTCAGATCATGCACGCATGCAGGTGTACTTGTTACGCTCTGGATTGTTAATCTGTCCTGTCAAAACAGTATGCCTAATGCCTGCTGGGTTCATATCAGGCATAACATTCTAGTGCCAATAAATGGTCAGAGTTCGGACTTGAGCGACACCAACCACACACAGAGCACTCACTATCAGTGTTGAGCAAAACTCTAAAAGGAAAAGGAAAGTACAAATAGCTACTACGTATTAAGATATCTGGCACTAGCACTCTGCATTTAGTCGGATCAGTTAAAAGCAGTCAGCCAAGAACTAGTTAAACGTGTACAATCGAAGGTTAAAAGTATGCTTAATGCCTCCTCAGTTCTTATCCTTCTTTTACTTTTTAGCCGAGTCTCATCGGTCATATCAGAGATACGCTGCTAATGCGAATGTACGAGTTCAGACCAATGAAACTGCAGTTTTGCCCTGAAGCAACTTGTCATGTCTACATATCAGTTTTTATATATACTAGCACATATGCCCGTGCGTTGCAACGGGAGATTTTTTTTTGCGAAAAGCATCGAGAGAGGTAATTGATGTGTCCATCAAAATGGTCTCCGCAACGGTGGGGCGACAGAGCGAGGGGTTGCGGTGTTCTCACGTGTCATGTTTGGCCCGCGAGATCTTGATAGTGATGGGGTTGGTCGGTGTGGTGGCCACCACTCAACTCGTGCCTTTTTTTTCCTCTGGGTCCGCCTCCGTGTCTAGGTTATGGTTGCCTCCTTATTTTGTGGCTGCACGGTGACCTTCGGGACCTAGTTGCTTCGACCACTCTCTCATACGATGGCGTAATCGGATGAATTACTAATTCAGTGAATCTCATTTCATTGCCATAATTAGCGCATAACCAGGTAGTCGGTTTATTCTCTTTAATTATTTTAGTGCTTACTTGCCTACTTTTTTTAATCAGAGCCAAACCATCATATCCTCTTTTATTGGCATGTTCCTGCAATTTCTTTTAATTTTAGCCAACCAATATATTCTCTTTTATCGTCAAATGGCATGTGAGATGCACAACAGTTCGTGTCTGGGTTAGGCCGCTGGCAGTTACCAAAACGAAGTGTGTTTGTAAGGCACGAATAAAAATCCAAAACAACCGCTAAGTTGAAGGATTACACTCATGACCTCAATATCTCGACCACGTGCTGATAGACATTTGAACAAAAAGCTCCAACTAAAAAATGTCCAACACAAATGTTTAAGAACATAATGTAGCGTAACATTCGAAACATTTTTTCATTTTTCTGATCATTTTTGAGCTTTTCAAAAATAAAGTAATCATTATGAAATTTTGAATATTCTTCGACATGTGAACAATGCGAGCATTTTTTGTTGAAAATTTCATTAAATTTGGAAAAATACGAACAAAACATGAAATGGTTTTCTCAAAATTCACAACAATTTTTTTAAACATGAAACTCTTTTTAAGATTTTTTTATTGAATTTTTGAACAATTTACGAAAATGGAAACGTGTTGTGAAAATTGAAAATAAATTTTTTAAACGTGTTTTTAACAGAAACCAAACTTTAAATTTGTGAACATTTCAATAAACATGAATATTTTTAAAATTTGTATCATTTAAAAAAATTAATTTATTTTGAAAATCTCAGACAATTTTGGAAAAAAAAATGACGGATAAAAAAAGGAAAAGAAAAATAGGAACAGAATAGAGAAAAAAAAGTAAAAACGGGCTGGTCCAATCTTTGGCACCACCTGCGAAATTCTGACTATTTGCCGCCAATGCGGCAATGGCGGCAAATAAAGATTCTCATATGCATGTGCAGGAAACCAATGGGCTTGCTTTGCTGGGCCGCAGCGTGCGCGGCCTACGTACAAAATTCGGGGCAAAACTGTTTTTCTTTTCTAAGAAATGGACGCACAAAAATTTAGTATCACCTTGGATAGAAAAAAATTATTCCGATGGCTCATTGAAAAAAGAAATTGTTCCGACGGCTGTGTCTAGGCGAAAATTGGGGGAAAATGTGTTTCATGCATTTCAAAAATGTCATGGATTTCTAAATTTTAATGTTTTCAAAAATGTTCTTGACTTTTAAAAATATTCGTGAATGGAAAAAATGTTAACAATTTCAAGAAACAAATTCACAAATCCAAAAATTGTTCTCAAATTTTTAAAAAATTTTCAAATTCAAAATATGTCATGAATTAAAAATGTTTGTAATTGTAAAAAGTTTGAGAATAGCAAAAATGTTCGCGATTAGGGCTGGGCGTTCGGTTTATATAGTTATTATGGCTTAGTTTTTTCAAATTTCTGTTTTGGAGAAACAAAAACCGAAATATTCACACAAAATTGAGAAACCGAACCATATTAACCAAAATATATCAGTTCGATTCGTTCGGTTTACCGCAAAACCAAAATACATGCACCTATCAGTATACGTGTAATGGCTCATGAGAGCGATTTGCATTGTATGGAATGAATAAAATAATCACAGGTGCCTTTTCTTTTTTAGAAACAATAATCACAAGAGTTAGCAACCTTAACATAAGTCATTGCTTAATTCGGAAAAGCAAACAAGGGAACATAATTAAGTGTAAAATCACATGGAACATGACATGTATAATATATGGAAGAATATATGTGATTAAAATATTTCCGGTGCTTACTAATAATCCCTGAAAGCTTAACATTTTGGTGAAATAGTCAATGCGTATTATTCAAGGATATATACTTTCATGTATGCTACATAATTAGGAAGAGCTCACACGTAAGAGTCATGCAAAAAATAGTACTTCAGATATTGGCTAGTGGAAAAGAGGCGTGGAAGATGGTGCCAGCCAGACTCGTCTTCATCCACTTTATGCTAAAATTCACCATCGTAGTCTACAATCGTCGTTCTATAATCTTTTTTCTTCAATCAACTGGACTTTTTTCCAATGGAGCCTCTCTTCTGTTGCTGGTAGTTAGGGTCGTAGATTAACAGTCGGTGGCCTCTTTCCCAGAATAAAAGTCGGTGGCCTCCGCTACCAATTGATTATCCCGCCGATGATCCATGTCAAAAGGAAAAACAAACAGTCCAAAATGCTCGTGAGCAATACTATATGGAGAAATACCTCCGGCCAAGGAGATCCAATACTTGTGTCTTTCTCCTTAAGCGTTGGAGTCATTCTGAAGTAGTTGGAGCGTACCTGTGTATGCCCATGTTCTGATGTATCTCCGAGGCATCAAAGAGTTTTCTTGAGCTAGCGTTGCGATGTTTGCTGGAGCCTGGTGGCCACAATCGCGTGAGGTTAATTAATTATGTAGTCTTGTTCGATCTAGACATCTTTTCGACGAATCAAGGTGAATATTCGGGAGATCTCCTTTAAACATCTAAATGTAAGAGATAGATTGTGTGTAGAAACTCGTTCAATTTAAAGATTCGTAAGCTTTTAGGAATGCACACACGGGAAAAAACTCGATAATATCTTATTCTATCACAACCATAGATGTCAGATCCTATGATTTACTTTAGATGTTTTCTCCCCGGATTAACGTGAAGGCTCGTTTGGTGCTTCCAATTAGTAAATATAAGATATAAGATTTCTTTAGTCGATATGAATTGTGACCTGGATCTCGCGAATATATCGAGTCCAGCCAACAATGACACTACGACTTTGATTTGATTGATTCTTAACAAATTAGTAATTTTTTTTTAAATTTGTGAGGGCCGTTCTCTCTATATAAGAAATTACTATCACATACGCCTGTGCGTTGCAACGGGAGAGATAATTTAAAACTAGACATTGTTTTGAAAACATGAACCTTTTATAAAATCATGAATATTTTTTGACTTTGTGATTTTTTTTAAAACAGGAACATGTTTTCAACATTCTGAACAACTTTAGAAAATATGCTTTTGAAACGCGAACATTATTTTCAATTTGTTAACATTTCAGTAAAACAGGATTTTTTTTGAATCTTGAATATTTTTAAAATGTAACTGTTTTTTTAAATGTCAAACAAATTTGGAAAATACTATCAGTTTATGAATTTTGAATAAATTTTGGAATGATAAAAATACAATAAAATGCCAAAATAATAATTTAAAACAGTATTTGTTTCAAATTCTGAAATTATGTCGAAAATTTGACCAAAATTGAAATTTTGGATTTGAGTTTATGAAAAAAGCAAAAAATAAAATAAAATTCCAAAGTAAAGTAAAAAAAAGAGGAAATAAAAAGGAAAATAAAAACTACAGAAAAAAAGAAAACATGCCTGCCCAGTCTTGGCTGTCATGTGCGAAGTCCTGACTATATGAAGCATTATGCAGCAAATAAGATTTTCCCTACTACGTGGGCAGTAAATTAAGTGGTCTGGCTTTGTTGGGCCAAAGCGTGTGTGGCCCATATACAAAATTCTGGACAAACCATTATTCTTTTCAAACAGACGGACGCACAAAAAATTAGTACCACCTCAAATAAAAGAAAAATCTTTTCGAAGGTGAACGGATGATTTTTTTTTGGAAAAACGCACCTTGCTTTATTTTGCCGACACCACATAAATGTTTCAGTATATATTGATCCTGCAGTGAGCTGAAATGCTTGTTTTTTTGCAGACGACACATAAATGCATATTTTCACAATAACACCGTTGGATCATCTTATGATATATTAAAGTGAGGCTCCCCTATTTATTTCATATTTTTAAATAATTTTTAAACCATTAAATGTTTAGCAAGCCTTAACTAGTTATGTGGCAAGCTATAATAGACACAGTTTACCAAGTGTTGTGCTGTGATAGGCCCATGATCAAATTGTCACATCTAGTGGAAGTTGGGGTATGCTGGAATGTAGTTTTGCAAGTTTGGAACTAAATCATCATATACTGTGCAAGTTGAGGTACCTAGGGTGCTTTTAACTATATAAAGTTTGGTCAAAGTCAAACTTTGTGAAGTTTGACTAACTTTATATTAAAAAAATATCAACATTCATAATATGAAATCAATATTATCAGATGCATCATGAAATGTATTTTCATAATATATAATTTTAGTATTGTAGATGTTCATATTTTTTTGTTATAAATTTATTCAAATTTTGTGTAGTTTGACTTTGACCAAATTTTATGCGCGGAGTAAAAAGAAACGAAGGGAGTACTAATCACACATGACGCATGCTAGCCGTGCCCACCGAATACTCGACGCATGTAAGACAGGCCCTAATAGTCAACTAATCACTGGTAAGCTAATAATTAGTCCAAGCTCATCCAAACAGGGCCTTATGCACAAGAAATAGGAAACTCCATGAGAGAAGAAAGCGGGTCATGTATTAATAGTGAAGACCTAACTACTATATGAGTAGGTTGAGAGCGCGATTGCAAAGATCCATACAACCAGCTGTAGGCTATATTCTTAGCCTTGCTTTGATGGAGGATGAGAAAATGAAACTCAAACATACACATACAGCAATATTATTTTTAATGCAGCAGTGTGATTCGATACTCATGCAGTGGAAACGAGAGTATTAGTGGACAAGCCAGGTAGGTTAGTACCAATGCAACTTGGTGTCATGTTAACTTAGTCAGGTGTATTAAGCTATGTTAGCCTGTCTTTCAGTCCACATCCAAAGAGGTTCTGGTCATCAAATGCTAACAATATATAACGTGGTTGATGTGAAACCTTGGTTGTAAATAAAACAATGAATATAAACATGTTTACGGACTCTTGTGCTTCTGTCGGAAAATACTAGGAGAATAGGATTGGAGAATCCTATATTCATGCTTTTATTTTATGGTGGAACAAACTAGGCATGTGATATATTGTCGGACTTCTCACTCGATAGTCCACCAAACTGCTCGCTCATTCTTTTCTTCAACGTTCAACAACTTCCCAAAAGAAAACAACCAATGATGCTTTCAGAAAAGAATCTCTCAGCGACCATGCTCCTAATTGTCATCGTGGCCGCCGGTATGTATGTGCACATGTATGAACAGTGAAAGTATAAGTGCATTGTCCATATCTCTCCTAGCATCTTAAAAAATTCATTTTGGCGTTAAATTGGCTGGTTCATGCTACTTATATTAATATGTTGTTTCGATTAATCTTTCGGCTAATTATAACCGCGTTCTTGCATCGCATGTGCTAGTATATTCAATGCCCTGCATGCACGCAGTCGACGTCCATCGGATACTCTTTGCACACACACCTTTAAGCAGCAATTATCACAGACTGTGCCTTGGTGCCAATGGCTACGGCTGCAATCGTGTATGGCAAGCTGAAAGCCCAACACCTTTTCTGGCGCTTGTGTCGACTTCAAATGCTACTGCTATTCCTACTGCTCCTATGAGATTGTTGCTGGTGCTAGCACTCCAATCCAGTCATGATGCAATGATCCTCCCAGCATGGCGCATGTGTCTTAAATATAGATTATTCGTTCCTGGCTCTTATGTAATACTCCCTCCATTTCACAATGTAGTGCGCTCGTGTTTTCTGATATCTAAGTTTTGTAGGGTAACGCGACAGAAAACAAAATTTTTCCGACCTACGCACCAGCCCAGGACCACTATGGAGACTGCATACATGGTTTGATCTTTTTCGTTACCGACTCGTAGCGCAGCGGGAAGTAGAGTCGATGACGATCGGCGGTGCAGATCTCCGCAGCTAGGATTTACAACCTCCCAACCGCGAGGATGTATACCCTCATCTGCTCCTCAGACAGCCCTCCGGGAGGCGGTCGAACAGCCCCCCGGACGGTGTCGCGGACAGCCCTTCGGGAGGACCTTCGAAACTCGAACGGTCACTCGGACAGCCCTTCGGGAGGACCTTCGAAACTCGGACGGTCACACGGACAGCCCTCTGGGAGGCACTCACGAACTAAGACCGAAACTACGATCTCTCTACAGAGTTGCACACATACGGTGTCATCTATCCGGCAGGGCTTCGCCGTCCAGAACTAGTTCCTGCCGGAACCCAGACAGCCTTACGGCTCTACGAAACTCTTTTCGTGGGAGGGAGAGAAGAAGCCAGATAATGCATGGCATGTGTATGAGAGCAAGGGATGAGTGTGGAGGGCTGCCCCTCCACCTCTATTTATAGGAAATCCCAAGGGGGTAGGGTAGTTTCACAAAAAAACCCAAAATGCACATGAATGAAGTCCTTCCACAAGGACCTAGGAGTGAAACCAAGGAACAAGAGGGTCCCCAAGGGGGGATACCCCATGTGGCCGGCCACACCCCCATGAGGGGCCCAAAAAATGGCTCCTATCCATCCATGTCATCCCCAAGATCTTTTGGAGCAAAGCCCCAAAAGGTGGCTTTCCATAAAGTAACCATAAAGCTGATTTTCACTATTCACGACGACATTTTTCAGCGTCTGATCGAACTGAAAATATTTATGTGGGCTAAGAACATTTCCAGTACCCACTAAAATGATTTTCAACGCGTTCCGAAACAATTCCGGTTTTAGTGATTTTCATCTGCGAAACGCATCTGAAGTGGCTCCGGCAGCTCCGGAACATTTCCGGTTTTTATCTCAGAAAATTCCAAAAAGCTTCCAGAATGATTCTGGCATCCTCCAAGAATTATCAGGCATGTGCCGAAACCAATTTGACTTAATGGTGTATCCCGAAACAACTTTTCGGTATCATCGAAACTTATCCGATGACCTCTCTCTGCGGTACGATTCCGCTGTCCGAAACTTTTCGGTGTCCGAAACTTTTTCGGTGATTTTCTCTCAGACTCCCTGTCTAGTATTCAGCAGATAGATGACCCTTAAGCGTGTGACCCTATAGGTTCGGTGAAGTATAGACATGACCCGGAACCCCTTCCGATCAATGATCAACATCGGAGCCGTGGACACCCATATTGACCCCTATACCCACACGAATAAATATTCGAGTGAACCTCCAGTTGCCGTGTGCTATTCCTGTTGCTTCGCGATATGTTACAAATACCCGAGGTGAGACATGTTGGCATTCCCGTGGATCAACAACTTGTCCACTATGCTAGTTACCTCGTTACCGGTATTGTTCTCTTTTCTCGTTATCGTGTTCCGGCATCCCCGTGATCAAATCACAAAGTGTCTGGCCAGACGATGATGGATACCGTAACACCGAGAGGGCCCAGAGATATCTCTCCATCGTCGGAGGAGCAAATCCCAATCTTGAGCTATCAAGTTACTTGACACACTTTTCCATGAACCCGTAAGCCGCCGTAATAGCCACCCATTTACGGATGACGTTTAACAAACCCCAAAGTTCATGAAGCAAGCATGAAGAAACTCGATACTCTCATGGTCTAAGGAATCATGCAAACGTTAACCATCTCTGTGTTATGTACCAATAAACTTGTGACGAATGAATCTCATAGCATAACATCAATCCGGGTCGATTCAACACAAATGTTCTCTTAACATTGTGCCCTCAAGGTTGCTGACATAGACATGCCCATGATCAGGAAAACATAACCATCATGCAACACTTGAGCTAGTCTTAGAGGCCAGACTAGGAATACATTTTACCGTTTATTATTCCACACGTGCATATGAGTCTTCCTCCGAGCCTCGTGGTTATTGCAGACTCGAGAACCATAGCAGTTATAGCATGGAACATAAACATAATTATGAACTCGGAGATAAATAATATCATTTATTATTGCCTCTAGGGCATATCTCCTACAGACTCCCACTTGCACTAGAGTCAATAATCTAGCTTATGCTAATGCACTTCACACCTGTGGCACACCGGTGTAACTATGCTTCGCTTGTGGTATAGCCTGATGTCCAACGGATCTGATGACTTCAGTTCCGTGTGTATCTTTGCATGTCCTCGCGTTTTCACGTTTTCACAAAATTCATATTTTGTGTGGACTTGGCTTTGTATGTATGTGAATCACAGGTCGAACCTGGATTCCTCAGACTGAGTTATGGAGCAACTACCTGCAGTAGTGTCCCATTGTCAAAAGCCATCTTGGAACTATACTAAGTTCATGAATGAACTATATGATTCAACATCTTCTTTGTCGCTTCTAAAGCGTCAACATACTTAGCCCTTGTTATAGAATTCGCCACAGTAACTAGTTTGAACAAATTCCAACTAACTGTGCCACACATTGTGTGTTACACAAAACCCTTAATTTAAATCGAAAATCGCATGGAGAAAAGATGAAGACTGTATCGATGTAACATTTTACAACGAACTCTTCATGATCTCTGCTTGCGAGAAAACCATGTCATCAGTACTTACTCTAGTACTCTGTGACATCTTTCACTGTTGTCCCATGATCAGTAATTTGATCACTTTGGTATCCATACTCGCAACACCTTGGGAGTATCGGACATATCTGGTTGTTTTACATACCATGGAATACATGATTAATCCAAACACAAAAGTGTGTGGAATCTACATCATGTATTTTACTCATCAGTGTTTTGGGACACCGAGTCTTGCAAAAACTCTTTCCATGTGACTTTGGCAAGAATCACTCCTTGGCGTTTTAAATGCTAAAAGGTTTTAGCATCTTGTCAATATGTATTCATTGCTTAGCCCCATAAGGTAAATCTATCTCCATAGATCATCATGCCTAATATTGAGGCTATTTAGCCTAAGCACTTCATCGAAAAACTATTTTCAAATGAAGTCCTAATTCGTGTCAAGAAATTTATTTCCAATTACCAATGTGCCAAGCACATAAGGTTTTTAGAAATATTATTACGCTCCCACTTACTTTCTTGAATTACAAGCATCTTCGTTACCCATTGATGAAGTCAAAACCCCTTTGACCATTTCATCAAAACACGAAGATTCCAACTCCATTTTGCTCTCTTCTGTCCATTGCTGGAACTCTGAAGTTTGCATACCTACTAGCATCCTCTGGATCGACAAATTACTTTGGACTGTATCATATACAAGTCCTAGCTTTCATTTCCATCAGATGGAAATCCTTTTATCATCCATGTTTCATATCTCATGATTGAAATATGTATTAATTGCTAGTTCAACCCGAACCGACTTTAAGCATCGCTACGATGAAAACAACCTCATCGTAGTCAACTCTTGAACTTGTTATTTCAACAAGTCGAGCTTTATGGATAAAACATTTTATCCGTATCAGTTTTAAGTTCCATAAATATTCTTTAGACTCTAAGTCTTCCGAAAGGTGTATCAAGGTTTTAATCTTGAATCACTTATATGGAAACTAACTCGGGTTGTATTGGCATTTAGCCAATTCCGGAGTCAGGGCCCATCAACGCTTCCTTGTGTATCGTAGGTATAATGTTGTCTAACAACAATATCTCGTTTGCGCACCTGAGAGGTTTGCACGAGCCTTGCCTACGTGGTTCAGCTGCAAGTTCGACCGAAGTTCATACATTTTATTGTAGAGACTTCCGTATCAGTCGCGGTAGGAAACTCTGGAATTACTTCCAAGGTCTCTTTCCTTTGATCTGATGACGTAGATACTGTTTATCTCGTCGAGTTGCACTATTCTCCCACTCACCTTTTTGAAAGAACCATTCTCTTTAAAAGCACACCGTTTCGCGGCAAAACTATTTGCCTCGGTATAGTGAGGGAGGAATACCCAACATTTTGGTATAACCTACAAAGTAGCACTTGTCTGATTTGGAATAGGTTTGTAACCTTTTACACAAGCCCCATATTCCAAATGTTTAAGAAAAGATATAACATGGTTGGGCGTACCATACCATGGCTTCATTTCAACAGACCCGATGTAGCTCTTTTCAGTGTAAAAGCCGCAATCTCTAAAGCATCACTTTAAAAGGGATAATGGCAAATTTATTTATGTCATCTTTGACCTTACCATGTCATAAATGGTTTGATTACATCTCCACGGACTTTCCACTTGCAGTGGTGTTCCGGGAGGTGCAAGTTTATGAAACCCCTTTCACAACTCATCAGACATTCGCTAAACATGTAACTCAAATATTCCTTTGTGCAATCAAATTGCAGAAACATAATTTTCTTGTTACAATAACTTCTACTTCATTTTTGAGAACCTTTCGAATGATTTCAAAAGATCCAGACTTACGTCTCATCAAGTAAATATCCATATATCTACTTGAGTCATTTCTGAAGATAAATAAATCCACCACTAACAACACTTATCGGACTACACACATCAAATGTATGATCACTAATAAGTTTGTTGTTCGTTCCTTATGGCCTGTGAACGGTATTTTAGTCACTTCACTTTTCGGAGGAAAGTTGCAAGTGTCAGATGATTCAAAATCAAAAAGACTTCAAAATCCATCATAATGGAATTTTCCATGCGGGTTTCTCCAATGTGACCAAATGTAGTGCCACACTTGTGTGGTATTCTTTTAGTCTTGCGACATTTAGCGTCAGTGTTATGGATGTATCATATTACCCTCAATATTCATAACATACGTCCCATCGATGATGGAAGTATGGCCCTTATGTTATTCATAATACTTAACAACAATTGTTGTTTTTATGAACAACTCTTTTGCAACAAACATTGTGCAATGGGCTAGAGTGTATGAAACTCTAAAATGAATTATGAAAGTAAACCCAGAGGTATTGTATTATTATCAATATTCATAACATACATCTCATTCATAATGAAAGTATGGCCCTTGTGTTATTCATAACATCGAACATAAAAAGTTCTCTTATGAACAACCTTCTTGCAAGATGCCTTATGCAATGGGATAGAGTTTGTAAAACTCTAAATGAATTATGAAAATAAATACAGACGGCAATACACCGATGGAAGGTATAGTAACATTTACTATGTTCCCTGTGTATACCTTAACCTCATTTCTAGCTAGTCTTTCAGGCCATAGTAGTTCTTACATCGAGTTGCAACAGAATGCAATCGAGCGGGCATTTTTGTGATGAACTCACAATACCCAAGAATTAGTGATTAACATGTTTAACCATAATTCGCAAGAACTATATCTTTGACCAGCCTTCTATACATCAAAAACTTGTATGACATTCATACATGAGCTGGATATTCCAGTCTTCTTTCCTTTTGCCTTTATACTTCTAACAGTTTAACTTTTAGTATTTCTCCTACTCTCAGAAGAAGCACCCAACTTAAGAGTGGCATTAGCCCCGGACTTCCTAGGCGTGTAAGTCATACTAACACCCTTTGGACACTTCCTTTCTCTTTAAGTTGTTGTTTTATTCACCTTTCATTATATGACAGGCGTTCTTCTGGATCCCTTTCCCAACAGTCAAATGCATAGTAAACACTTTTACTAATACTTGCAAACAAACATTGCTTTGTTTGTATCTGAAAATAATTTTCAGTTCCATGAATATCATATAACTATCCCAACTTTCGAAGTTTGGGTTTCATGGAAGCAAACATATTCCACTTGACTGTAACAGAATTCTAGCTTTTGGATCGAAGGACGAGAGTCACATGATCCATAGCATTAGCGGGAGGATACGGAAAGCATGCGATAGGACAAAGTCCTTCTCGGCACTTTTGAGGACAATCCTCATATTACGTTACCAATCGTAAAGTTTTAACCAGATATTTAACAGCTATTCAATTTTAATAGGGAAGGTGGAAATGCGAGCCATTATTCTACAACTATTATGCAAGAAACACTTAGACAGTGTTCATAATTAATTGCACTGAGAATTAAACATGTTAATTCAACAGTGCGCTCCCACTCAAATCAATATCTCTCACAATTAATTTTGAGTGATACAAGATCCAGACTTCAATTCATCGCCATAGAATCATCATCTCATAACGGGAATTTTAATCGGTAGGCCAACTTGCCGATCACATCTCTATGTGACTCTTGCTCATCTTTCGATGCGTGTGTTCCGAGCTCAGGACGATCCTGCCATGAACGTCAAGACAACCAAGTGATCTTGCTGCGAGGTCTGACCTCACCCGCCTCACACTTCTCTAATCGTTCGTACCCATGCATCCATGGCGCACCCCGAAAAGATAGGTGCCGTGACGGTGCTACACTTGGGAGAACACTAACTACTTGATATTTTAAGTGAGAGATCACCCTAATAAAAGCGACTACCGCGCAATCAAGAAGGGTGCATCATAAGGGATAAACATCTCAGGCAATTCATAATAGCATGATATGGTATAGCCCTTTCTGACGGAGAAGTATTTCATTTCTTCGTCTTCGGCATTCGCGTCGGTGTTCACCTTCGCGAAGATTGCCACCACCTTGTCGATGCACCAGATAATATTGCTATCTCTATAGCTAACAAAATAATGCATTACAACAAGGTTGACACGCAGGTCATTAAAGTGCAATCATATGGCTCCAGCCATCATGCCGAATCATGACACGCAGGTCATGTTAATCAAATTACATCATATAGTCATCTCATACATAATCGAATTAGTATGAGCACTGCTATACCACATCACATGCACATCCTGCAAAACCAAGTTAGACGCCTCTAATAGGTTTATGCAAAATTTTATTTTACGTGGCTTCTAAGGTTTTGACTTAAACCGCAGCTACCAACGTTTTATCATCAAGTATGATTATTCAAGTTGCTACATTAACATCTCGGGGTGTATGAAACACGAGATAATTAAATCTCGAGCCCCATACTAAACTTCGTCATACGCATGACCCCCGTGCAGATAATATCTGCAATGCCCTTTCATCTGCGAATTTCATCTTTCTTTTGACTACGGCAGAACCCAAAGAACTGATAGCACTTCCATGATCAATCAGGATCACGGATTGCCAGAACTTTGTCAAATTCCACCATGCTGTCTCGAGATTGAGCAAACGCAAATTCTAGGGAAGCAACAAGAACGTCGGGTAACAGATTTCATCTGTCACCCGCATAAATAATTTTCAGCAATAGATCTCATCTACTACCTAATTATATTATGCAATACCCATACATCTCCATGTATTCTAGATCGAAACCTGCATCTACGCATAGCACGGCTCTTGATGCCACTGTAGGGGAACGCGACAGAAAACAAAAATTTTCCGACCTACGCACCAGCCCAGGACCACTATGGAGACTGCATACATGGTTTGATCTTTTTCGTTACCGACTCGTAGCGCAGCGGGAAGTAGAGTCGATGACGATCGGCGGTGCAGATCCCCGCAGCTAGGATTTACAACCTCCCAACCGCGAGGATGTATACCCTCATCTGCTCCTCAGACAGCCCTCCGGGAGGCGGTCGAACAGCCCCCCGGACGGTGTCGCGGACAGCCCTTCGGGAGGACCTTCGAAACTCGAACGGTCACTCGGACAGCCCTTCGGGAGGACCTTCGAAACTCGGACGGTCACACGGACAGCCCTTCGGGAGGCACTCACGAACTAAGACCGAAACTACGATCTCTCTACAGAGTTGCACACATACGGTGTCATCTATCCGGCAGGGCTTCGCCGTCCAGAACTAGTTCCTGCCGGAACCCAGACAGCCTTACGGCTCTACGAAACTCTTTTCGTGGGAGGGAGAGAAGAAGCCAGATAATGCATGGCATGTGTATGAGAGCAAGGGATGAGTGTGGAGGGCTGCCCTCCACCTCTATTTATAGGAAATCCCAAGGGGGTAGGGTAGTTTCACAAAAAACCCAAAATGCACATGAATGAAGTCCTTCCACAAGGACCTAGGAGTGAAACCAAGGAACAAGAGGGTCCCCAAGGGGGGATACCCCATGTGGCCGGCCACACCCCCATGAGGGGCCCAAAAAATGGCTCCTATCCATCCATGTCATCCCCAAGATCTTTTGGAGCAAAGCCCCAAAAGGTGGCTTTCCATAAAGTAACCATAAAGCTGATTTTCACTATTCACGACGACATTTTTCAGCGTCTGATCGAACTGAAAATATTTATGTGGGCTAAGAACATTTCCAGTACCCACTAAAATGATTTTCAACGCGTTCCGAAACAATTCCGGTTTTAGTGATTTTCATCTGCGAAACGCATCTGAAGTGGCTCCGGCAGCTCCGGAACATTTCCGGTTTTTATCTCAGAAAATTCCAAAAAGCTTCCAGAATGATTCTGGCATCCTCCAAGAATTATCAGGCATGTGCCGAAACCAATTTGACTTAATGGTGTATCCCGAAACAACTTTTCGGTATCATCGAAACTTATCCGATGACCTCTCTCTGCGGTACGATTCCGCTGTCCGAAACTTTTCGGTGTCCGAAACTTTTTCGGTGATTTTCTCTCAGACTCCCTGTCTAGTATTCAGCAGATAGATGACCCTTAAGCGTGTGACCCTATAGGTTCGGTGAAGTATAGACATGACCCGGAACCCCTTCCGATCAATGATCAACATCGGAGCCGTGGACACCCATATTGACCCCTATACCCACACGAATAAATATTCGAGTGAACCTCCAGTTGCCGTGTGCTATTCCTGTTGCTTCGCGATATGTTACAAATACCCGAGGTGAGACATGTTGGCATTCCCGTGGATCAACAACTTGTCCACTATGCTAGTTACCTCGTTACCGGTATTGTTCTCTTTTCTCGTTATCGTGTTCCGGCATCCCCGTGATCAAATCACAAAGTGTCTGGCCAGACGATGATGGATACCGTAACACCGAGAGGGCCCAGAGATATCTCTCCATCGTCGGAGGAGCAAATCCCAATCTTGAGCTATCAAGTTACTTGACACACTTTTCCATGAACCCGTAAGCCGCCGTAATAGCCACCCATTTACGGATGACGTTTAACAAACCCCAAAGTTCATGAAGCAAGCATGAAGAAACTCGATACTCTCATGGTCTAAGGAATCATGCAAACGTTAACCATCTCTGTGTTATGTACCAATAAACTTGTGACAAATGAATCTCATAGCATAACATCAATCCGGGTCGATTCAACACAAATGTTCTCTTAACATTGTGCCCTCAAGGTTGCTGACATAGACATGCCCATGATCAGGAAAACATAACCATCATGCAACACTTGAGCTAGTCTTAGAGGCCAGACTAGGAATACATTTTACCGTTTATTATTCCACACGTGCATATGAGTCTTCCTCCGAGCTTCGTGGTTATTGCAGACTCGAGAACCATAGCAGTTATAGCATGGAACATAAACATAATTATGAACTCGGAGATAAATAATATCATTTATTATTGCCTCTAGGGCATATCTCCTACAAGTTTGACCATAAATTTAATCAACGAGACCGACTCCGGCGGGAGCAAAAATTATACCACTGAATTTGTATTACCTCGGGAAGCGCGGGCGCACAACATTCTGGAACAAAGGGAGTAATACACATATAACATTTTTTTAATAAACAAGAGGGGTTACCACCCCTGATAGTTAAATATATATTGAATAATTAAAGAAGAGAGAAAGGAAGAAAGAAGATCATAAGGATCGATTACAAAAAGGCAGGTAGCCATTGCTCAATTAGGAAGAAAGTAACCTTTTCTTTTCTCTATTTATGGACAACCAAGGGATTTTTATCTTGAAAACTGCTCGACAGACGTGCCAAGTTAGCTTAAAATCCATTCACTACTTGTGTTTGCCTAGTGGTACCTACCAGTATTAGCTTACTTGTATTGTTACAAAATTGTTGGACTTGTGGATCAAAATAAATTTGACTTTTCTCGAGCACGCGCGCGCGCACACACACACCAATGCATACACCTATTCGATTTGTCCCACCAACATGTCTAGTGGATTTTTGATGATGAAAGCAAAAATGATCTAGATATGATGTTCAGAGCCATAAATAAATCTGGACCTACCAGTGAGAGTAAATAATATTCATAACTTCAAACCATAAAACGATGGGACAGATCCTATATGACTTGAGGCTTCAATGTGATACAAATTTTAGAAGCAGAACCGTACAATGGTGTTAGTAACACTATATCAGGTAGTAACTATTTGATGCCCTCCCAAGCAGAACCACTAAATTAAACATGTCAACATTGAACTTTTAGTCACTCTTATAGGACTATTTACATTATATAGTTTCGTGCAATGTAATAAATTGTTTGGCTAAACTTAAGGTTATTTATATCCACGTCTGGACCTCCCATTCCCGGCACCCAAGTGGTTGATTGCTTCTGTTAGTTTGATCTCACTATTAGTTAACATGATGTCCAGTGACACGAAGTTGTTGGGACAGTCGCTTCCACATGACATTATCTATGGCGGTAGATGGTGATGTGAGAAACATCGTCCAGAGAACCAGTAAAAAGAACATGTTTCATATGATCCAATATATTTCTGGTAGTAAATATATATACAAGTAAAAAGCGAGTATGTCTTATTTATACTTGAATTGTGCCACGGTGTAATATAGATATCCTGGTTGGTAATTGATTTGTAGACTTGTTGCTGCTCACACCAGTCACTAATTCACTGGTAGATATATATCACACTGCTCCTATTAGTCTCAATTTCACTTAAATGATCGTGTAAAATACAAAAAATATTTATATCAACAACACAGATAAAAATGTCCATCAAACATTTATTGGAAACAACATATGATCATTTATTCGCAACATTTAGATTGCATGTGCTAATTCATAATACTAGATAATAGACCTTTCTAGCCGGCCCATCACTGCCAAGTGTCCCAAAGCCATCAGTGAGCAAGATTCACTGTTGGGTCTTAGGCTGGTCGTAATGGGAGTATAATAAGCGGTATCATGCATGCCAACTAGACTTTTGGACAATGTGGCACACAATTAAACGGGGAAAGAGAGGATGTGGTATCATATCATAATACCGTATCATATTAAATGTTGTACTACTTTATGTCATGCATGGTAATTAATAAGGCAAACTAACATACTAACTTATGATACTATGCATTATGGAAGTAGTATCGATCATACACTACTATCATATGCATGGTACGAGTAAATGATACTCCCCATTACGACGAGCCTTAAGCCTTGTATCCTGACAATTTTTGGATCCTTATGACCTGGCAGTGATGCCACGTATTACTGTTGGCTAAATCCAAGAGCCCACAGTGATGTTTCACGGTCGGGTGGAGACACACGGACTTAGATCCAGTGCCTTGACAGAGCCCGGGCACCGATGAACAGTGTGGCGCCTTCACTACCTGCACCAATTTTTTCTTCTACAAAAGAATGCAAGGATCCGGCCCCTCCACCACATTTTCCTTTGGCTCAGCAGTAGGCGACACCACAATGTTGGCCTCCAGCAGTGTGGGATCCTCACGATCCAGCTCACAACGACTCAGCTTGCTTACGACCGGCTTCCAACTCCACGGCTCGCCCATCGTCATTCAAATTTGTCTCCACTAGCAACCTTTGGCGTGTTGGTGGTGGGCCAGCTAGCGTATGACACCATGGCCACTGCAGGCCCAGCTTTGCCACCGGCCGGCCAGCTTCAGTTGGAAAACACTAGGGGATATGATCATATGTTTATGGTTCTAAGGTGGAACACACTAGGCATGTGATGTATATATATCCTGTCAGACTTCTTCTCACTCGATCGTCCACCAACCTGCTTGGTCATTCTTTTCTTCAACATAAAAAACTTTCAAAATAATAATAATAACCAATGACGCCTTTAGGAAAGAATATCTCTGGAGTCCTAATTATCATCGTAGCTGCCGATATGTATGTGCACATGTATGAACTTTTGTAAGTATAAATCTCTCCTAACAGCTAAAGTTTTGGCATTGAATTGGCTGGTGTATGAAACTTAATATGTTGTTTTGATTAATCTTTCGGCTAATTAACCACGTTCCTGCATGTGCTAGTATGTCCAGTGTATTCAATGGCATTTGCATGCAACCCGCCGACTGGATGCCGGCACCCGAGCGGCAATTATAGAGGACCGTGCCTTGGCTTAAGCGACGGTTGCAATCAGACATGCCAAGATGAAAGCTTCCATAACAAGTGGGGCGAGTGTGACTGCGACTTTAAATGCTACTGCTATACATGCTAGTCCAAGATTGTTGATGTTGCTAGCGCTCCGATACAACCATGAGAGCAAGTACAATAAGCTTATGTAAGCAAGCTATAAGAGTTAAAATATTATTTTTCTGATGACATGGAGGAGAGAGAAGAGGAGCCGGCTACAGAATAAGAGACAGTTGCAACACGTGCTCCTAGATACTATGTAAGAGTGGGAAGTGGGCCATGGATTAATAGAGTAGCACAACTTTATGCCTAACTATTGTACTTACTGGCTATAAACTTGGCTATAGATGACATGGTAACGTCATATAGCCATCAGCTGGCTGTACTATTAACCATGCTCTGATGCAATGATCCCAGCCTGGCGTTTCTTAAAAATAAATTACCCCTTATTGTTCCCGGCTCTTATGTACTCCTCCTTCCTTGAAAGAGTGTACTTTCAACTTTGTTGGAGGGTCAAATTATCTTAAAGTTTGACCGAATTTGTGCAAAAATATATCAATTTTTTATACCAAATAGGTAGATAGTGAAAATATATTTTTCATGAATCTAATGCTACTAATTTGATGGCATAAACATTGTTGTATTGTTGTATAAATATGGTCAAACATAAAAAGGTTTGACTTTCAAACAAAGTTGGAAGTACACTCTTTCAAGGACGGAGAGAGTAATAATACACACTCTCCATACTAAAAAATAAAGTTGTTTTAGGGTGAGATTCCTTTCAGATATGAAGTTGTTTTACTTGCACAAACCATATTTTGGATGAGGTTACCCCTGCCCGATCGTTTCGTATCCTGTCAGCTGTCATCAAGTCCCGATGTAACATTAATCGTGCCTCGCGCCGTATTGATAGAGAGAGTCCCTCGTGCCGCGGATGGTGGCCAGGAAGCAACGCATGGATGCCGTCGCGCGGTCGGGCGTCATGGCGAAGTCCGTCGAGCCAGACTCCATCGCGCCATAGATCGTCATCTCGCCAAACCCATTGCTGGAGTCCATCGAGGCATACTCCTTCATGCCATAGATCGTCGTCTCGCCAAACACATTGCCTTCCTCCTCGCCGGTGTTCGTCCGTCTCGTTCATGCTACAGCTACAACACATGCGCAGGGTTGCCAATGCAGATACATGCATAGCCTACATAACCTGGAAAGCTAAGTCGCTAGAGCAGATCCCGACATACGGCAAGCTAAGTCGCTGAATCAGATTAGTATTTGTTTGATCAAGATTAACGGGATGTTTGGTTCGGATGATTGTAAGGTAACTTATTTACGGAGGGTAATAGATGTCGTTGGATAGTGTTTGTTCTAAGCCTCGTGTAAATGGATCACGCGGTAACGGATACCCAACTTCACAAAAGCGACAACGCTCGAACCGCGACGCTTTCAATCATGCCTGCACATAATAATCTTGTCGCATAGATGATCTCAAGATCATCTTGCATAAGATTTGAACCACAACTGACATGAATTAGATGAAGCACACCTTCAGTAATAAATATGTCAAACATAGTAGTCTTGTATTTGTTGGAGATAGCACTAGGGCTTCATCATCTTCTTCTTCTTCTCTGGTTTGCTCCTGCTTCTTGCGGAAGGAGCTGGAGAAGCCTTCCCGTCGTTGGCTGTGCTGGCTGGGATTGGGCAACTAAAGGTGATATGCATGTGCATCCATTATCACTTAGTGTCTCATAGGGACTTCTCCTCTTATATATTTTATAAGCACAGTGCCACAGGGGGACCCACCTATCAGATGATATTTGTGTGTGCGTTGCCAATTAGGGCAAAACGTCATATTGTATCACTTCTATAGCTACTGTTGATGCATTGTAGCGGCCTTAATAATTGATCTTAATTGACCTAGGTTTAGCCTAGATAAAAAACATCCAACATTCTCCCCCTTGATTGTAAGGCTAAACTTATAAGCCCACTTCTTAATAAAATGGCATACGAGATAAAAAGATTGCAACGGTCCGTTAGTACCGCATAACCCAGTTACTACAATATACCACGTCATCTCGAAATGGAACGTCTTTAACTTAGGAGCTCCATGAACTTAATTCTTACTTGAAAAACTTATGAGCTCATCCCTTTGCTGGAACTTATACGGAGCCAATAAAATACAATCGTCAATTAAGTACCATTGATCTAACTAACAATAGTACATCATTCCATCGAAGGAACAAACCCCTTTAGGTTTGTGGGGAGATGGTGTTGCAGTGGTCCCAAGAGTGCAGTTTCTCTTCATATATTCTTGTGCATATCCTCATGTGCGCGCTTTTGAAAAAAAGAGAAATATATTTTGTTTCCATAATCATAATTTGACCCTTAATAGTAGCCCGCCATTTATTCTTTATGCCGACAACATTAGAAGGCAAGCCTCTTTAAAAAAATATGATACTTAGCTTTAATGTCTTTAGCATAACACTTAAGCATCAAGAAATTAATCTTATATAATGCTCAACACTTATGCCTTATATCTAATACTTGTCTGTTGAGCCTTAAAACTTAATTCATCAAGGCGTTGAACATGTTTGATTCTGGAATTAATCTTTCACAATGCCCTAGGTCTGACATATATCTTTTGACATGTTACTCGTATAATCTGCACTCTTACATAATGAGTCCCGAGATAAATAATCTGACAAAAACTCCTCATTCTTTAAATTCGTATGGATCAAGGACATGAATCCATATCTCAAAAATTTAGGGATCAAAGCATGTCATGACTTTAGTTTGCATCTTTAACTATGCTTTAAGGAGATTGGGTAGAGCCATTCAACAATATGGCTCCCAGCAAGGTTGAAACTTTTGTGGATAAAACTTTTGTAAATTCACACGTAGCCAAATATCTTAGCGGTCCAAAACTTGGTGGTTACCGTTATACTTAAATGCGAGCATGCAATCCCTTAGTGTGATTTATCACACATCATTCCTTTAGTTCTTACGCCAATAAGGCAAAGCTTTTCTTAATAATTTTCCAGGGGTCCAGTCCTGGACTTATGTCTGTCAGTTATTCCGGTCTCATAAACTTAAAAGGGCATATAATAACATAAGCATTAGTGACAACATGAGAAAAACTTATTTCCCTTTGAGGGAGTGAACATAAATCTTCAGAATGAACTTTAATACTCCCCTTTATGGACCAAACTTAGTGAATCTTTAAAATGCAAAGAACATCACTAAGATTAATTTAGTAGCCCAAGGAAAATCCTCAGGTCTTATGCAATATCCCTATTGCTTATTGTCAACATAATATTGACTAATCAGAAATGCCTTATTAAACATATTTCTTCTTGAGCTTTGTACCACTGTCAGGTACTCATTGTCTCAAAATTAGTTAATCATCATGACTGATTCCTTATTCTGGAAAAGGAAAAACCTTTATGTAATTTCCATCTCTAAAATCTTAAGTTTGATAACCATATATCATCTTTTCATCATTTATTTTCTCAAACTCCCATGCACATTAAATCTTTTTCAATAAGTCTTTTAACAAGACATGTTGTTTGGAACTTAAGAAGAATTTTGCCAAGAATTACTGCTACCTCTTGAGCACTGCGTTGGTTTTCCCTTGAAGAGGAAAGGGTGATGCAGCAAAGTAGCGTAAGTATTTCCCTCAGTTTTTGAGAACCAAGGTATCAATCCAGTAGGAGGCTACACGCAAGTCCCTCGCACCTACACAAACAAATAAATCCTCGCAACCAACGCGATAAGGGGTTGTCAATCCCTACACGGTCACTTACGACAGTGGGATCTGATAGGATAATATTTTGGGTATTTTTGTGATAGAGATGCAAAGTAAAGTAAACAAAATAAAAAACGGCGCCAGAAATAGCTTGTTGTCGGGAGATTAATATGATGGAAGATAGACCCGGGGGCCATAGGTTTCACTAGTGGCTTCTCTCAAGAGCATAAGTATTTTACGGTGGGTGAACAAATTACTGGTTAGCAATTGACAGAATTGAGCATAGTTATGAGAATATCTAGGTATGATCATGTATATAGGCATCACGTCCGAGACAAGTAGACCGACTCCTGCCTGCATCTACTACTATTACTCCACACATCGACCGCTATCCAGCATGCATCTAGAGTATTAAGTTCATAAGAACAGAGTAACGCTTTAAGCAAGATGACATGATGTAGAAGGATAAATTCATGCAATATGATAAAAACCCCATCTTGTTATCCTCGATGGCAACAATACTATACGTGCCTTGCTGCCCCTACTGTCACTAGGAAAGGACACCGCAAGATTGAACCCAAAGCTAAGCACTTCTCCCATTGCAAGAAAGATCAATCTAGTAGGCCAAACCAAACTGATAATTCGAAGAGACTTGCAAAGATAACCAATCATACATAAAAGAATTCAGAAGATTCAAATATTGTTCATAGATAAACTTGATCATAAACCCACAATTCATCGATCTCAACAAACACACCGCAAAAGAAGATTACATCGAATAGATCTCCACGAGAGAGGGGGAGAACATTGTATTGAGATCCAAAAAGAGAGAAGAAGCCACCTAGCTAATAACTATGGACCCGAAGGTCTGAGGTAAACTACTCACACTTCATCGGAGAGGCTATGGTGTTGATGTAGAAGCTCTCCGTGATGGATGCCCCCTCCGGCGGAGCTCCGGAACAGGCCCCAAGATGGGATCTCATGGGTACAGAAGGTTGCGGCGGTGGAATTAGGTTTTTGGCTCCGTCTCTGATCGTTTGGGGGTACGTAGGTATATATAGGAGGAAGGAGTACGTCGGTGGAGCAACATGGGGCCCACGAGGGTGGAGGGCGCGCCTGGGGGGTAGGCGCGCCCCTACCTCGTGGCTTCTTGGAAGCTTCCTTGACGTAGGGTCCAAGTCTCCTGGATCATGTTCGTTCCAAAAATCACGTTCCCGATGGTTTCATTCCGTTTGGACTCCGTTTGATATTCTTATTATGCGAAACTCTGAAATAGGCAAAAAAACAGCAATTCTGGGCTGGGCCTCCGGTTAATAGGTTAGTCCCAAAAGTAATATAAAAGTGTATAATATAGCCCAATAATGTCCAAAACAGAAGATAATATAGCATGGAGCAATCAAAAATTATAGATACGTTGGAGACGTATCAAGCACCCCCAAGCTTAATTCCTGCTCGTCCTCGAGTAGGTAAATGATAGAAACAGAATTTTTGATGCGGAATGCTACTTGGCATAATTTCAATGTAATTCTTCTTAATTGTGGTATGAATATTCAGATCCGAAAGATTCAAGACAAAAGTTCAATATTGATATAAAAATAATAATACTTCAAGCATACGAAACTAAGCAATTATGTCTTCTCAAAATAACATGGCCAAAGAAAGTTATCCCTACAAAATCATATAGTCTGGCTATGCTCTATCTTCACCACACAAAATATTTAAATCATGCACAACCCCGATGACAAGCCAAGCAATTGTTTCATACTTTTAACGTTCTCAAACTTTTTCAATCTTCACGCAATACATGAGCGTGAGCCATGGACACAACACTATATGTGGAATAGAATGGTGGTTGTGGAGAAGACAAAAAGAAGGGAGAAGATAGTCTCTTATCAACTAGGCGTATCAACGGGCTATGGAGATGCCCATCAATACATATCAATGTGAGTGAGTAGGGATTGCCATGCAACGGATGCACTAGAGCTATAAGTATATGAAAGCTCAACAAAAGTAACTAAGTGGGTGTGCATCCAACTCGCTTGCTCATGAAGACCTAGGGCATTTTGAGGAAGCCCATCATTGGAATATACAAGCCAAGTTCTATAATGAAAAATTCCCACTAGTATATGAAAGTGATATCATAGGAGACTCTCTATCATGAAGATCATGGTGCTACTTTCAAGCACAAGTGTGGTAAAAGGATAGTAACATTGTCCCTTCTCTCTTTTTCTCTCATTTTTTTTATTTGGGCCTTTTTTTCTCTCTTTTTTATGGCCTCTTTTTTTATTTTTTTTATTTTTGTCCGGAGTCTCATCCCGACTTGTGGGGGAATCATAGTCTCCATCATCCTTTCCTCACTTGGGACAATGCTCTAAAAATGATGATCATCACACTTTTATTTTCTTACAACTCAACAATTACAACTCGATACTTAGAACAAAATATGACTCTATATGAATGCCTCCGGCGGTGTACCGGGATATGCAATGAATCAAGAGTGACATGTATGAAAGAATTATGAACGGTGGCTTTGGCACAAATACAATGTCAACTACATGATCATGCAAAGCAATATGACAATGATGAAGCGTGTCATAATAAACGAAACGGTGGTATGTTACATGGCAACATATCTCGGAATGGCTATGGAAGTGCCATGATAGGTAGGTATGGTGGCTGTTTTGAGGAAGGTATATGGTGGGTGTATGATACCGGCGAAAAGTGCGCGGTATTAGAGAGGCTAGCAATGGTGGAAGGAGGAAAAGTGCATATAATCCATGGACTCAACATTAGTCATAAAGAACTCATATACTTATTGCAAAAATCTACAAGTTATCAAAGCAAAGTATTACGCGCATCCTCCTACGGGGATAGATTGGTAGGAAAAGACCATCGCTCGTCCCCGACCGCCACTCGTAAGGAAGACAATCAATAAATAAATCTTGCTCCGACTTCATCACATAACGGTTCACCATACGTGCATGCTACGGGAATCACAAACTTTAACACAAGTATTTCTCAAATTCACAACTACTCAACTAGCATGACTCTAGTAGCACCATCTTCATATCTCAAAACAATTATCAAGCATCAAACTTCTTATAGTATTCAACACACTCATAGGAATTTTTCTTTTACTAATCTTGTATGCCTATTATTGTTAAAGCAAACTACCATGCTGTTTTGTAGGACTCTCAAAATAATCTAAGTGAAGCATGAGAGAACAATAGTTTCTACAAAACAAAATCACCACCGTGCTCTAAAAGATATAAGTGAAGCACTAGAGCAAAAACTATATAACTCAAAAGATATAAGTGAAGCACATAGGGTATTCTAATAATTTCCGAATCGTGTGTGTCTCTCTCAAAAGGTGTGTACAGCAAGGATGATTGTGGTAAACTAAAAGTCAAAGACTCAAATCATACAAGACGCTCCAAGCAAAACACATATCATGTGGTGAATAAAAATATAACTCCAAGTAAAGTTACCGATGGAAGTAGACGAAAGAGGGGATGCCTTCCGGGGCATCCCCAAGCTTTGGCTTTTTGGTGTCCTTAGATTATCTTGGGGGTGCCATGGGCATCCCCAAGATTAGGCTCTTGCCACTCCTTGTTCCATAATCCATCAAATCTTTCACCCAAAACTTGAAAACTTCACAACACAAAACTTAGCAGAAAATCTCGTGAGCTCCGTTAGCGAAAGAAAACAAAACACCACTTCAAGGTACTGTAATGAACTCATTATTTATTTATATTGGTGTTAAACCTACTGTATTCCAACTTCGCTATGGTTTATAAACTCTTTTACTAGCCATAGATTCATCAAAATAAGCAAACAACACACGAAAAACAGAATCTGTCAAAAACAGAACAGTCTGTAGTAATCTGTAACTAACGCAAACTTCTGGAACTCCAAAAAAATCAGCCAAAATAGGAAGACCTAGAAAATTTGTTTATTGATCAGCAACAATTGGAACCAATATTTTATCACGTTCTGGTGATTTTTAACAATTATTTTCGTGAACAGAAAGTTTCTGGAATTTTCTGCAAGATCAAATAACTATCATCCAAGAAGATCCTATAGGTTTAAATTGGCACAAACACTAATTAAAACATAAAAACACATCTAACCAGAGGCTAGAACAAATATTTATTCCTAAACAGAAGGAAAAAGCAAAAAACTAAAAATAAAATTGGGTTGCCTCCCAACAAGCGCTATCGTTTAACGCCCATATCTAGGCATAAAGGCAAGGCTAGATCTAGGTATTGCCATCTTTGGTGGGCAATCCATAAGTGGCTCTCATGATAGATTCATATGCTAATTTTATTTTCTTCCTAGGGAAGTGTTCCATGCCTTTCTTTAATGGAAATTGGAATCTAATATTCCCTTCCTTCATATCAATAATTGCACCAATCGTTCTAAGGAAAGGTCTACCAAGAATAATAGGACATGAAGGATTGCAATCTATGTCAAGAACGATAAAATCTACGGGCACATAGTTCCTATTTTCAACAATAAGAACATCATTAATTCTTCTCATAGGTTTCTTAATAGTGGAATCCGCAAGGTGCAAGTTTAAAGAGCAATCATCAAAATCACGGAAATCTAACAAATCGCACAAAGTTTTTGGAATCGTGGAAACACTAGCACCCAAATCACACAAAGCATAGCATTCATGATCTTTAATCTTAATTTTAATAGTAGGTTCCCACTCACCATAAAGTTTTCTAGGGATAGAGACTTCCAACTCAAGTTTTTCTTCGTAGGATTGCATCAAAGCATCAACAATATGTTTGGTAAAAGCTTTATTTTGACTATAAGCACGAGGAGAATTTAGCACGGATTGCAACAAGGAAATACAATCTATCAAAGAGCAATTATCATAATTAAATTCCTTGAAATCCAAAATAGTGGGTTTATTAATATCTAATGTTTTGATCTCTTCAATCCCATTTTTATCAAATTTAGCATCAAGATCTAAAAACTCCGAATTTTTGGAACGCCTTCTCGGTAAAGGTGGATCATATTCAGTCCCGTCATTATCAAGATTCATATTGCAAAACAAAGATTTAATAGGGGACACATCAATAACTTTTAGATCTTCATCTTTATTTTCAAAGAAATTTGAAGAACACGCTTTTATAAAGCAATCTTTCTTAGCACGCATCCTAGCGGTTCTTTCTTTGCACTCATCAATGGAAATTCTCATGGCTTTGAGAGACTCATTGATATCATGCTTAGGAGGAATAGATCTCAGTTTCAAAGAATCAACATCAAGAGAAATTCTATCAACGTTCCTAGCCAATTCATCAACTTTAAGCAATTTTTCTTCAAGCAAAGCATTGAAATTCTTTTGCGAATTCATAAACTCTTTAACAATAGTCTCAAATTCAGAGGGCATCTTATTAAAATTTCCATAAGAATTGTTGTAGGAATTACCATAATTATTAGAGGAATTGCTAGGATAAGGTCTAGGATTAAAGTTTCCTCTATACGCATTGTTACCAAAATTATTCCTACCAACAAAATTCACATCCATAGATTCATTATTATTCTCAATCAAATTAGACAAGGGCATATCATTAGGATCAGAAGAAACACTCTTAGTAGCAAATAATTTCATAAGTTCATCCATCTTTCCACTCAAAACATTAATTTCTTCTATCGCATGCACCTTTTTATTAGTAGATCTTTCAGTGTGCCATTGAGAATAATTAACCATAATATTATCTAGGAGTTTAGTAGTTTCTCCTAAAGTGATTTCCATAAAAGTGCCTCCCGCGGCCGAATCTAAAAGATTTCTAGAAGCAAAATTCAAGCCGGCATAAATTTTTTGTATAATCATCCACAAATTCAAACCATGTGTAGGGCAATTACATATCATTAATTTCATCCTCTCCCAAGCTTGTGCAACATGTTCATGATCAAGTTGCTTAAAATTCATAATATCGTTTCTAAGAGAGATAATCTTGGCGGGAGGAATATACTTAGAGATAAAAGCATCTTTGCACTTATTCCATGAATCAATACTATTTTTAGGCAAAGACGAAAACCAAGCTTTAGCATGATCTCTAAGCGAAAAAGCAAAATAGCTTCAATTTAACAATATCATTGTCAACATCTTTCTTCTTTTGCATATCACACAAATCAACGAAGCTATTTAGATGAGTAGCGGCATCTTCACTAGGAAGGTCGGCGAATTGATCTTTCATGACAAGATTCAACAAAGCAGCATTGATTTCACAAGATTCAGTATCGGTAAGAGGAGCAATCGGAGTGCTAAGGAAATCATTATTGTTGGTATTGGTAAAGTCACATAATTTGGTATTATCTTGAGCCATCGTGACAAGCAAGCAATCCAACACATGAGCAAACAAGAGACGGGCAAAAAGAGGCAAACGGAAAAAAGAGGGCGAAAAAACGGCAAGGGTGAAGTGGGGGAGAGGAAAACAAGAGGCAAATGGCGAATAATGTAATGCGGGAGATAAGGGTTTGTGATGGGTACTTGGTATGTTGACTTTTGCATAGACCTCCCCGGCAACGGCGCCAGAAATCCTTCTTGCTACCTCTTGAGCACTGCGTTGGTTTTCCCTTGAAGAGGAAAGGGTGATGCAGCAAAGTAGTGTAAGTATTTCCCTCAGTTTTTTAGAACCAAGGTATCAATCTAGTAGGAGGCTACACGCAAGTCCCTCGCACCTACACAAACAAATAAATCCTCGCAACCAACGCGATAAGGGGTTGTCAATCCCTACACGGTCACTTACGACAGTGAGATCTGATAGGATAATATTTTGGGTATTTTTGTGATAGAGATGCAAAGTAAAGTAAACAAAATAAAAAACGGCGCCAGAAATAGCTTGTTGTCGGGAGATTAATATGATGGAAGATAGACCCGGGGGCCATAGGTTTCACTAGTGGCTTCTCTCAAGAGCATAAGTATTTTACGGTGGGTGAACAAATTACTGGTTAGCAATTGACAGAATTGAGCATAGTTATGAGAATATCTAGGTATGATCATGTATATAGGCATCACGTCCGAGACAAGTAGACCGACTCCTGCCTGCATCTACTACTATTACTCCACACATCGACCGCTATCCAGCATGCATCTAGAGTATTAAGTTCATAAGAACAGAGTAACGCTTTAAGCAAGATGACATGATGTAGAGGGATAAATTCATGCAATATGATAAAAACCCCATCTTGTTATCCTCGATGGCAACAGTACTATACGTGCCTTGCTGCCCCTACTGTCACTGGGAAAGGACACCGCAAGATTGAACCCAAAGCTAAGCACTTCTCCCATTGCAAGAAAGATCAATCTAGTAGGCCAAACCAAACTGATAATTCGAAGAGACTTGCAAAGATAACCAATCATACATAAAAAGAATTCAGAAGATTCAAATATTGTTCATAGATAAACTTGATCATAAACCCACAATTCATCGGTCTCAACAAACACACCGCAAAAGAAGATTACATCGAATAGATCTCCACGAGACAGGGGGGAACATTGTATTGAGATCCAAAAAGAGAGAAGAAGCCATCTAGCTAATAAATATGGACCCGAAGGTCTGAGGTAAACTACTCACACTTCATCGGAGAGGCTATGGTGTTGATGTAAAAGCTCTCCGTGATGGATGCCCCCTCTGGCAGAGCTCCGGAATAGGCCCCAAGATGGGATCTCGTGGGTACAGAAGGTTGCGGCGGTGGAATTAGGTTTTTGGCTCCGTCTCTGATCGTTTGGGGGTACGTTGGTATATATAGGAGGAAGGAGTACGTCGGTGGAGCAATATGGGGCCCATGAGGGTGGAGGGCGCGCCTGGGGGGGTAGGCGCGCCCCCTACCTCATGGCTTCCTGGAAGCTTCCTTGACTTAGGGTCCAAGTCTCCTGGATCATGTTCGTTCCAAAATCACGTTCCCGAATGTTTCATTCCGTTTGGACTCCGTTTGATATTCTTTTTCTGCGAAACTCTGAAATAGGCAAAAAACAACAATTCTGGGCTGGGCCTCCGGTTAATAGGTTAGTCCCAAAAGTAATATAAAAGTGTATAATAAGGCCCAATAATGTCCAAAATAGAAGATAATATAGCATGGAGCAATCAAAAATTATAGATACGTTGGAGACGTATCAATTACCTTGGCTATCTAGGAGTTAGGAATAGCTCCTCTTTTGGTGTAATCAATGGAGCTCATAATTGTCATAAAGCCCATGGGATTTAACTACTCTCCCTTTAGTTTTCAACATCATATTCTGTTTCACAGTATCATAATATTCATTATCCCCCTTTGATGCTTTAGGAGAACCATTATGGAGAGCATAATTAAATCCTTTATCTTGCTTAGAGAAAAACTTATGCAAGAATTATCACTTAATATGACATAAATATTAGAAGGAACATACTGATTAATCATATGGCATTAACATTAAAAGGGCGATTTAATTGTTCCTTATCACCATAATCATCATGCACTGAGGTAATAACGATAATACCCTTGAGAGATAGAAATTCAGATGAAGACTTTAGGAAATTTTTTGACAAGAAGTGGTACTTAACAAAAACTCAATTTCCATTCACAATTCCATAATTCCTCCTTACGAATTAATTACAATAGAAATGATACAAGTGGAATGGAACAGTATTTAGACATACCTGGAAGTTCAATTGATCCCCCTCGAAATGTGGGCAGAGCTATTGCCCAACATTTTGACGAACTTCCGTAATAAATATTCCACTTTTATATGAGAAATCCATAAAGTTAATAACATAAATCACATTACAGGAATAGGAAATAAGAAACTTTATATTTTGTGCTTAACGGAAAACTTCCAGCCTCCATTCCAGCTATGAAACTTCACCTCAAAATATTCTTGTCCATGAGGCTATAATAATATCATACTTATAGTATCCAATTCTTTTATGGATACCAATACCTTTTTGCTTAATTCTGGTCCACTTTATAGACTTTATTGTGAATAAGACAATAAAGTGAACTCCAAAGCTTCGTAAATTCATCATATCTTCAGTCTTAAATATTGAGTATTCTTATGATCAATATGATCTCATAAGATTTTAAGAATCCATGCAAGCTACTTCATAATGACGGAACTAGGGAATTACTCCCCCAGATCCTTACTGGCATACTCCCCTAGATTCTTTACTGGGTTTTGCTTCCTTAGATGTTAATAGATAAGAAATCCATTGGATTCTTATCAATACCTTAGTAATAAAAAATCTTCTTTAATGGGGACCTCATTAGATTTTCATAATGCATGATCTCATGAAACAATAATACATATACATAAACTTAAATAATTACTTATGAGAAACATTAAATCAGCCGAAAACATGATGGCTGAATTGAAAACAAATAGCAATAGGGATAAAATGCATGATAATTTTTTTTGATAGTGATCATACACAACTTAACTCCTCATGTAAACATTAATCTTTAGCGAATGACACATGTATCCAATCAAGTTTGTCAGAATGAATTCATATGTGTCACAACTTTATTCCAAAATAAGATTAAGTCTCCTGTTAAAATTTTCATTTGATTCCATCTTAATTGGAGATGACTTTAATGATCACATAAGCTTATAGCTGCATAAATTAATTGATCTGGGAATTAATCAGATGATTTATGGCTATAACTAAAACTTAATGAATTTATATGTATATATAGCCACGAATCATATCAGTAATCAAAGGCACTTAATTGCGGAAGCATACAATTTATAAGGAAGCAAAACTTTGGCCAAAAGCAATAACTTATAATCAATTAAATAGTTTATATACTTTATTCAGTTCCCCAAAAGTAACATAATATTTGTGGCCTATTTTAAATTGTCCGAAAGGCTTATACATTAGTATTCTTTCCTAGACCATAACATCAATTTTGTTGGTCTAATCCACATCAACTTTTGCCAGAAGTGTATCAGAACAACAAAAATTTGTGATTAAATATTCATTAATCAGCTTTGGCCAGAATAACAAATACCTGTCACACTTTATGGCCTCTCATTATTCAAACTTCTTTTACTGATCCAACTCACATCAGTTTGGCCAGAAGTGAGTAAGAGCAGTAAGAAGTTTGCGGTCAGATATTTGTCAACCAGCTTTGGCCAGGATGACAAACATCAACCACACTTATTTAAAATTGTGTCTCTTTATTCTTTGTTTATTGAACCAGTCCACATCAACTTTGGTCAGAAGTGGACAAGAACAATAATATTTTGTAGTCATGTATCCACCAATCAGCATTGGCCAGAATTGTAAATACATACCACACTTCATTAGTTAGAGACTAATACAATAGCCTCATTAAATATACATGGCTTACGGACAAACTTCTTTAGTGGTTAGAATATACCATGAAAAGTCAACATTAGGTATTTTTTATGCCCACAAATTTAGTCATAATTTAGATCAAAAGGAAACTTAGTTTCTTAAATAAATCAATCATTGATTGAATTTTGTGGAACATCATTAACAAAACGGGCCTCATATGAAATAACAAATTATATATTTTGAGAAACAATCTTTAGTTACTTTAGGGCTATAATCATAATTTAACGACCAGACCTCAAACAGTCTGATCTCTGTGCATAAGTGTCATCCCTGGATCGGTAATGCTGACACGCACAATACTTGAAGGATTTATAACAGAGTAGCAATCACACACTTATTACATCGAATGTCTGAAAAGAGAACTTATTACAATAAATATGGCTTAAGGCCATCTAATAAGATAACAACGGAAGGCTTGGAAGATAAAGTGAGTCCATCAACTCCAACGGCATCATTGAGTGAAAGACCACGACCTAAGGCTCCTTACTCATCGTCTGAAAAGTCTGCAACATGATACGTTGCAGCCCGAAAACGGGTCAACACATGGAATATGCTGGAAATGTAACACAAGAGCGTAATGAACAGAATAATGCTATCACTATATGCATATATGACTGGTGGAGGCTGTATGGTTAATATGTTTTGCGAAAAGCCAATTTTTTCCTACAACAAAGGAGTATATTTTATTTAACTATCATGGTGGTTGTTAAACATTGAGAATGGTAAACCCCATCTCAATCCCAATTAGAAAGTAATTAATAACCCAATCAAATTTTATAATTAAAAGTGATGAGATCCACATGATAATCCAAGAAACTAGATACTCAAGATGTCCATAACCGGGGACACGGCTAACCATGATTAGTTTGTACACTCTGCAGAGGTTTGTGCACTTTTCCCCACAAGAGTCGATCTCCTCCGTTGGATTTCTCGCACTACATATCGTTTGAGAAACGGATGACCGAGACACAGTCTTTCCGAAGAGGTCCCCTTAACCGATAGATAGGCCTGTAGACCTACAATCCCCTACATCTGCTAGCCCATCATGGAAAGGTTTCCCACAACTTACTCAACTATGCCAGAGCCCATAATGGCATGTGGCTGCACACGGAAGTTTCTAGCTTGAATAATCTTATGATCCCTTTGAGCCTGGGTGGCAGTCCATAGGAGAATCACACGGTACCCCGGGATTTCCAAAAAATACAGGCAATCACTGGAATTCCCCAGGTGCCTCAATCAACCTAGATGTGTATTAAAGTTGCCACCTTAAGTTAACCATTAATTAACAATACTCACATCTGTCATGAAAACACTCAAACCCAAACCACGTCTACGAGCATAGCATAGCAATATAAGCAACGTAGAAGTAACTCCCAAGGTTTGACAATAAACAGGTGAATAGGTACTACCTCATCTACTTCCCAACCCACAATTTAATTCAGACCCTAACCATGCAATTATTTGAGGATTGATCTAATGCAATAAAACTGGGTAGTAAAGAGGTATGATCAAAGTGTTACTTGCCTTGCTGATGATCCGCGAAACCTAGAGACTCGTAGTAGCACGCTTCGCACTCCGGGTACTCTATCGCAAACAAACAAGCATACAATAAGCAATCAATCAAGGGCACGGGTAAAACTCAAATAAGAGATCTAACCAGAAAGTTTAACTTAAGAACTCCCGTTTGCAAAAAGAATCAAATCAAACGAAGCAACAAAACTCAAACGGCGAAAGAAACAAGCTTAGTTTACTAATCTAGACTAAAGTCAAATTTTACAGTAGCAAAACCTTGTTTAAGTTGGTTAAACAGAAAGAGGGCTTCAAGACGAAACTCTAGGCGCTTGAATCGCCTGATTCCGATAAACGAGCGAAAAATTATACTAGAACGAAAATCGGATCAGAAATCGCGATCGAAAATAATCGCGGAAAAACCGAGGAAGAGAAAAACTGACGAACAAGCTAACGAACGAACGTTCGCTGTCTGTGGCTAAACGGTGAAAACTGTTCGTTAAAACGAACGTACGAACGGGCGTTCGCTAAATAACTAAACCGAAAAAAAACCGAACCAGATCTAAAAAACGGATCTCGGTTTAGAAAAAAATCGCTCGGTTTTCTTACGTAAACCGAGACGGCGGCGGCTACCTCCCGCGACGACGAGGCGGCGGCTGCGGGCGGCGACGGCGGCGGCGGGCTAGGGTTAGGGTTTTGGGGCGCGGGTGGGCTTCGGTGGCTGGTGGGCTTCGACGGGCAGGGGGTGGCGGCTTATAAAGTCCCCCCGGGCGGAGTCCAGCTCGGGTACGGCCCGGAGTCGGTTTGACTTTTTTTTAAATAATTCTGACGTGCAGAAAAATAAAGAAAAGAAATACTAAACGGACTCCACAAATCTCGAAATAAATTTTCCCGGTCCTCTAAAACTGGGCCGGACAAGGTGAACATTTATTTGGGCCTAAAATGCAATTTTGGAAAACGCATATTTTTCTTATTCAAATAAAATAGCGATAAAACTCTGAATAAATTTTTTATTTGATTTTAATATTAAATCTCCGATATTTCTTTATTTTGAGGAAGTCATTTTATCCTCTCTCTTTTATTTTTATAAAAGAAATATTCAAGAGAAAAATAATTAAAATCAGACGATCCTCTTTTCAAAATTCGAGAAAAACTTGAATATGAAAATAATGAAATCTCCAATTCTCTCTGCGGGTCCTTGAGTTGCGTAGAATTTCTAGGATCAAACAAAAATGCAATAAATATGATATGCAAAGATGATCTAATGTATAACATTCCAAATTGAAAATTTGGGATGTTACAAATAATTAACATAACTAGTCATCAACCCGTGCTCCTGCACGGGCTAGCAATTTAAGTTACACACAATATCATATAGATGTGTTTATTTTTCATTTATGCATCAATGAATCATATATATATATATATATATATATATATATATATATATATATATATATA